>NW_021703774.1:10708214-11308214 GCF_005190385.1 Monodon monoceros | reverse complement strand
CTTCCAACTAGTTCCTTATCTTGGTATATGCATGTGACTGTGTGCTTTCCAGTCTAAAGTAGAACTTTACAATAGCAATTTTACCATGACTCCTCTTCGACATATGGGATCCATTCCACTGCTTCCTGAGGAGCTCTTAGGAGCTAAACTTTCCTCTTTGTACTCTACTCTCAGTGTTTTCCCAAAAGGCTGAGAGGCGGGGGGATGTACCAAGGAAGCCAAAAACCAGGAAAGACATTATAACATTGGTACAAAGTGGAGGTAGCAGTAATAGGAGTTGACTTATGTTGGAAGATGTGCAGATACTCATATATGTTTTATTCCATGTCTTGCTCCAGTTCTGCAGGAATGTATTTCAAAATATCTGCAGATGTTATTGAATACCTCCGACAAAATATGTAAAGATATTAGAAGGCCAATATAGACTGACCCTTAGCTCAGATAACATAACCAAACTTTTTAAAAAGATATTATGCTTTCTGACCTTTACTTTCTCATCATCCATCCTCTCCTTCAATAATGAAGAGTTCCATCAGATGATTTCATTGACTTTCTATAGCTAAGATGATTAAGAATGACAATCTTTGTCCTAGCTGCTACCCACAGTCTGTGACTCTACTGAGCATCCTCTCCTTTTACCTATTGGCTTGTAGGAAGAAACCAGGTTTTTCTATTTTTTTAAATTATTTGTTACCACTTCTTTGTTTCCTCTGTCAGCTTCTCTTCTTATATTTATTTGTTTAGAGTTCCATCTGTGATACATTTCTGATGATTCATACTTGTTCTATAATATTTTGTCCATGCCTCTGGCTCTATACTACTGATATATGTGTGACATCTAATATATATTTCCAACTCAGGTTGAGCTAAAAATGTATACATCAAGATATCCCTTAGATAATTTCACCTGAAAGTTTCCTCAAAGTTTAACTTCAATATGCCTAAAATTAAACTCCTTATCCTTTTTGCCAAGTTTGCTTTTACTGCCATATTGCCCATCCTGTTGATGATGTCCACAAAGTGGATGATATCCACTTTGACCAGATATCCATGGGCATTATGCTAAGTGAGATAAGCCAGTTACAAAGGGACAAATACAGTATAATTCCACTCATATGAAGAAACTAATGTAGTCAAATCATAGAAAGAGAAAGGGCTGGTGGTAGGGGGAGAGGGGGAATTAATGTTTAATTAGTATAGTTTTAGTTTTGCAAGGTGAAAAACTTCCAGAGATATGTTGCACAACAATGTGGATATACTTAACAATATTGAACTATACACTTGAAAATAGTTAAGAGTGTAAATTTAATGTTATATGTATTTTACCACAATAAAAAATTAATAAATGAATAACTGGATAATTTAGAACTAAATGCTTAAACATAGAAGACACTCATATTTACACATATATTTTATCTGTCTAGACATATAGAAGTCAGCCTAGAAGCCATAATCCTGACCTTATTTGAACACTTTGATTTGGAATAAGTGTAAGAGATGCTTAGGTACCAGGCCTATGTTCATAAATCCCCTTTTCACTTTATAAGAAAACCATGGATTAATTTTCTAACAACTTTCCCTTCATTATTATAGTAAGCTAAATAATAGCTTACAAAAATGTCAAGTCCTAATTCCTTTAAATGTTACCCTACTTTGAAAATGGGATTTCGAAGATGTGATTACATTAAGAATTTTGAGATGATGAGATTATCCTAGTTTAGCCTGGTGAACCTTAAATGGAATCATGAGAGTCCGTCTCAGAAAAGGTTCAGAAGGAGATCTGAGAGCACGCACAGAGAAGACAATATGAAGTCAGAAAAGAGTGATGTCCCCAGGAGCTAAAAATGCCGGCAGCAACCAAAAGCTCAAAGAGACAAGGAATGGATCCTTCCCGCGAGCTTCTGTAGGGAGTGTGGCCCTACTGGCATTTTGATTTTAGCCCAGTAACACTGATTTCTTACTTCTGGCCTCCAGAAATGTGAGAAAATAAATTTAAAATGTTTTAAGCTTACCCAGTCTGTGGTAATTTGTTTCAGAAGCTACAGGAAAATAATACAGCTGCTAACTTCATAGGTATATGAGTCATGCTTTGAATGCAAACAAACAAGTAAAACCCATAAAAATAAATGATACAGACTGAGTCAAAAAGAGCTAAGAAAGAAAGAAATTAAGAACTAAGAGCCCAAGGGATATGGTTAGTATCTGAGAAAGTAATTTGGTTATAGTATTAAGTATGCAGTAATTTGCGTTTGGCTAAAGGAAAATTACTTTCCAGGGTTTTCATATTATCATGTGTAAATGCTCAATTATCATTTTAAAAAGCATAAGAACAACAAGTGAAGTAATTGAAGTGAATGGATAATTATTAATACAGTTTAAAAAGTTGCTAAAATTATTGCTATGAATCTAACAGCATGAGTCACTTACAGTCTCCAAGGTTTTCTTAAAATAGAGACCATGAATGAAGTTGCTAAAAAGGATATATATATAAGCACATACCATATATCATATTGTAATTTTTAAAAGAGATAAAAAGTATAGTCCTTAAGAGCAGAGAGTCTGGTACTAAAATTCCTCTGTCTAAATCCCAGTTCTATTATTTACCAGCTGTGTGAACTTGGGTAAATTACTTCACCTTTCTGTGCCTTGGTTTATTCAATCTGTAAACTAGTGATAAAAATAGACTTCACTGGGTTCTCTGTGAATTAAGTAGGTTGATATTTGTATAATACTTAGAACTATGCCAGGCATTTAGTTCTGTAAAAATGCCTGTTAATAAATAAACAAGAGAGACTAAAGTACTCCATTACCACTCAGGGCACAACCTAAATTTATGATTTTTAAGACACACTGGTGATTTTAAGAAGTTTTACCAATTTTATAAAAGTCTTAGTCTGTTCTCTTATAACAAAAATATCACAGACTGCATGGCTTAAATAACAAACATTTATTTCTCACAGATCTGGAGGCTGGGAAGTCCAAGATCAAAGCACAGGCAATTTCAGTCTGATGAGAGTCTGCATACTTGTGCACAGAATACTGTCTTCTCCCTATTTCATCACATGGTAGAAGGTGTGAGGGAGCCCTTTGGGGCCCCTTTTATCAGGGCACTAATCCCATTCATGAGGTCTCCACCCTCAAGACCTAATCACCTCCCAAAGGGCACACCTCCAAATACCATCACTTTGTGGATTGGGTTTCAACAAAAGAATTTGGTGGAACACAAGCATTCAATCAATAGCAATAAAAAGCTGCTAGTTTTGGAAAACTAAAAGAAAAATAAAATAATACTCCCATATTAATTCTATGCATTAGGAGTAACTTGTTTCAGAAATGTTAACATAGAAAACAAATATTGAAAACAGGAAATAGCCTGATCAGGGCATGCATGCCTCAGGATGGTATTGGAGAACTATAGATGAATCATGACCTTGGACTCTTCTTTCTTTAGAATCCATGTAGGCAACTTTACTTTTGTTGAGATATTCTTCCTTTGTAAATGGCAATTCGATTGAAAATGTCATAGCCATCTTTTACACTGATTTATTTTCAAAGTTTTTTTAAATTAACATTTCTGAATAGACAGGTAAATCTCTTATGTGCTGATTTTAACAATTCATCTTTTGGAAAGGTAGCGTGTCTCTAAATTTTAGGGATACTTTTCTGTAACCTCTTGAATCAACATGACTAACATAAATTTTCAGGAATTTAATTTACTGTAGAAAGTGAGTTAACCTAATAAATCATTCATTGTATATTCTTTCTATTCAATCTCACCCTTCAGTCATCATGGGACAATAGACATTATGATTTTAGCAACTGCTGTATTGGGAAACTTAATTGTGGCTTTGTTATAGCAAGTGCCAAATATATCTGATTGTGTATAGGAACTTTTGCCAGGGGAAAGTGGCATTAATTTTTAAATCTCTCTGAACAATGAGTATATCATTGTCTTCAGCAATGTTCAAAGTATTTTTTACTCTTCTAAAATCAAAGTGTTTGGATCAAGGGTGAAAATTAAACTTTCAAGCAATGATAAACACATATATTTCTTGTTACCAGCACATGCATTTTCATTCCTAAATTATACGTCATTTGCTTTATCTGGAATGTCCTCTCAAACCCTCTTAATTTATTAAGATCCTACTCTTATTTCAACGCTCAGCTAGAAGCCATCATCACAATCAATATTTTCCAACAGCTTTCACCCAAATAGAGCTTTATTATTTGAATCATTTTGCACATGAGGTCATAAAAATTTTAAAGTTGAAAAAGAACTTAAAGCACAAGTAGACGTAACTTTATATGGGAGAAATCCAGGTCCCAGAGGAGTTAAGTGGCTTCCCCACTGCAACAAAATGCTTAGCATACACACACACAAAATTAGAGTTCCTGGCTGCTATTTATTATTAAAATAGTAGTTTTTATATTGTATATTTGTGTTTTTAGGGGTCCATGAAAATCAGTCAGGTGCTGCTGAAGAGGTCAATGGTGTTGTTGAATGACCAAGGCTTAGTTTCCCACATGATACTTCAAACTAGAGTGCAAGGATCATTTTAATTTGTATTGTTTACATGAGTTTTAGTTAGAAGAAATGCTCTTATTGTTAAAAAATAAACTGCTACATTGAAATTTTGCTCATTTCCATGTACTTTTTCCTTTGTGTTGCTGTCTAGCTATCATTTATATATCCGTTCATCCATCCATCTATCTGTATGAGTAGATAAGAAACAATGTATATTTCCTGTCACATGATTTTAATGTTACTGTCTTCAAAGGGAATGACAATGCCTTATATCATCTCCCACCTACCCAGTTGATTCACAACTGCCTAGAATAAACTATGTATTCAGTATAATTTCTGATATTGATGATAATAAGAGTAATGAAATCAGCTGAAGTTGAAACAGTATGTAAATTTTATATGTATCAACATTTGACGTAACTGATGTCAACATTAATTAATGAAATTAATGATTCATTAAATGAAATCAAATATCAGAGAAACATGTCTTATAAAGCAGAGTACAATATGCATATGCTCAACTATATTAAAGGCAGTTTAAGATCACCTTAATAAATAACATTCTATCTATCTATTCAGCTTTAAATTATAACTCTAGAAATTAAACATAATGATAATGAAAAATTAACTTTGTGGTTATTGAAATAACAGAGTCAAATTTATAAGATGGCCTTTTGAAAATGTTTGCATGTAACTTTGTCATCTGTCTATAATGAAGGGATTAAAACTTATAATAGCTGATATAAAATTTCTATTTCTATCTCACATAATATTGAAGGAATACATAGTTAGCCCAGCAATAATGGGTAGCTGTTTCATTTCTCATTACATGGTTTTTATCTTTGGATCCATGGCTCTTCCAGGTCCTGACATAATTTTTGTATCCCAGCAAGTAAGAAAGGGATAAATGTACAAAAAACTGTTCAACCATGTTTCTTTTAAGAAAATGCAGGGTCAGCTTCAGGGATGTGCCACCGAGTTAGATTCCAAGGACCCCAGACTTAGAAGAGCCTCATGCTTGAGTTAATGCTCTATTGTCATGATCTTGAAATTATTAATTTTTTAAAAGGCCCCCACATTTTCACTTTTGCATTGAACCCTGAAAATTTGTAGCTGTCCTTGTTAGATTGACCCATACACATTACTTCTTTTCATCTCTTATTTGCCAGAATTTGGTCACATGACAACAACTAGTCCCAAGAAATGCTAAGGAACGTACTATCTTGCTGGCAGCCAATGCCTGCTAAATCTCAGGAGTTCTAATATTAAAAGAAGCAAAGAATATTGCTGCAAATGGCATTATTTCATTCTTTGTTATGATTGTGTAATATTCCATTGTATATATATTTACCACATCATCTTTCTCCTTTCATCTGTTGATGGACACTTAGGTTGCTTCCATGTCTTGGCTATTGTAAATAAGTGCTGAAATGAACAGCCGGGTCCACATGTCTTTTTGAATTAGAGCTTTTGTCTTTTCTGGCTAGATTATCATACTAAGTGAAGTAAGTCAGACAGAGAAAAGGCAAATATTATATGATATCACTTATATGTGGAATCTAAAAAATAGTACAAATGAACTTATTTACCAAGCAGATACAGACTCACAGACATAGAAAACAAACTATGGTTACCAAAGGGGAAGGAGGGGAGAGGTAAATTGGGAGTATGGAATTAACAGGTTCACACTACTATATATAAAATAGATAAACCACAAGCATTTACTGTCTAGCACAGGGAACTATATTCAATATCTTGTAATAAACTATAGTGGAAAAGAAGCAAAAAAGAATATAAACATATGCATATATATGTATAACCGAATCACTGCTGTACACCTGAAACTAATACAATATTGTAAATCAACTATAATTTAAAAAGGAAAGGATGAATATTACTTATATCTAGTGAATTCAACCACACTGTCTGCATTTTCCTTTTTCATTCCCAGAACATAGCAATAGGACAGGCATATGGTTGGTGCTTGGCATTGTGTTGTTGTTGAATAAATGAACATGTGGATCAATAACTGAATCGACAGAACAGAAACAAACTTAAACCTTTCAATTTTAGGTAAATGCATGCATGCCATCAAGGCCATTAAGAAAATGAGACTGGTCCAATCTAATAATATTAATATATCAGGTAAACATTTCCAAAGATTAGAAAATACTTCCAAAATTTTGGCTCATGATAAGCAAAAGTAGATAAGTAGTAGTCCTGTGGAGTTCTAGTTTTATAAGTATAAATCATATTTGATCAAACCATATGTTACAGAGGTTTAAAACTTCATGTTCTCTAATCACTCAGTATGTTCTATCCCTCCTGGAAAAAGAAGTCTTAATTCAGACACATTTGGATGTCCTAACTTCCTCTTTATAACCACCTTAACTAAGAGAAATATGTTTTTTAAAAAGAGGGTTAACATGACCTAGTGACTGTTGTTTTGGACAGTATAGCATTTGGCTGGCAAGTAGGAGATAGGAGAAAAATACCTTTATATTTTACATGTGAAGCCCCATTAGAGGATTAATAAAGCACAGACATGGTTTTATATAAAGAAGAGAATTTTTTAAAAATTTCAAATATACTTGCTCTTGACAAAGTAAAAAGTAAATATAAATAAATAAATAAATAAGAAGGTTAGAACAATTGCTACGTGATGCTAGGTACCCAAATGTAGGGTGATGCTCATAAAAATCAAACACAAAAATTATAGCAATATAAGGTCAGTATAGAGCAAAAGAATTTTATGTGCCAAAATAATCGCTATGTTTTATATGCTATTACAATAGTATAAGGTAGCTAACGGTCATTTTGATTACTTAGCGTACTTGTACGTGAAATTTAGAAAAAGTTTCCTCAAAGAATTATAGCAAAATTGCAGCAAAATTACAGTGAGGAAATAAGCGGATTGTAAAGTTTGCATTTCATATAAAAAAACTATTTAGTTACTGCTCAGTTACTGAATAAAATGATTCTCATTTTATTGTAATTTAATTACCTCTTTAAAGTTCCTGTCTCCAAATACAGTCACTTTCTGAGGTACTGGTGGTTTTGGGGTACACAATTCAGCCCATAACAACAGTTCTTGGATATTCTGTTGTGCTATTGTTTTCATTCTTTTCCTCTTTGATTTCTAGTTAGGGAAATTTTTATTGACCTAACTTTAAGCACATAGATTCTTTGATTTTTTTTTTCAACTGGTACAATCTACTAATAAATTTATCGATGGCATTTCTCATTTCTGTCAGGGTGTTTTTGTTTTCAACCATTTCCCCTTGATACTTTATTAGAATGTTTTTCTCTCTGCTTATATTACTAATATGTTTTTGCAGGCTGTCTACATTTTCCATTAGAAGCTTTAACGTATTAATTATCGTTATTTTAAATTCCCAGTCAGAAAATTCTAATATCTCTTTTTTTTCTCTCTTTGGCCCGCATTGTAATTTTTTGTTGAAATGTAGACATGTTGTATTGGGTAATAGACACTGAGGTGAGTATGCCTTAGAGAAAACTGGCAACGTCAACCTGCCGGTTGGGCTGTTTAATGTTTGCTGGAGCTGTAGACGCCAGAGGCTTCAAATTCCTCTCTTTCCCTTGTTTTCGTCTCCCCTGTTCACTTTGTTCCCTTAGTATTTCCTCTCAGAGAGAGTCTGCAACTTGCAGCTATTTCAGCTTGACTCACTGTTATTATATTGGAGCCCTGTTGGTGTGATGGTAAGTATGGGAGAAAGAGCAGAAGTATTCTATAATTTTTTTTTTTTTTTGCTGTGTTGGGTCTTCGTTGCGGTGCGCAGGCTTCTCATTGCCGTGGCTTCTCTTGTTGCAGAGCACAGGCTCTAGGCGCGTGGGCTTCAGTAGCTGGGGCACTCGGCCTTTGTTGTTCCGCAGCATGTGGGATCTTCACAGACCAGGGCTCGAACTCGTGTCCCCTGCAGTGGCAGGTGGATTCTTAACACCTCGCAACCAGGGAAGTCTCCTATAATCTTTTGATTAAACGTTAGTCTTTTAGTGGATCTCTGGATCTGGTTGTGAACAAGTGTTTTTCTTTAGTGGTATAGCTTTCCTGCCACCACTTACACAAGAAAAGAAGTCTACTGGGGACTAGAATAAGCAGAATCCCCTTCCATCAGATGGGATAAGCTCTGGTAAAAGCTTTTCACCTGGAGAAAGCTCTGGGCATATTTCACGATGACTTCTCTTCCCCATTCTCTGTCAGACGTGGGTGGTTATCCTTTTTGATCTTCACTATGAGGACCAGTTGAGGTTCCAAAAGGTAAAATTTACAAAAATGGAAGGCAAGCTAAGAATGCCCCCAGGAGATTCTTAACATTGTGCTGGACTAAACTCAGCTTCCAGTAATTCATCAAAATTACTATTTAGATCTTCCCACCGGTTTGATTCCAGCAGCTTCTGTTCCAGAAAAGAATATCTTGGCTTTTATTCTCTAGATGCACTTGTTTCTCTAGATATGAGGGTTGAGGTTTGTTCTGCAAACACAGTTCAGTAATAGAGTCAATGAAAGTCACTTATTTTAAGTTAGATCCATTTTTTTCTTACTCTGTGGAGAGAAGTGATGATTTCCAAGCTCTTAATATGTTAACATTGAATCTGGAAGTCAAATTATGAGGTTTTATTTTATATACTTAATGCATTATTATTTTACTGCATATTATTTTCCTATGAATTTAACATATAAAATTTAATTATGATCATATTTGATTGAGAGGATATTGCATGATTTAATTTTTAAGAGTTTAGAAGACTCCATCAGCTTTCTGTATGAAATTAGATGGTTAGTACAGCTAATGTTAAATTATATAAAGTAAACAGGATGGAAGCAAAGCATAGAAAATAAAATTTATGAATTATGGTCAAATTTTATTTGTATAATTCCACTAACCCTCTCATTACAGATACAAAACTAAGAGTAAAGGCCCCTTCTACCCAACCCTTTCTGTTCTTTTTTTTTTTTTTTTACCATACTGAGACACTAAAGAGCAGTGATAAGATTAAAAATTCTTTGTATGCTCAACACCTAACACAGTCTCTGACATATATTAACAAATATTTATATGATAAATCAATAAGTGATTTAATAAATACTGATAACATATGAAGTGAATCAAATGCAAAAAAATAGTAAGCAGTAAACTGGAAAGTGAATGATCAAGGCCTTGACACTCTATATTTATCTAAATTAATTTTAAGTAATTCAATTAAATTTTGAATAAAAAGTACATGTTAGAATTTCTAAGTTAACAGCAAGTGAGTATTTTATCATTTTAGACTAAATATAGGCTATTAAAATTTGTAAAAGTCTTTCTAGGAAAATACATCACAGATGGTAATGTGGTAAGCTGGATAGTAGAAACTCGTGTGTTTTTTTCCCCTTATTTCTCTTTTTTTTTAACCAGTCCAATATTGATTAATAACGACAAAAATAACAAAACAATATTTGAATTCCTTTAGTGGGGCAGCACTCTACAATTCCCTCCTTGCTATTATTTTGCCTTATATGTTTTAATTTCCTGGTGAAACTGAATGTATTTGTGATTAGTATACCTGATTTAGATTTTTGCTATTTCAAAAGAAAATAGCAGTTACATATAATGTAACTTGATGAGAGTATTTTTGTTAGAAAGAGGTATTTATTAAACCGTGAATTTAGTATAGGTGATAAGAGCCTACCTGGTAAAGTTGTTTTGTGGAGACAGAGAACATAAAAATGATGTATTTTATTAATTATCTTATTACTTATTAGAATTTTTCTGGCCAAATTAAACAAGACAATCTAACACACTAGAGTGTAGAGTTCCTTAACTCAAGAAGATCATAGCGGAATTTTCATAAATATTATTGAAACAACACATTTAACACACTCAATACTTCCTTATACCTAATAAGTAAAACTCCTTTTAAGTATTTTATCTCATGCATTTTACAACTATAATCTGCATTTAAAAGATTTAATATAATATTTTTCCATTAGTTTTAATGTTTAGAAGTTTTCTTTTAAAGAAAGATATGCTTTTATATTTATTGAAGCTGTGTATAATTATTATATAAACATTATAGAGCCTGAAAAGCCAGAAAATTATTTGGCATGGCTAAATTTTATTTTGAAAAGTACATAAGTGTTATTATGTTTTTTAAAATATTGATGCTGCCAGCCTGTATTTTACCTTAGTAGCCTCAAAGTGGAGGAGGGCTGTTCACTACAGGAAATGGCATATAGCAACCACTTACTTGAAAAGATTTATAAAGTAGTGCTTAATAATAACACAATGGTTCCATGGGCTTCCCTGGTGGTGGTGCAGTGGTTAAGAATCTGCCTGCCAATGCAGGGAACATGGGTTCAAGCCCTGGGCTGGGAAGATCCCACAAGCTGTGAAGCAATGAAGCCTGTGCACCACAACTACTGAGCCTGAGCTCTAAAACCCATGAGCCACAACTACTGAAGTCCACGTGCCACAGCTACTGAAGCCCATGCACCTAGAGCCTATGCTCCACAACAAGAAAAGCCACTGTAATGAGAAGCCCGTGCACCACAATGAAGAGTAGCCCCCACTCACTGCAACTACAGAAAGCCCGCACGCAGCAACGAAGACCCAATGCAGCCAAAAATAAATAAATAAATAAATAAATTTAAAAAATAACACAACGGTTCCAGTAACTGTGCTTTTCCACCAAAAATACTTTATTTAAAAAATTAAATACATTAGCTTTCTTGTATGAAATGCAAGGGAATAAATTTCTTGGGAAAGTTATTTCATTTCCCATCTTCTTCCCTTTTAGGTTGGGTAGTATGGGTGGCTCTTTAAGAGAAGGACATATAAGTTTATATTTAAAATGAATGTTTAAATTATCAATTTTTATTAAATATTAAAAGATGTAGTGTCTCAGATGAATGATACTGAGATGTAGCAGTGGAAACAGCCATATGTTGCTGATATAATGACCAGTGAATACTATTGAAAGGATTGAATGATGATGTTCAAATTTAGAAGAAAAATGAGGGCTATCACTCATATAGTGTTAACTTTTAGCTGTGATGATTTCAAATTTACTATAATTTAAATAATGCAGAAACCAAAACAATCTTGAGAAAGAAAAACAAAGCTGGAGGTATCACACTCCCTGATTTTAAACTATACTACAAAGCTAAAGTAATCAAAACAGTATGATATTCCCACAAAATCAGACACATAGATCAATGAAACAGAATAGAGAGCTCAGAAATGATTAAAGACTTAAATATAAGGCCTGAAACCATAAAAATTCTAGAAGAAGACATAGGCAATACAGTCTTTGACATCAGTCTTAGCAATATTTTTTTTGGATATGTCTCTTCTGGCAAGGGAAAAAAAATGTGACTACATCAAACTAAAAAGCTTTTATAGAGTGAAGGAAACTATAAAGAAGACAGAAAGGCAACCTAATGAATGGGAGAAGATATCTGCAAATGATATACCGTTGACCCTTGAAAAACATGAGTTTAAACTCTATGGGTCCACATGGATTTTTTTCACTAAATTTGTACTACAGTACTACACAATCGGGCATTGGTTGAACCAGAGGATGTGGAACCAGGGATACAGAGGGCCAACTGTAAAGTTATACACAGATATTTTATTTCACACAGGGTCAGTGTCTGTAAACCTTGCATCATTCGAGGGTTAACTATATTCTAAAAGGGTTTAATATCCAAAATATACAAATAATTTAAAAAAGAAAACAAAAAAGAAAACCAACAGAACCGCCAAAAGTATACAAAGGAAACATACAACTCAACATAAAAAAAAACAAAAAAACTCAATTTAAGAAATGGGCACAGTGGATTTCCTAGTATTAACAGCTACCTGCATGTGCCCAGGACAGCAGACTGGGTCCTGGCACCCACTCGTGGATTTCCAAGTAGGGGGAATTCAGATAAACCCACACATCTATGGCCACCTTAACTAAGACAAAGGAGGCAAGAATATACAGTGGAGAAAACAAAGTGTCTTCAATAAGTGATGCTGGGAAAATTGGACAACTAAATGTAAAAGAATGAAATTAGAACACTCCCTAACACCATACACAAAAATAAGCTCAAAATGGATTAAAGACCTAAATGTAAGGCTGAACCTAAGTGTTCATGGATAGATGAATGAATATAGAAGAGAAGATGTGATATATGTGTGTGTGTGTGTGTGTATATATATATATATATATATATAAATAAATAAATTTATATATATAAAGAGGGTATTATGTTAAGTGAAATAAGTCAGACAGAGAAAGACAAATACCATATGATCTCACTTATATGTGGAATCTAAAAAACCAACCAACAAAACAAAATTAAAAGACTCATAGATACAGAGAAAAAATGGGTAGTTGCTGGAAGGGAGGAGGGTAGGGAAGGTGTAATAGCTAAAGCAGTTTAAGAGGTACAAACGTCTAGTTATAAAATAAATAAGCCATGGGGATGTAATATACAGCATAAGAAAAATGGTCAATAATATTGCAATAACATTGTATGGGGACTTCCCTGTTGTCCACTGGTAAAGAATCTGCCTTCCAATGCATGGGAAGTGGGTCCGATCCCCAGTCAGGGAATTAAGATCCCATATGCTGTGGCGCAACTATGTCCACGTACCACAACTACTGAGCCAGTGCACCTCAACTAGAGAGGCTGCATGCTACAAACTACAGAGCCCATGCGCCCTGGAGCTCACGCCACAACTAGAGAGAAGCCCGTGTGCCGCAACGAAGAGACCATGCGCCGCAACAGAAAGATCCCACATGCCACGATGAAGATCCCTCATGCCACAACAAAAGACCCGATGCAGCCAAACCAAACCAAACCAAACAAAACTTTGTATGGGAGGTTATGGAAGTAATCATTTCATTATATATGCAAATGTCCAATCCCTATGCAGTACACCTGAAACTAACCTAATGTTATATGTCAACTATATATTCTTTCTCAGTTGATATAATTTATTGCAGTTAACACACAGTTTAAAAATACACCAACACGGGTTTCCCTGGTGGCACAGTGGTTGAGAGTCCGCCTGCTGATACAGGGGACACGGGTTCGCGCCCCGGTCCAGGAAGATCCCACATGCCGCGGAGTGGCTGGGACCGTGAGCCATGGCCACTGGCGTCCGGAGCCTGTGCTCCGCAACGGGAGGGGCCCCAGCCGTGAGAGGACCGCGTACCGCAAAAAAAAAAAAAAAAAAATACACCAACACAACAACAGTACAAAATTAACAGCTCTGGAAGTTATTCCCCCCTCAGGAAATACTAACCAAAATGGACTGCATGAGGTTCAAATAATTACAAATAGGAGCTTTTTATTTTAAAGAATCTTTAAATTTAGAACCACCTTTCACATTATTCATTCACTGAACCAATCAGTTATTGGGCTTATACAATGTGTTATGTACTGGAAACTTTGATTTCAGGCTTGTCACTAACTGCACATATTAAAGGTTTATTAAAAAGAATATGAATATGTATGTATTCTGCCTTTTGGAATGTACAATCCATTAGATATATAAAAAATTAAGTTCAGTAAAATATCAAAAATGTTTTTTAGCATTTTTACCTTGTTGCAGTTAGGGTATAAAAGGTAATGGTTCCTTTTGCTAATGGGAAGATGAAGAATAAATTCAAATATGAGAATTTTTCATCTGACTCATGAATGAGAATTACTGTTATTATTTTTTAGAAGGCAATCAAGGGCTAGAGGATGAAAGAATGTCACAGGCTGAATGGAGAGTGCTGCATAAGAAAAAGTCTGTAGTCCTGAAAAAGCATGTCACCTTTGCACTGAAAGCATGCTTATACAGGTAGCTTATAGTTCCGTGTGAAATAAATGCTTTTGAAGAGGAAGACAAAGAAATAGTCAAGGACTGGATTAAGAACGGAATTACATGCCAAATAAAGGGTAATTATAACCCTATTCTGTAGAGAGATGTCTAACATTTTCATTTTAAAAAATTTATAATTTAAGAGTTCACTCTGGTGACTGGGTGGAAGTCTGAAAAAGTATGGAGACCAATAGTGAAGAACATGTACTGTGGGCTTCCATGAATACAGCACACTCAGCAATATGAAAATAAAAAGCTCCCTAGTAAACACTTAAAACTGACAAATTAAATAACTATTCAACTATCCTTTTAAGCAGAGCTAGCAAGAAAGCAAGAGAAATTGTCAGAGCCCAAGTTAAGCAGAAATGGAAAAGCAGAGGCTGCTGTCAACCTTGGGATAACGGAGGAAGCGTGGGGAGGTTGGTGATAGCAGAGGGGGAGCAACTGGAGTCTTGCTAAGCAATTAGTTCAGATTTTAACCACAGTGTACAAACATCAGGACAGACCTTGAAAATGTATAAAGAAAAACTTTCAACGTGCGGGTAACAAAGTTGAATCAAGATGGCAGGATAGTCTCTCACCTAGAAAACATCACTTTAGAGGTGAAGCTCTCAGGCAAAATAAGAAGTAGGAAAGTGTCACACCTTGGGGCTGCACTGTCAAAAGTGTATCCATTGGCAACGTGTGATTTTGACCCCTAGAAATGTGGCTGGTCCAAACTGAGATGGGTGTAAATGTAAAATATATACCCGATTTCCAAAACTTGGTACCAAAAAGTAATATAAAATATTCCTTTATTAACAATGTTTCTTACTGATTACATTTTAAATGATAATATTTTCAATACACTGGTTTAATTAAAATATGTTCAAATTTATTTCTCCTTTTTAAAAAAATATGGCTACAGGAAAATTTTAAATTACATACATGCTTGCATGTGTGGCTTGAATTATCTTTCTATTGGACTGCTCTGTCCTGGGGAATAATTTTTTAACACAAGGGATCTCTCTGGCTAGTCACTGTATTATTTTTTGGTGATAGTGTTAACTCCCTAAGCAACTAGAATTTAATTTCTTCTTTGCTTTTGCTTTAAGATATAAATTTAATTATTGAATATCCTTTTCCAAATAGAAAATCAAATGATCCAGCCTGTATGAACCATCTTCCTCTTAATCATTTAAAATGAGAATTTTGTTATAAATGCCATTTTCACAACTATTACACTATGTTTCTGGATATTTTATTTTTTCCACCATTTATACATTTTAATGTCTGTTGATGCAAGTTCCCACTAACTAGTCTCATTTTCAAATTGATTGGTTTGTTCACAACCATTTGTTTCCCCAAACATATTTTTAATTATTATGTTATGTTTAAAATAATGAGATTCTGTTAAGATCTTATTTAATTGGAAGTAAACTTAAAAATTACTTTGAGATAAGAGTTTACATCTTTTACACTATTGATCTAATTTCTGAAAGCATATATGCATTTTCCAAACTGTCAGTTTAGTTTGGTATTTTTTCTTTGCAATAATTTTATTTCTTATATTTCTCTAGTTAAGCCCCTGTCTTTTACATTATAGTTTCTTCATTAAAGACTTTGTCAACTTATGGTGAGAGAAATATCCAACTACATTAGAAATAAGAGTTTAATGGCTTATTCTTTGCTATAAAAACTGAGGCGTTTTTTGGTTCCCATTACAAACTCATCATTGGTGGTTTATCTAGAAGCATTTAAAACATTTATTATTGTTATTTTTATAATAGTTTTTATGTTAATTATGCTGGATCTCTTAAATACTAAGTATATAACCTACATAAGTGTAGAGTATAATCACTCTACAGAGAAATTTTTTCTCTCATTGTAATGATTGGAATGGATATATTTTAAAGGACCTGCCCACGTTACTGTAAAAGAGCAAAAAAAGCTACATTTCAAAATCAACAAGGTGGGAGATACCTCTTTAAATAGTTCTGTGTAAAATGATTAAATTAATTTCAGTTTTTTTGTAGTATATAGTTAATTTTAAAATGTATTACTGCTGGCACTTAGAGTGTCGTAGCCTGTTTTTTTGCTACAAATCCTTTTTATGGGCTCATTTTTTCCTATTTATTTATTCTTGCACTTTTGAAAACCCTTTCAGGACTGCTTAATGCCCATAATAATGGTGACTGGAGGCATAGACAAGTTAGACACTCGTGGTTATGTCACTATGTTACCTCGAAATCCTTGAATTCACTACACCCTCTGAACAGTGCTTTACTTATTGTACATACTGCAGAGACATTTAATTAATCAAGTGTTATGCAGTATGGTTATTATGTGATAGTTGTACTGTAGAATCATAGAACGAAACAGTACTTCAGTCATTAAATGGTTAGTCTGATTGCCAGCACATGAGATTAATTTCAAGTGTGGAATTTTTGCTTTGGATTGAATTTCATTTATATGTACTAATTTACCACACTTGGCTGCATGACCTCAATATCAAATGATCTGACGTGGATATTCTCATTCATCAGCCATTGATAGTTCATTAAAACGGCTAATGTTGCCTTCATGTAAAAGAAATGGAGATGCCTGTAAAAATGTTCAGCTAAGGCATATTTTCCAAATATTAGAATATTATGGGGGTGATTGAATTATAATTTGTCTTTCTATCTCTGGGAAAGCCTGGAGATAGAACTATAACTCTGAGGACATAGACGGAGAGGGGAGGAAAGTAGAACATCGATCGTTGTAGAAAAGTAGTCCGGTGAATGGGCATGGCAAAATGTAAAGTCTCAGGTTTTAAAATTTCAGATGATTGCACTATTATTGCCAAAGAATACCACATGCTTAACATCCGTGACTCTGAGTTTTCAAATTATAAATGCCTTATTTATGGCCAGAGGGAAGATGCATTTTTCCTAAAGGTTTATCACTCCAGTTAAATGATCTGGGCACCAAAGCAGAATGAGGTTGTTATGTTAGTTTCTCTAAGGTTGACTTATTTGGTATGTTCTTTTCAATTGTCACATTGATTTGGGAGACCTATATGTAGCTTCTTAAAAATCTTAGGCCCAGTTAGTTATTTAAAAGTTGTATTTTCTACTAGGGTTCCAAAACTTTCAACTTTTCTTCCAGTTGAATTCCTGTATTCTGTAACTCCCACTTCACAAATATATATAGTGTTATTTTGTTCTCAAATTGTTTCAAATTATTTATTTTCTAGGTCTGTTCAACCTGAAGATATCTTAAATATCCTCCATAACAAAAGAAGGAGACTCATTTACAAAAAGGGGACATATCTGATTAGAGGGCGGGGCATGGTCCTGGTTCCTTCCAAAATAGTTCTTCATGTTAGAGGAAGAGGGTCTGGAGACACCCCCTCGCGTGGGCCTCGGTTCTTGGTAAGGACGCAAAGAAGAATCTGAGGTCTTACCCGTTGCAAGAGAGTTTATTGAAGATAAGGAGAGAACACCTCAAGAGAGAGGTGGGCCAGGCCAAGGAAGGCAATGGCCCCGGAAGGCTGGGGTGTAGAGTTTTTAAGCAAGGTTTTTGCATAATCTAGGAGGTCGTTTATTGACAGTCTTAATTGACAGCTGCCGGTTATATAAGAGGCTCTGCTGCTCATGTACTTCCCATAATTCAGTCTGCCTGTTATAATTAGATGTATGTATTCATAGAATATTTATGAACATTTAATGAGCCCAGTGGCCGCCAAAGGTTATCTAAGGACATGATGGCGTGAGGTGTGCGCATGTGCCAGAGTGGGGAAAGTCCCTCAGTCGGCCAGTGGGGGATTTTTCCACTGCCCTATTTTGGAGTACTGATGGGGGCATGTTTGGGGCGGGGTTAGCATATAACTTGGCGGGATCAGGCGGCTATTGGACGTTCAGCCCACGGGGCACCTTTCGTTGCTCATGGCTAACTTCCTGCCTAACATTCATATCGTGATAAGAGTCACAAAAAAAAGGGAGGCGGGAGGGAAATTACTTTTCATTATTTAAATCAGAGAAGACCACCAGCTATTTCAGCATTTTGTTTTTTTTTTTTTTTGAGCTGACAATGATCATTTGAATACTGATTTAACTTGCTAAAAATCAACTTGAGGTTCCAGGGACAGGAAGGCAAATCAAACTTATGATAATCATCAAAATAGCTAGAGGAATAAGAGATGTTCCTGGAAAATCATATACTCAATAAATTGTGAATTTTCAGAATTTCAAGTTTCATTGAATTTATTAAGTTCAATTAATCCCTAATTTAGAGACCTACATTAGAAATATCAAAAAAGAAATCAAATACCCTGTCTTTTAAAATATGATTTTACATATATATATTTCAACTTTTGCTCGAAATAACATTTTGAGTAAAGTTATTTTTATTAAAAATCTTCAAATTCCTAAAGCAATAATGAGCAAAAATGTTTGCATATAGGCAAATTCAGGAAAAATGAAATGTTCACAGACTGCATTTTTTCCCATATGTTGGCAAACAAATGCTGAATTAAACTAGATTATATTGTCTATTGCTTGTTGGACACTACTGGTTAACATATGAAAAATAAAAATACAAGAAGATGTTGATCCCTTACCCTTTAAATCTGTACAGGACTTTAGAATTTGGTTAGTAGGTTTATTTATATTGTATTCATGTTATCTTACACCTGGCATTCAGAGAAAGACATTCTTATTACTTTCCACTTTTAGGGGAAAAGCAGACTCAGAGATACAAAGGACTCATTGACTGACACTGTTACCAAGACAGTTAGAATGAAGATAATTTGATCCTATCCAGTTGGACTTTTGTGCCAACACACGCCAGGCACAAGAAGGCTCAGGATAGACCCGTAGTCATGTACTTCCTTACCTGTGGCTGTAGGAGCTTCTCTCTCATAAGTCAGTCAGGGCAGAGCAAGCTGAGCAATAGAAGAAGTAGCATTGCTGACATTTTCCTTAAGTTCCAGGGAATGATTGCTGTTTGGAGTCCACTGGTGACCACACATGTTGCTCAGGTGGTTTCTGGGATCAGTGTTTCTGGACATCTGGGCCTCCAAGATGTTTCTGGAAAAAGTTTTAGTGGCAATTCTGACTTTTACAGCAAATGTCTTTTTAAATGTATGATCTATATTTCATAAGCTTGGTCATTTTGTGGGTGATTGATTTTGGATGATACATTCTGGTTTATTTAACTACTCCAGTGTACTGTGAAAGTATGTGTTTTATAATGATTAGGACCTCAATTTCATAAGAGATTCTTATTTCGCCATAAACCTTTGCATGTAATGAGATTAAATACAGAAATAGGATGGTTCATTTAAAACTCAGTGGCACAGTGAAAAGAAGACAGATTCGTTGCAGAAAAGTTTGTGTTGGAATCCTGGTCTTTTAACTTGGTTTGTGATCTTGGGGAATTTGACAAACCACTCTGAGCCTCTGTTTCTTTGTTTTTTTTCCACCAAGAACATGGGAATAATAATCTATAGCCTAGTGTTGTCAGAATTAAATGAAAAGAATATTTATTATGATATCAGAAAGATGGTGTTAAATAATCGTGTATATTTTCAACTGGATTACCTATAATAGCAAAAGTAAAAAAAAGAAAAAAAAAAAGCAGGTGAATAAAGAAAGAAAAGCAGCTGTCCAGATACTGGGTGTAAGAACTATGCTGTACATATGGTAGATTGAATAAGTATTTGTTGTCTGAACTAACTTCTCTTAAAATGCTTTGGAATCTAAAACAAACAGCTTAAGGGACTTCCCTGGTGGCACAGTGGTTAAGAATCTGCCTGCCAGTGCAGGGGACGCGGGTTCGAGCCTGATCTGGGAAGCTCCCACATGCCTCGGAGCAGTTATGCCCGTGCGCCACAACTACTGAAGCCCGTGAGCCACAACTACTGAGCCCGTGCTCTAGAGCCCGTGAGCCACAACTACGGAGCTGGCACACCTGGAGCCCATGCTCTGCAACAAGAGAAGCCACCGCAATGAGAAGCCCGCGCACCGCAACGAAGAGTAGCCCCCGCTCGCTGCAGCTAGAGAAAGCCCGCACGAAGCAACAAAGACCCAAAGCAGCCAAAAATAAACAAATAAATAAATAAATTTTAAAATAAAACAAACAGCTTAAGAATACAGAATGTGGGTTGATGTTTTCATCATCAGTCTTACTCTTTTCATTCATGTCATAGGTTCCCTACTCTGTGCCTTGAGGAATGACTTCATGACCGCAACAGGAAAGCTGGGCTGGACGGTGCATTTGTTTACATTACAAGAAATGTTTATGAAATATTTAAACAAGAGCTGAGGAATAAATATCATAACCACACTTCACAGATACATCCATATATCTAAACAAAAATGCAATTTAAATTCACAGATAAAAAAGTATGAATTATATTATCCGATATTACACTATGGGTAATATGGGAATTTCAAACCAAAAATTTGGACTAAAACTGGTTTGTATTGAAAGAGTTTGCTATTCAAAATATACTTTAGTAATACTAGTTTCTCTGAGAGGAAAGAAAATGTCTATTTACACTTGAATTAGTTACTTGATCATTTATTTTACACCAACACATTACAATTTGTGAATTCTAGAAATGTTATCTTATTGACATTGGTACAGTGTTGGAATAACTAGGTTTTCAGCACTTGAAATGAAAATGATTGTGCAGAGTATGCTGAGTGTTGGTTGTTAGAACGTAGAAAGAGAATGACAAAGCAAGTTGCTAAGGAAATTAAGGGCTTACTTTCTCCACGATGTGCTTATAAGCACTGACTTTTCTGTATGTTTGCCAAAATGTTCTGATATTCAGCTGCGAAATAAGTTTATCTGTTTATTTTAATAATGATGGTGTCTCTAGGAATGGTTTACAAGTATAGATAATAAAGCACTGCCATTATGCTGTTAACCATAAAAATACAACTGAATGCTAAGCATTCTACCTAGTTGAGTTTTCCCTACAGTCTGTTGAAAGGGACCTTCAAGTGTTTCAATTAAAATATCTTGGGGAATTTTCCCCAGGTTCTAACAAGCTATATCAAAATAGAACTCATTTCATGGAAAAAAGGAATCCCACAGCACTTCTTTTTAATAACTGTTCAGCTACAAAATTTTATTGGTATCTTTTTATGTTCCCTCTAGAGGATGTAATGCACAAAAGCATTGCCACGGAACATATAAAATTACAAATGAAATTTATTGTAAAAAGTAGAATGTCTTCTAGACTGGCGTCAGTATTTATTTCATTCAGAAACCAAAACTGCAGTATAATATATTCATTGTCAGCAAGTTCATGTGTGTAAATTGCCATCCAATGTTATTGACTGATATAAGACAGATATTGAAAAGACAATTTAAATTTACTCTTCCAAACATAAACCGTTCCACAAAAGCACTGTAAAAACTCCTTCAAGATTTTGGGTTGTGCTTGACATTTATGGTTAACTACATAATTTGGTCGTGTCATAATCCACTGTGTTTGGCAATTTGGCATTAAACGCCTGCAGAGCAGATTGGATCCTCACCACCTCACTTGTAGACAGCTTGAGTCTATGACGAAGCAAGCAAGAGAAAAGATCTAGACGACGCTGACCGGGTGGGGAGAGTTTATTTACACGGTCTCTTATCTCTAGAAGTTGCAAAAGTGCTGAGTCCTGGGATCCCTGAGTATAGGGGTAGTCCAGCTGCAGAATCAGGTCCCGAATTGCTTCCGGGTCAAAGTGCATGCTGTAGCCAAACACTTGAATGTTATTGATTTTCATATAACCCAGGTTCCGGGAAGGGTCGATGAACTCCAGAGGTTCGTAGTAAATGCTCTCGTTGCCGTTGGGGCCATTTGACTTGATGCGACTCCTCAGGTAGATGTGCACTGTCTCAAAAAATGTCTTCCACTTGTTCCCCAGAGTCAGCGACCAGTTGTAACACTGCAGGGGGAGGTCCAGCTTAGTCCGCTCCCAGTCGGGGAAGCTGTTTTCATCCACAGGCATAAACCAGCTCTCAGAGTGGCTGCCTCCGAAGGGATTGACGTAAACAGCCAACACCGGCTCCAGGGTGCTGTTTTTAGTTAAGCAAATCTGTAAAGAGAGACCCAGGATCATGTGGACCAGGCTCGACTTGTACTTGTTGCTCTTCAAAGTGAGGAGCATCCGCTTCCGCCAGGAGGGGTCGAACCAGCTGTTGAGGCGCATGTCGTTGCTGATGAAGATGGCATGGACCTCTAGTCGCCTGTCCGTTTTCTGCAACAGGTACTTCATCTCGAGATCTTGCAGGTCGGTCTCGAAGCCAATGTAATGATCGGTGGACTCGGCGACCTCGGGCTTGCAGAGCCCCTGGCTGAGCATGTAGCCCGTGTTGCAGGCGCCGCAGCGGGTGCGGTTGTCAGGGGCGCAGGTGAGGCAGGCGGACGCGTCGCCCACCGTGCAGGGCAGGAAGGCCGTGCAGACCACCTGGTCGTTGGGACACGTGCACGAGTGCGTCTCTTCTGAAAAACTGCCCAGGAGCCCATTCTCATTGCAGTAGAGAAAAGACTGGATGCGAGTGAGCCAGTAGGTTGAGGTTCTAAGAATAGAAAACAAAAGGAATCTGTATAAATGCAAAGGCGTTTGTGTTTATGTGTCCTGCAATCAAGTTACCTTAGGTTTGAAACCTTCACTATCACGTTCTTAGGTCCTTCCCAGTTATTTAATTGTGATATTAAAAAAAAAACCATAATTGAAAAGATATATACACATATAATATTCATATATTTAAGTATTATGTATATTTAAATTATGTATATATGTTTTCATTCATCATTGTACAACATTAACGATGGATACACTTGATTTGAACTGGAAAACTACATGAAATACCTTCTGAAGACATTGCATGGCATCTCACTAGTGTACTTGGAAGCTGACTGTGACTATAATTGGGTTGGTTATAGTTTTGTTTTTCTTTTTCTTTTTCTTTTTTTTTTGCGGTACACGGGCCTCTCACTGTTGTGGCCTCTCCCGCTGTGGAGCACAGGCTCCAGACACGCAGGCTCAGCGGCCATGGCTCACGGGCCCAGCTGCTCCGCGGCATGTGGGGTCTTCTCGGACCGGGGCACGAACCCGCGTCCCCTGCATCGGCAGGCGGACTCTCAACCACTGCGCCACCAGGGAAGCCCTTGGTTATAGTTTTGAAATGATATCCAACAACGGGAAGTAAAAATGGTTTTATCATCAAAGATCTAGAGTAGAATTAGAGTGTATGAATGACGATTGTTCATTCATTCACTCGTAGTTTCACAGAGCACTAATGCTGCAGGAAGCCTAAATAGAAAGTGAAATAAAAATGAGAGAAAAACAAGAAACTTTAAATTGTCAATCAATGGATTTAAATCCTAGGGTTTCATCAACATTGAAAGAACAAGTACCCACTGAGAGGGAAAATATTATTAAAACATGTTTGATTTTTATCCTTATGGTCTGCTCAAGAAAACTGTTGAAAATATTAAAACTAACTACAAGTTCTCTTAATAAGGGTTAAGTGTGTTAGTTGAATGTGTTTGATTTGGATCATTAACATTATTTATATCCAGAAATCAGGCTAATCATGATGCAAATTTAAGATCTTACTTTTCCTGTTTTCCCACATTATTCAAACTCTTTTAGTGTGTTTAAAATCTCAGTAAAATAATGAAGGAAAAGCGTGTGGTCGTGTAATCAGATAATTCTTTGTTTTTATCTTGCTGCTTTCTCATACTAGCTGTATGATCATGGAAAAGTTGAATGGCCTCAGTTAGTGATATCTTCCATATTGAGTTCTTGTGAGAAATAGGCTCAGACTGGATGCATGTCTTTAGACAATTGTATAGAGCATGTGTCACAGTAGACACTAAAAATTGCATCTCTTTTTGGTATTCTTACGCCTTTCCAGTGTTCATTATTCAGTACATATGAGGTTTTCTACAAATTGTATATATTGTACTCAATCCTTTAGACTTATTACACTGCTGCCATTTTAAAGAATTTGTACATGCTGGTAAAATACAGGTATTAATCTGTGTAAATAATAAAAATTTTTTATCACATTCAGAACAACATATGGGCTAGATATTCATTTTTGTACATTCATTTTTGGTCTCTGCTCCCTCCCCTTTGCAATATAACACTTTTTAAGTAAGCTCCTCCCTGTTTTTCCAAATAAATTAAATAACTCCTTAATTCCCTCTCATAACATTTACTTATTTTTATTCATAGTGCCTTTTTCCACTTAAAGTGTTATATTGTGTACTTACTTGTTTATACTCCATTTATCCCATTAAATATAATATTCAGCTTGCCAGAATCATATATGCTTTGCTCATAGCTTTATATCCCATGCCTAGCAGAATGCCTCTCATACTTAATATTAGATCAAAGGCATAGACGAATTAAAGGAACATTTTCTCAATAAGCATATTTTTAAGTGAAATTTAAAGCCCTAAACTGCATATTTAATACACTTTTAAAGACCTAACTCCCAACTTGCAGTTTCACAACATACACTTTGACATTTGCACACAATTAAATCTATAAAAAAATCTTAGTAAACATATATTTTAAAAAACCTTTCTTTTCCAGATTCCCTAAATGGAACTGTTTTCTGTAGACCCAGAATAAAAGGTAAAACCAAATCAAACCCAACCAAAACATGAAACATTTTCCTCTTAATTATTTCTTACACTGAAAAACACTGACTGGGAAACTACATCTACAAAATTCATTTCTAACTTTCTCAAGATACTTTAAAAATAAGTTCTCAGGAAAACTCTCCCAGGAGGATGCCCGGGGTTGTGAAATAGGAATGATTGGCACTTTGTGAGCCATACATCTCTATATGAGTATCTCTTCTCCTCTCCTCTTGTTCCTTGTTTTCTTGATGCAGAATAAATGTGCAAAAAGTTTCCTTTTTCTGGTTGAGGAAAGAGCCTAATTCATTATTTCTGTATTCAGTCTCAGAATATAGAAATTATTGCTGACTTGTTCCTTCTGCAGTTACTGATATATTTATTTCATCAATACGTTCTCAATGAATTAATCTCTCTCCCTCTTACCTTCTTTCTTTCTCTCCTTCTCTTTCTCCTTCTCATTCCTCCCTCCGTTTCTTTCCATTTTTTTCTTCCTTCCTTCCTTTCTTGCTTGCTTTTTCTTTCTCTTCTCTCTCCCTTTTTCTCCTCTTTCTCTCTTTCTGTAGTTCTATTTGTATCTATCTACTATAAGGAATATAAAATATATATGCTATTGGATTGAAAATTATATTTTCTTCCTTGGAACCAAAGCATAAATTCCCTGAGTCAATTCATCTCTCACTGTAAGCTCTCATCATGTTTCCAAATCGTAAGGACAAACAAAAAAATAATAGACCTAGGACTGAAGGCAGAGCTCACAAAACTAGGGCACCATAGAAAGACTCATTTGGACACTTTAGAAAAGCAATGGCTTTTCTAGCTTTCAGTCTTTTCCAATCCTTTTCACGTCCCCACAGATGCATTACTGAAGGAATGTGTCCCAGCTTCATGGGTTTCAGTTTGTCATGTATGAATATTGATAACTTGGTGTGCTGTCAAAGCTCCTGTTCCCTGAGACAGAAGAGCTAGCACGTGGATTTTCTTCCTTGCTGCTTCTTGTCCTTCCCCCCATTACCTACCTTTTGACTGTTTTAGTGCATTTTGCAAGTAGGGAATAGATTTTTAAAGGAACAAATTTCGATAATTAGTCTTTACTCCTTGTAAAATCTTGGTGAAGGCAGTGGTCAAAAAGAGAAAACAGCAAATTTCAGGACTGTACATGGATTTTTCACTCACCCAAAAGATCACTTTTTTTTTCCCCCTAAGTAAAATTTAACTGTTTTTCTTTTTAAATGTAAACATTTTGTTTTGAAGAGAAATGTCTTCAACATTAAAATTAGGTGGTAGCAAGTATTTTTTTTTAACTCTTTCCTTTTTTTTTTTTTTTTTTCCGTACGCGGGCCTCTCACTGTTGTGGCCTCTCCCGTTGTGGAGCACAGGCTCCGGACGCGCAGACTCAGCCGCCATGGCTCACGGGCCCAGCCGCTCCGCGGCATGTGGGATCTTCCCGGACCGGGGCACGAACGCGTGTCCCCTGCATCGGCAGGCGGACTCTCAACCACTGCGCCACCAGGAAAGCCCAAACTCTTTCCTTTTATACCTAAGTATTAAAACAAAGTAATGCTACATCTTCTATTCTCATATATAACTTTTATTCACATAAACTATTTAGGATCTACTAGGGCTAGGACAGAGGATGCAATGTTGAGAGATGAGCTCCTGGCAGGCAGGTAGGTTTGTTTCTTTTTATCAAACATGTGGTCTTGTCCCTGACATCTACTTAATAACACTTCAATTAATATTTACTAAACAAAGGAAATAAGAAAAGAAGGAAAAAGGACTGAGAGAAGAAGGAGGGAGAGAGAGAAAGAAATTAAAGTGAAGGAACTACACATATTATAGAAGAACAGAAGAAAGAAACTAGGGGAAGACAGTATTTAAAGCCATTGACTTGAGAATGACAATGATATGGAACAATTCAAGGGATATAGGAACTCCTTTTCCATCAGGAAGTAAGTGTGCACTTGAAAATAATTTCTAAAAAGCTTTAAGATGATAGTGTTACAGAAAGGAAAATACCTTCCAGAGTTAAGTTAAACTTTTGGAAAAAATATAATTAGCTAAAAAGCCGATAGCCTGTTTTTATTTGAAAAGTCAGGTAGCAAACTAAGTTGAGAAGATTAGACGTGCATTAAGTTCAGTTGTCTCTGTTTATTCTGTAATATTCTCTATGTAGTTAAAATCTGCTCTTCTCTACAGGACACGTGTTATGTGAGTGTCAAAAGAGCACTAGACTGGGAGAATGAACACTGGATTTCTAGGTCAGACTTCACCTGGTGACCTGGGACAAGTCACTTAGCCTCTTTAACTTTGAGTGAAAGTTTTAGAATTCCAAGAAACATTGGCTCAGATTTTGATTCTGCATGACCCTGGGGAATGTGTACAGCTTTCTGAACCTCAATGGCTCACCCTGAGTTCACCTGTTGATCTGTTGTCAGGATGAGGTGATGTAACAAATCCCATCCCAGATGGCACTTGCCATCTGGTTCTACCAGGATTAAGTCACTAGCCACTGCAGCTGCTGTCCTTCAACACCCTCCGAAAGGAGTTCAAGGTGGAGATCGGGAATGAGGCACTCTGTGCTCTGGGAAAAACTGGCAGAAAAGGCGTTCAGATAGATACTGTCAGGAGAAGAATTTATGAGCCCAATTCTTGTATCTCCTCATATCCAGAAAAGCACTAAAATCCTTCATGGTGACGTCTGCTCCTCGTGACTAGCAGACAGCGTCTGCCACAATGTGTGCTTGACTGTGTGTACCCCCCCTTCACTAAAATCATATAGAACACTGACCTTCCCCCCTATCTCTTCAGAGCCATTTCTCAGAGCCATCTGATATGCTGTCTCCCAGGCTATAGTCCTCATTTTGCCCCCAATAAAACTTAATTCACAGCTCTCAGATTGTGCATTTTTTTCAGTCGACAATGTTAAATGGGATTGGCAAAACAGATTCCTGGACCCCACCCCAAACATACTATAAGAACCCCTAGGAGTAGGGCTCAGGAAGCTCTTTTTAAAATATGCAGTCCTACAGAAAAAACCAGTCTTGGCAAAGCAAAGAGCATTGCACTAAGAGAACTATATTTGCAAAGGACTTGAGGTTAGGAAAGGTTTTGTTTTAAGGAACTAAATGAGAGCCAGTACAGCTGGAGTGAAGAGAATATCAGTGCAATATTAGACTGTGCAGTAAGTAGTGGCCAGATCAGGCAGAGTACTGTTTAGGTTTTAAATTTATTCTATGTGCAGTAAAGAGTGGTAAAGAGATTTAGCCAGAAGTCGATTGTATTAAATTTAGCAACCATCTTTCTCCTTGTATTATACCAACAGTATTTTAAATATCAGGTAAAGCTGATGTACTTTTAATAAAATGTTTTTTTTTCAGGGCTAAAATAAAATAAAATAATAAAATAAAATAAGCAGTCCTGGAGAAATGTTTTGTACACAGAAGCTGTAAGTTTCCTATGTATGAAAATTAACAACCAAAACAACTATTAGGGGCTCTTTAAATACCAATTAGCTCTCAAGCTGTAAGAATATGTCCAGAAGAAGGTAGGGAAAAGTTAAAATTTCTGTAGAGAAGAGGGCAGCAGCAGATGGCTTTGAATTAACATGCATTTGGGGCCTTGTGGCCACTGTGTATGCTAAATTTGCAAACCCTGCAATAGAAATTTTTGGCATACACATACACAGAAGAATAAACCAAACACTAAAGCCTACTTTAATAAATTCTACTGTGTTACAGTAATAATAATTAGCTATTTAGTGAATTTCTCTCATATCATGGGCCACCCACTTTGTACTTGTTATTTTTAATTCTTCACAGTAACTTGTAAAACTTAAACCCATTTTAAAATTTGAAAAATACTGAGGCTCAGAGTTTCAATGACTTTCTCGGTTATGTATCTATTAAGTATTACAATGAAGACAGACTCAGAGAAGCAAGTCTATTTTTTTTATAATGTGTGTTGAATAGTGAGGAAAAATGCTTAACAAATGACTTTAGGAAAAAAATATTTCCATGCTGGACAGCATCAAAGGTAAAATAACTCTTAATTATTAAATAAAATTAGGCACTTGAGTGACGGCCCACCATATTGGCTTCAATCCACTTTTGGGAGCTAAACTATCAACTTTGAATATTGTTTCTTAACTCATGGAAAATGGGAATAAAATATAGGTTGTTGTAAGAATTAAAGCACAATTGCTGGAAAAGCCCTTAAAGAATGCCTGTGCACAGAATAAATGGTAAATAAATGGAAATGCTTATTCTTATAATCACTGTTATTACTATTGTTATCTTTTAAAGAAATAGCATCATATGTACTTTCTTTATTACAAATGCTATTTTCTTCCAGGAAATGGAGATTTTCATTTTATCTTCAACAATTTGTGTATTACATGCATAATCTTACTCTTTATCTCTGCAATTCACTTTTATCAAATAGACCTAGTTATTGATAACACCACCAAGACTGTATCACATCCCAAGAAAAAGAATATCATTGTCAAAGGTCCCTTGGTTATGAGTCTCCCAAGGAAGCATATGTATGTATATGTATCACATGTGTATATAGATACACATCTATAAACCTATAGATGCATATATACATACACATTTTATTTTTATAAACTTGAGTTCAAGTATCTACTAAAACTTTTGGCTTGCAGGGAGACAATGAAAAAGTGAGTGAGGCAGTTGAAGATGTAGGTCGTGTTTTAAAGATAGTATTAGCCAAGGTAACATTCATTAAGGTTTTGTCACGTGCACAGTCTTTTTACAGGCATTATTTCATTTAATTCTCCCAATTCTCACTACTCCTTGAAGTAAGGACCCTTGTTATCCCAATCGATATTTAAGGACATGAGTTGTAAAACGCTTAGATAATTAGAACTTATAGAAGGTCAAATAGCTGGTAAGTGGTAGAACTGAAAGTGTATCCTGGTCTTTATTACTCCCAACAATTTGGGGGGTATGACACCAAAAGCACAAAAGAGCAAAAAAGTAATAAGTGGAACTATATCAAACCAAAAAGCTTCGGTCCAACTAATCTGTAATTCATTTGGTTGAATGGTGTACACAGAAAAATCTGCTTACTTCTTAGAGAGCTACTGAAACACTTTGTCCACATCTGTGCTGCATTTAATGCTATAGTTCAAGAAAAATCAATAGATATGTCTTCCTTCTACTTATAACATAAAATATGAAAAGAAAAAGTCAACATTCAGGGTATGAAATGTGAGGCACACGAAGAACACAATTACTTTACTGGACATAAAGGGAATATATCATCAAAAAAAAAATAGAGTCCACGTCTAATTTTCCTCCAAAGATTACCAAAACTCAAAATATTTTGCCCACTAAATCACATTAGATGTTAAGTTAAAAAGACTTGAAAAGTATTTATTATGTGCAAGTTCAGTCTATTAAGTATTGTAATTGAGGAATATTGACACAGATGCAATTACTCTGCAAATATGAGTAACTCGGGTCTCTCCTGTGTGCTTTTATAACATCCTGATTTTCACCCACCATAATATTCATTATACCAAGTCATTATTACCCAATCATCTGTATCCCTCATTACATTATACATGCTGTGAGGGAAAAGATATATTTGTTTACTTCACCATTTTATTATCATAACATACCTAAATCAGTTTACAGTGTTTATGCTTAAGTTTTCCTATTACAACCTTTTGAACCTATTAGTCTTAAAATATGTTATGATGAATCCAAATCTGAAAATCTAAACAATATAAATAGAATACGTTAAAATAAAATTTATGAAAAGACCATTTTATCTTTCACAGATCTGTTCATCTCTGACCCTAATATTTCAAGCTAAATATAAATTTGACATGAATGAATAAATTAATGAACAAAAAAGAGAAACTAAAGAAGCAACTTCAAGGCTAAATTGTTAATTCCTTGGCTGTATTTATTATTTTTAGTATTTCATATGATTTTCTTGATATCCAGTGAGTGATAAACATTTTCAAAAATTGTCTCATTTACATAATTTCTGTTTTTCTTTAAAGTATATTTCATGACCAATTTCTCATCAATTTAGAAAAAAACAATAAAATGTTCTTGTTGGGCACTGAAAACTTGAAAACAAATTAAACTATCATTTAAGTAATTTAATCAAATTTTAATATGTTTCTAAAAGTGATCCTATTTATATCTAAAGTATATATTTCAATTAAATAAAGAAAATATAATTTGTCCAAATTCAATGTCCCTCTAGTCATATAACCATGAACACAATTATGGTATGAACTGTCTATGTTATGCCTGCATTTGTGTGATAAGCATCTCTCCAAATTGAATGTCTCTGAACTCATTTTCTTCTCTCCTAATACAACCATGATTGTTATCTACAATGATGGATATTAACTCATCCCTTCCTGTCTCAACTAAAGTAAAACTTAGTTTCTGGAGGTCCTGTACCTGCTCTTTTTGTCATTTTATTACATTTGTGTACCTCCAAGCTAATCTTCCTAAAATTGATTTATTTCTTATTGCATGGCACCCAATATCCTTCATATAAAATATATATTTTGCCTAACTTTTAAAACCCTTTACAATCAGACAACACTTAGCTTTCAGTACTCTATAAAGTATGTTTTCCATTTAGGCTCTCCCTGTTCCCCTCCCTAAATACGCCAGATCAATTTCAACCACAATGAATTTTCTTGTTACAGAGTTTAATGTCCTTTCTCCTCCGCTTCAATGCAAATTGAATCATTTCTACTGTAAATAGTTTTTCTTAATAATCCTACTTACAACAACTTAATTCTTTGAATGAGTATATTATTTATCTATATTACTGTATTTGTAATTAAGCCACGTACAGCCATATATTACTGTTTAATAGATTCTTATTTCATTATTTCAACTAAAGTATACCATTCATTATAATAACTATAATTTTTACATGTTAGTTTTCATAGTTGGAATATAGGCTCCTCAGAAAGAAGAAAATGAATGTCGTTTCATTGGAATCCCTAGAGACTAGCAAAATTTCTTCCCATGCAACCCTGCTAAACCAAATTGCTAAAGCAAAATTGAATTATGGATTTATGTTTATGGAAAAATGTCAGAGGAAATGCTTTTAAAAACTCAACACAAAATGCCAAATAATTCTGGCAAAAAATTTTTAAATGCATTTATGATGCAGAAAAAAATATGGAGTAAATTTCAGAGGCTGAAATTGAACTAAAAGAATATATATGTAGGAAGATGTGGGTGTACCTGATCTAGAGGTTTTGGTGGCTGTGTTGGGTATAGGAAACAAAGTCCAGGACACCTGAAGGGCAAGAAGTTGAATTGGAGACCTGCTCTAAGAAGCTGGGAAGACTGAGACTATGCACTTAAAGAAAGAGTCAGCTTAAAAACAAAACAAACAAACAAGTAAACAAACAAAAAGGCCTAGAAAAGGAAGAGAGCAAAATGAGGGCCTGCCCTGACCTCACTGTTAGTAGAAAATACATAATCTACAAATTCAAAGTTTTTTGCAGAGTACATAATCTAAAAATTCAAAAACACCAATGAAAATCATAACTTATTTTAAAGTGCTCCAAATTGTTTTATTGTGGCAAAATGAAATATATACTTTCTAAAAGAATGCACATCCTTTACATTTTATGAAGGACTTGAAGAATCAATACAGATGAAATTATTTTGACCATGAACTCATAGTAGAAAAAAAAAAAAAAAGAAAGATGAATCAGGGTCCCAAGATTAAAAATGTGCAAAAGGCATAATCTTAACACCACAGACTACAGAAATTGGAATTATGTGATATTAAAGTCAATTATCAGGAACATATTTAAATAATTTCAAGGTAAAGTAAAATATGAGAGAGGCATCAGGGGTTATCAAAACAAATCTGAAAAAAAAAAGGAACTAACATGATGATAATGATGATGATCTTAATTTAAACCTTATTAAAATGTAAAACAGATTAGCTAAGCTGAGCACAAAATTGGTGAATTAAAGATAAATGAAATAATAATACTGAGAATATACACCACAGAGAGGAAAAGAGATTGAAAATATAAAACATATCTAGAGTATTATGTTACAAAAACTGACAAATACCTAATCAGAATTCCAGAGGCAGCAAACAGAGAAAATAGGGGAGATTCTATATAAAATTATAGTAAGTGAGAATTCTTCAAAATCGATGAAATACATAAATCTTGAGATTCATGATGCACAAAAAATTCCAAGAAAGTTAAATAAATAGAAATACATACCTATTCATACCATACTTAACATGTAGTTCTTGTTATATGTAACAAACTTTTGTTATAAATAACAAAAATTAGAGGTAACAAAACATAAAAGTATTAAAAAAAATTTAAAAGACATTGAAGCATAAGTAAATCAATGCAGTTGCATTCACAATATTCACAAATAGAAAGCCTCGTTAGGAAAGATATCAATTCTCCACAAATGTATTTCTATATCTAATGCAACTCCAATAAAAATTCCTTCATCTTTTTTTTAGTTGAAAATCAGTTAATACTAGAGTAGTTTGTCTTCAATTAACCCTCCCAATAATAATTTATAAAATTTGAGCAAAATAGAAAGAACCACTAGTTAAAGGAGTTATAGAAAGTCCAAAACAGTCAAAAGCTAAATGAGTTTTAAACCTAAAGGAAGGGAGCAGCATGAATGGAGAAACTGAGAGTTGCAGTCCTCTAGTTTTGCCCTAAGGACACTCCCCAATCTGGGCAACACGGGGAGGATGAAACTCAGTCAGAAACGACATTCTTAAAGGCTTAATGTGTGCAGAATGGAAATGGGGAGTTGCCAGAGAAGATGTAACTTGAGGAAAAAAATTCTGAAAGAAGCAAAGGAGAGAGAAAACCCTGAACAAATTCCCCTCAAATCCATGACTGACTCCTAAACTCTACAATTGTGAGACAAACTTGGAGGAGCCAATCAGAAAGCAAAAGCTGAAAGATCTGCAGTGCTTAATAAAGGCTGTATTTCTTGCCTATCACAGATGAGACAGTGTTCGCAGTTTGGATATCTCCAAAGTAGAGTGGTTTGGTAAACACATTCAAATGCCAGAAAAGCCATGCCTTTGTAGTTAAGACCATCACAAGACTAAAGATTAGCCCTAAACTAAGTGTTGAACTAGGACAGACTCACTGTAATAAAATGTTAAACCGAATATCTGCAAAGACAATGTAGTCAACAAATAATAAAACTGCCTGCCAAGTTAAAAATCAACATTATTCCAATAAAAAACATACTTCAGAGTCAATATATACTATCATCTACAATACCCAATAAAAATGTGTAGTTATGAGAACTGTGAACAAGCAAGCAAATGTCATTCATAGCAAGGAGACAAAGCTGTTGATGGAAACAGATCCTGAGACAGCCTACATCATCGGTATTTACAGACAAATGTTGACCTGAAACAAAGAAACTGCCAGATATTTCTCCAGCAAAGATGGGTTTATTCAAATTGCAATTTTACCTATTAAAATAAAACCTAAACCTCTAATTATTCAGGACAAAAAACCGGATAAGGCATTCTGTGCTTTGGAAAAACAGGTCCCTTAGATAATTAGAGTTCTCTCAGAAAAGTAAAAATGAACGCAGATTCCTGCATCTTTCCATTCACAGAAAAACACTAAAATTATTAATGGAGATATCTAATCTTCATGACAAGCAGTAACCTTTTATTGAGATGTGTGTTTGACTGCCTGTTTTCCCTAGCCCAAATCGCATATATCTGGCCACTTCTTATCTCTTTGGAGCAGTTCCTCAGGGCTATCTGAGAGTCAGTCTCCTGGGTTATATTCCTCAGTAAGACCCTAAATAAAACTCAACTCATAGCTCTTATTGTGTGTGTGGTTTATTATTTTTTTTTCAGTCAACAGTTTTGACAACCATGAAGGACACAGAGCAGACTGCTCTCCTTCACGTGAACTCTACAAAGATCTGGATCCTTGGTACCAACAAGGGCCCCTTATGCCCATCCACCTCCTTGGTGAATCCAGATGAATTGGGTGAGTCTCTCCTGGTCTCGGATCTCCCATCTTGGCTGACAATCCTGGGCTTTATTCAGTGGTTGCTAAACTCCTTGATATAAGGCCAAGGTTTCCCTTGGACTTAAGTTCAAGAAGGGGTATCAGGATTTCCCAGTTGAAAGACACTGACAAGATTTTGCTCAGTTGAAAGACAATGAGGAGGTTTGGACTGGGTTATTAGATAGGAGGCTGATCTGATGCCTTTGTTAGAACTGGCTATTTTAAACAGGGTTAGTTGGAATAAATTGAAGATACCATATGAGAGCTTTCAGCTCCAAAGATAAGGGCCACACCTCTTCCCAGTCGGTACAGCTTTCTCAAGCAACTGAGAAATTTATGGGAGTGGTGGAGGCAAGTCCTCATACCATGCAGCACCCTTATAGGGAAAGCCACTCATTAATTTAAAAAAACTCTCTTGTCTAGGGATGCACACATAAGGATTTGTCATCCATTGTTCCGAGCACCCACGATGGTTTTAGACTGCCAGAGGGAGAAACCAGAAACTGAGACATAAAATTGCTGAAATAACTCAATTTGAGGGTAATACATACAGGAATTAAGCTCACAAACAGCACAACTGCCTACCACACAGTTTTCAATACTAATTTTATCCTGACAAACCAACTTTAAAATGAGGAATAAAGATTTCTGAACAAGACAGAGGGAAGTCAGATAGCCAATCACAAACTAACACAATACGTATGGAGCTTATTCTTGCAAGTTCTCAGTTTATTGGGAACTAAGAATATTTTGCCTTGAAATGGCCAAGATGGAGCTCTTTTAGCGTTCCAAAACTGGCTTTTGTGTATGCAGTTAAAGAAAGCCAGCTTGATAAAACATCTTTTCAAAATTCTGACCCTAAGGGAACAGAAGTCCTTCTAGGAGGCTTGCATTTCCCTCACTGTGCCTTTGAGATGTAAATGTTGTACAGGTCATTGAACTCTGACCTAGACCATCTCCAATTCCTGAGACTAAGTTAAAACAAAAAAGGGAAAACAATTATTCTAATTGTTACTCATAAACTCGTGAGTTTTATATTGTAATACCTGATTCATAACTAAGTTTTAAAAATGGAAACTATGAGATCTCTCTTTGTGTCTATCTGGATGTATGTATGTCTGTGTATGTATCAATATATTATAAATATATGTTTCTACCTTTGGGTGGTATTGCCAAAATTAATTGTAAATGAGTTCTATTTAATAACTTAAGAGAAAATAAGTGCTTATATAAATTCTCAGAAACATAACAGAAACTAACCCAAATGAATTTCAGGTTCATGTGATCTGGGAATTATTCAGTATTAAATTAATATTTGGTATTAAAGTTAGTTTAAGTTTGTTGGTTTAATTCATATAGTCATGTCTTTAGAGTCATCAACAGTAAGTATAGTACTTTTATTGTACGTAGGTTTACAAAAACTCAAATAAGTTCACATTATCTCTATTACAAAATTCGTTAGCAAAAAATTGGGGGATGGTGGCTGGCTTGGTCCAATGTCTCATGAAGTTTTCATGGGTAACCTAAGTATAATTGTTGGGAACAAGTGAATTAAATAGACATAAATGGAGTAAGAGCTTTTAGGTGAGCTCTTTAAGAATAATTATGTTTTATGGTGCGTCTACTTAAAAATAGTTTCTCCAGACTTTTAGTAACCTGAAACTAGAGTTTTTCTAAATTAAGTTAAATGATGGAAGTTTATAGAATATCTAGATTCCCAAATAAAATAAGATACTGAAACATTAATTACTGAGCATAGGCTCTTACAAAGAAACTAAAGTTATTTATGACTATTAATGAATATGTTTGGTACCACACTGAGTCATTTTCTATAAGAAAGTACGTTTTTGAAATTATGAATAGTATTTATAAGTTTGTCATTCTACAGAATGCTAATGTAAAAGACAGTTTATAATTGCTTACTTCTTAGTTTTCACTAGAGCTTAATATTTCTAATATTTCTAAAAGCTTAATATTAAGCTTTTAGAGCTTAATATTTCTAATTAAAACATTTAATTAAAACCACTAAAAATTAAAAAGTAAAACATCTTTGTATGCAAGGAATAAAGTAGGTATAAGGAATGGAAATGCATTTTGTAAAGTGAAAAGAAAGAAATTTTGTCCAAAAAAGAGGCTAAAATGACAAAAAGAGACAATCTGAAGGTGAAAAAGGAAGTTATAGAGGGTTTGTGGAAAGGAGACGATGGGAAAAGAGTTTAATGTGTGGTCAGGACTGGCTAATTTAGAATAAATTTGAGTAAATAAATTTTAATATTAAAGGTAAGGTGGTGCAAAAGTAGAATTTGGTTTTCTCTCTGTTAAGAGGACAAGACTTCTTTATCTGCTTTTGATAACAGATTGTAAATTTCTTCACTGTTTAAGTAATCTGTTATAACTTCCTGTATTTGCCTTTGAAATATTTTATTGTCATTTTGATTAAGTGAATAACTAAGTATTGTTTCACAGTGATCTATAATCCTATTTGACCAAGTGTTTTAAAACCTTTTGATATCTTTGACTAACTTCCCAAATCAAATTCTAAATAAAGTTCTTCTGACCTCTATCTAACTCTGGGATGTTTCAGGGCCCCTGAAACATCTCAAAGAGAGATATTAAATTAAGTAGCCTCATTTGGCATGTTAAATTAGATGGAAAGCATTGTCAAATGAGTGGTAATAAACCTTCTTAGGTTATATTATATGGATAAATGTTACTAATATGAATGTTCTAGAAACTATTTGAAATTTCTAAAATTTGGATATGCCCTGGTATAATGTTATCAGTCATAATTCTAGTTATTATTTTAAGAGGTTATATGTCACAGAAATAACCAAATTTCTTTGACAATTGCATTGTAATCAGATATTCAACCATGCCATGTTAAGTCTTGTCACTTACAGATAGTTATTGTTTTACCCTGATGCTTTTGCAAAAATGCTTCATCTTCTAGAAGATTCACAGAAACCACTTTTTTTTTTTTTTTGCGGTACGCGGGTCTCTCACTGTTGTGGTCTCTCCCGTTGCGGCGGAGCACAGCCTCCGGACGCGCAGGCTCAGCGACCATGGCTCACGGGCCCAGCCGCTCCGCGGCATGTGGGATCTTCCCGGACCGGGGCACGAACCTGTGTCCCCTGCATCGGCAGGCAGACTCTCAACCACTGCGCCACCAGAGAAGCCCCAGAAACCACTTTTTGACAAGTATAAGTTTCTGATAACTTTCAGGTCCTAAGAATGAACTGGATAATAAATCAAAGAATTCTAATGGAAAATCTGATGGTTTCATGAACCTGTTAACAGAAGATATAGGTCAACAATAATTAGTTACATATGGCTGAATAATAATTTTTATTGCTTTTTGTCTGAAATATTACTGGCTTTAATCTTTTTTTCCCCAGATATAAGGAAACCTTTCCCTTTAAGCTAATTATGACTTACAGCAACTTGATAAATTATACCTTTGTAAACAGAATTGAAACATTTACCTTTTCTCTCTACCTGATCCCTCCAGAATTTGCAAACACTGATTATATTAGCATGAGTTTGACTACAATGTCATATTTGAGAATATGTATAGAATCAAATATGACCAGACAGCTTTAAAGAACTAAGATGGACTTTGTGGAGCCATAAAGCCCCTTGGAAAATCAACCTGGTACTTTGCTCACAGGGTTCCCAGAAGCCTTATCAGCTAAATAAGGAAAGACACTTCCTGGCAGGTGCAGGAACCCCAACATATTTTGCAGACCTCGAGAAGAGAGGAATCCATCCAAATCTGTAGGTATTGCAGGCAGAATCCAATGGCAATTCCTTGGCATGGCTTTTCTGTCCTTGAGAAGCCTTTTAAAAGTTCAACCTGAGATTCCTTATGAAAAGCTCCAGTAAAGGCAATTTAAAATAACATATGTGATCAACTACTTATGTAAATAATCAGGCCATATTTACTGAAACAAGATTCATTTTGCAAGCAAATTAAGCTATATTTTGGTAGAAAATTTGGCTATATTTTGTAGAAATGAGGGTAACTTTAGAAATAAAAAATATGTTTAAGTGGATATTAAGTTCTAGTATCATTAATATTATTTGGGATTCTGTATTTACTGCATAAGACTCACTTCCAAGATGGCTCCTTGTTACTATGTTGCATTATTGTAAGGTTTAATTGAATCATTAAAAGGATACTCTACGCTTGTTTCTGAAGCTTATCACAATAATCTGTCTTTGGACAAAGATCAGATACTCCATGACCTGTAACCAGGAGGTTATGCATACTGGAAATACATCATTTAAAGGACATTTTCCTACCTAGATGGAAGGACCCTTATCAGGTCCTCTTAACTAGTTCATATATAGCAAAACTGAAGGGAATTGATTTTTGGGTTCATATTTCCCACTTAAAAAAGGCCCCTGCATCAGCCTGGTCTACAGAGAGGACCACCTCAAACTCACTTAAAAACAATGCTCAAACAGAGGAAAAATCACATCAGGACAAGAAGAAGATGACATCAGAAGTAGACAGCTATCCCAAGATGCTGAACCTGACCCATATGTTTATAGCATTTTCTTGATTTCTTAGACCTTTTGCATATAAATCAAATGTTTTTCTATCATGTGCACAATCCTGTACAGAGTTTAAAACTCAATCAAATTCTTGGGTTTATGGTCAATTACCTATGTCCAGTACTTCTGGTTACCTTGGTGAATTTCCCCTCTCCTAGGTTCTGATTGGATGACCCCTAGGAAATTTATTCTAAAAAAAAGAAGTTATACTTCTCTCTGACCCATTATTGATACTACTAGGTGGGTCCCCTCACTTGGCCAATAATCATACTTGCTCTGATTATGGCCATAAGGATGAATTTTCTTTAAAAGTTAGTTAAGCTCAATCAGAGCAATTGGCTAAATTTCAGTCAAAACCCATAACTGCCTCATTTATTAGGAGGGACCCTTCCTCAGTTACAGGATAGATTTATATGGGTAATAGCAGGCTTCAGTCACTTAAGTTTAAAACTCCCCTTATACTGGGAACAACTGAATCATGCTAAGAGTAATCAACACAATGACACTAGGAAACTGGGCTGAGTGCCTTATGAAAAATGCCAATATATCATGGCCCTTAAAGGTAGCAATTGGTATGGAAGAGACTGGGTCAGATGACGGGGGATATACTGGGCTGCACCTAATGGAAGTTCTTGGCTTAATTTCTTACTTATGGCTTTATTAATGCCACTAGCTATATTACTTAAATTCTGCCTATTCTATAAGATTGTTCTTTCTTTTATTACCCAGTATATAACTGAGCCTCTGACAAAAATAATGATGACTAAGGAACTGGAAATCACTGACTAAATATACAGTTTTATACAAGATTAAAATGATTGTAATAGTGTAACTCCACATTTGGGAAGAAGCCACAGAGAGAATCATTTCCTAGAGCATAACAGACTAGTAAGACAGGTGGTCCAGAGGCGTTTATGGCTAACAATAACAGGACAGACCAATAACAGCACACTGAGTGGCCTACTAAAAACTTTTCCTGACCTAGGAAAAAGCCTTCCTACCACTGTGGAACAAATTGGTCATGAAATGCTTCCCAAAGCTTGGTTGAATTAATGACCAAAAGTGGGGGGATTGGAAAAGACTGTTGCCCACCATCTAGTTCTACAAGGATCAAGTCATTAGCCACTGCAGTCACTGACTGACAGTACACCCTGAAAGAAACTCAGGACAAAAACAGAATAACGTACTCTGTGCTTTAGAAAAACAGGCCCCTTAGACAGTTGGAGATATTTCAGGGAAAAAAAAATCAACAAACTTAGATTCTTGCATCTTCCCATACATAGAAAAGCATTAAAATCATTAACTGAGCTATCTGATCCTTGCAACTAGCAGTAACCTTTTATTGAGATGTATGCTTGACTGCATGTATTCCCTAGCCAAAATCATATATACTGGCCATTCCTCCTACCTCTTTGGAGCAGTTCCTCAAGATTTATCTGCGAGACTGTCTCCCAAACTAGAGTCCTCAGTAAGACAACAAATAAAATTCAACTCATAGCTCTTACATTGTGCTTTTTTTTTTTTTCAGTTAACACATAGTACCCTGTATTTGCTCTAAGCTCTGTATATAACATAATTTATTATGATTATCTGTTTACCTTGTGCCCTCCTTTAGGAGAATGAGGTTCTTCAAGATAAGATTTGTGCCTAGTACAGCACTTGGCACAGGTTAGATATTAACAAAAAATTATCTTGATAGTAAATGACAAGAAACTGGTAAAATCATGCTTTTATGTGCCACACAAGGAAATCTAAAAATGTGCAAATTATAATTTATAAAGCATCAGTATGATGTAGAATATTTTGTCATTCAAATTATTGAACTATGGGTAATATAGAAATGATGTTTATTCTATAATAAGAATACCAGTGCTCTACACTAACCAGAAAATTGCAATAATTTTATTGACCTTGTGAATTATGAGTGTGATAGTACACAGGAGCACTCAGAGTGCTGATTTAATCATTAATCTTTATAGACAAGACATGTGATGTCATTCTGAAAAAAAAAAAAACAAAGTATCTGCCAATTCAGAAACTGGAACAAAAGAATATAATGTCAGACTAGTCAATGGTATTAACAAGTATTTAAAACTATCTAAATAAAGGGAATGGTAACATGAGAACAAAGAAAAGTGGGGATTCAGTGAAGTGATATTTGGCAATGTTTATCTAGCATCATCCCTGGATGAAGTTGTACTTACAAAATGATGAGTGGGCTCAGACCTCTTGGCAAGTGATATGTATGTCTGTGAATGTATCCAGATATCCAAACGTAATGTTATTAGGAATGTGTAGGGGAGCAAAATTTGACACACCAAAATGTCTCTTTGGAATGTCGATTATTTTGAGCTGAAAACAATCAAGGCCCAAAAGACTCAGGAAGTTTTTCTTTTTAGTTCTTAGCTGCCTAAAGAACTTGGATAAAGTGACTGTTCCCAGAATAGAGCTTTCACCAGAGAGAGCAGAGTCAACTCTGTGTAAAATTGTTTCTACATGGCCCAGCAAATATCTGTTTACAAAATATTTAGTTTTCTATCTCCATGAGAACTGTCTTGCTCCCCTTTGAAGCCCCAAACCACTACCCCCAACATCCTCTTTTGTCTTTAGCTGAAGATGGTATTTTAGGTGAGGTTTTTGGCCATTTTGGCCAGTTACTCAGCTTTTCTTCGTCTCTCCCATATATATATATATTATTCAACTTCTGTTTGACTTTCTCCTGTTAATCTGTCTCATGTCAGTTTAATTCCTATATCAGCCGGAAGAACTTAGAAGGGTAGAGAAAAATTTCTTCTTCCCTAACAAATGAAAGCCAATTAAAATTCTCTCTTATTCTATGATATGTAAAGTTTATGATAATAATTTGGTTTCCCATGTAAGTTTCCTATAAGAATAAATCTGACTGACCAAATTATATAAGTATTATAAGTCACGTGACAACTCTGTCACCAAATAACAATATGAACTATATATTCTTCTTCAGGAACTTGACTGCCTGGGCTATGATCCTTAAATTGGTCATCCTTAAGGACCTAATGTGGATGGAGATCCTAGAGCTTTATAGTTTCAGAAACTGGACCATTGAAAAAAACACCAGGGAAACATCATCTTCCAGGGGTCCTGCTTAGGTAACATTCATCAAAATATCTCAAAAGTCATACCCTCAATGCAATGGCTCTATATGAACACTGCTTGTGCTGGCTACAAGGCCCTGTGCTCTGAATTATAAATGTGGTTAATGGTTACACCATGGTATCACCAAAAAATGAATGGGTGTCCATGGTCTTTACACATGTCACCTTTTATGGAAATAAGCAAGTACTGTGGTTGTGTTAAATGTTGCAAAATTTATACAAAGTTTTAAGGAATGACAATTTACATCTCTAAAAGTTGGCTTGCTTAGCGTGCTAACACCTTTGACCCTATTTCACATGATATTGTTCATCAGGATGAAAAAAAATATAGGTATTGCAATAGATGGAATGTTTGTATTCACTCAAAATTCATGTTAAAATCCTAATCTCCAATGTATACTACCGTATTGGGAGTTAAGGTCTTTGGGAGGTAATTAGATAATGCGAGTGAAGCTCTCATGAATGGGATTAGTGTCCTTATAAAAGTTTCTACAGAGCTAGCTCTATCTTTCCCCCATGCAAAGACTTAGTGAAAAGATGGCTATCTAGGACCCAGAAAGAGATTTCTTACCAGACACAAAGACTTAGTGAAAAGATGGCCAGCTAGGACCCAGAAAGAGATTTCTTACCAGACACTGAGTCTTCCAGTGCCTTGATCTCAGTCTTCCAGCCTCCAGAACTGTGAGAAATAGATGTGTGTGATTTGAGCCACTCAATCTATGGTATTTATGGTATAGCATCCCATACTGACTAAGACAAGTATTATCTTCTAATTTTTTTCTTTTTTTAGCAAACGGAAGCAATCCAGCATGTCTAGTCTTTGGCCTCATTATTTTCTAGATGAGACTACAGAAAATGATGAATTAGTTTAAATGACAGTCCCACATCTATTCAGAAAACAAATAATAGAGGAAGCACTTTAATCTGCGGGCTCTCAGGCAGACATGAAATGTAGAACATCCCTTTTTTTCAGTGCACAAGATGTTCCATTAACCATAATGTATCTGATTGAGAAAAAAAATGACTCACTCCAGATGATATCAGCAGTGACACAAATCAAATGGGTATTCGAAATGTACTGTTCTCTTTTATTTGCAGGGTGAACCACAACAATACAAATGGGAGCCTCTTATCAAGTGGAAGAAAGACAGAAACTTGTGTCACTTTAAGAACTTAATCTGTTCTGTTGGCAGGGGAAAAATCCCTAAATTCATTCCTTAGTGTTGCCAGTTTAGCCTTAATTTAATTTTGGACAGTAAATCCACTTTCAAATCATTTGAAAGTGAGACATTATTAACTTTTTAGTTACAAATTTACTTTAAATTAACTTTGTTTTTCTATTAATTTATTACCTTTGTCATTTATCACCTTTTGATAATAAAATGATTCCTTGGGGGAATAAAAGGAAAAAGACACATTAAAAAAAAAAAAAAAAACTGCTGAGACCATGGTGTAAAAAGATATGATTAATTTCTTTCATGTGTTTACATATGATACATAAAGTAAGTACCTATTCTAATAAAAATGGTTTGACTTACTAAAATCATATGCCATTTGCAAGTCAAGGATTAACAAAGGCCATTCCAGACATAGTTCATCAGATCCATTAGAATGTAGGTACTAGAGGTCAAAACCACATTCTCTCCAGTCCTCAGGTGTGCCATTGTGTAATAATCACAAATACATAAAGAGCACTTACTATGTGCCAGGGACTATTTAAACATTTTACATATATTAACAGTCCTTGTAACAACTCTGTGAGGTGAGTACTATCATTATTCACACTTCTAGGTGAGGAAGGAACTAAGGTACACAGGGTGCCCCTTAAGTGACAGCACAGACTCTAAAATGAGCCAAAGCCCATGCTCTTTACCACCCTTCTGTATGATCTATGGTACTACTGGCCCAAGAAATACATACAAAGTAAATAAATGTTGAGAAAGGACATTTTTCTAGATAACTATAATTTCAGTCTACCTTCTAAGGTGACAGTTGTCTAAAATGTTTTGGCAGCCCAGATTAGCTTTGGAAAAAAATGTGAAGTACTATCCTGTTTCTGGGTTAACCAACACAAAGTGAGATGAGAATGTGACTCACGCTGGCGTCTTACCATCATCATGGTATTTAATAATCTTTCTACTCTTTAGCCAAGGGTGCTCTAATAAAACCCATATTTGATACATCATGTTAGAGGCAGGAGACAGTGAGAATCATGCAGTATAAATGAAATTCTGAAGCGACTTGGGTCAGAGTGTCCCAGAATCATTTTATCCACGTAAGCAAAGAAGGAGTGAACCCACTTCCTCTTCTGTTTGCAACTATAATGAAGACATTTTTAGGTCACGTGGATCTTCCATGTAAGAGAAACAACAACAAAAACTAAGTGGTTACAGGGCTAAAACCAATTTGCCTTTGATTCTGGAAGTTAAGTTATTATTATGTAAACATGAAACTGAGCAGGACTTTGTGGAGTCCTCCACAAAAGCCTTTCTGTGCTCCTCCTTTCTTGTTTGTAGGAAAAAGGCTTTCAGCCTCCTAGACCTTCCCTGAGTTCCAAAGGGCAGATTCAAACAGTTACCAATTAGAGAAAGGAGAGAATGCAGAAACAAAGGAAATGCAGTCAAGAAACAACAGTGCAGTGATGGGGCAAGGTCCTGGTTCCTCATCCAGGGACATGCATAGCAATCGTATACATATCTCTGAGGTCTTCTGCAGGAACTAAGCTCTCACCCAAGTTGAGCATGGTAACTTTAGGCTAAGCACAAGCATGTGGACCCCAGACTGGTTGGAACCGGAAGGCTGAATTTTTTTTTTTTTTGCCTTGCAACATGGCATGTGGGATCCCAGTTCCCACACTAGGAATCGAACCTGTGCCCCCTCCAGTGGAAGTGTGGAGTCTTAATAACTGGACCACATGGCAAGTCCTGAGAAGGCTGAATTTTGAGATTCCTGGAACACCACTCTGTTACCTCACCGCCAACCAGTTAGAGGAAGATCACACACCCAGCAGACCTCCCCACAAATTTTGCCTATTAAAAGCTCTTCCCCCAAAACCATCAGGGAGTTTGGGTCTTTTGAGCTGAGCTGTCCATTCTCCTTGCTTGACCCTCACAATAAACCTTTCTGTGCTCCAAACTCTAATGTTTCATTTTATTTGGCCTCACTGTGCATCAGGCACATGAACTTGGGTTGGACAAGCACTTTTAATCACGTTTCCTGATTCTTCTAGAATAGGACAAATCTGTCTGAAAATAATCATGAATTGGAATAAACTGTTTCATTAAATGTTTAACCTAGGAAAGGGAATTAGCTTGGACATTATGATAATCACATACTTCTCTAAATGCAGTAGTTTATTCAAGACTTCTTTCCATTCTCTTTTTACTTATGAGGTCATCTTAACATACATCAGAGCGTTATAGTATCTGGTTGTGTGAGGGCCAAGGGAAGCTGAGGAGGTAAATGAGAAACAACAATATGATTTGTCAGTTAAAAATGGGTGTCTCTGGTGACCAGTGCCCTCATGATGCAGTAGAGCAGAGACGTGAAGCACCACTTGGCTTCTCTGTTTCTGAACGAAAACATCAACCTGGGTAAGAAGTATGTCTTCGATATTAAAAGAATCTCCAAGGACGAGTATGACCGTGCCAGGAGGGCTCTGTACAATGCGGGTGTGGTGGATCTTGTGCTGAGTAGCGACCCCAGCCCCCCGAACTCTCCCCTGAAGTCCTTGGAGAGCAGCATGAGCTGCGGCAGCTGCCAGCAGACCCGGGCCCTCCAGGAGAAGCTGCGCAAGCTCAAGGAGGCCATGCTGTGCGTTCTATGCTGCGAGGGTGAGGTCAACTCAACCTTCCGCCCGAGGCCACACTGTGCGCTGCAATGGCTGTGCCGCCCAGCTCCAGTCGGGTCCTGTCTGAAGGTCGCGGGTGGACCACGTCCAGCAAGTCTACCTGCCGACCCACACCAGTCTTCTCAACCTGTGATCTGATCCACTGTGCACTTACTGGACATGCCACATCTCCATGAACTGCACTAGTGTAAACTATAAACATGATAGATTGTGGACAGAATAAATCCTCCAATGCCCATCTGCCATGCAACGTTTAGGGAAGGAAAGAAAAAAACAAAAAAGGAAGAATAGAAAGACTACTACTACTCCTCACCACGAAAACGTACCATGCATAGATCAGCACCTCCCAGGTGGCGACCAGGAAGAGCTCTGAGACCCAGACACATTCCTTGGACTTTTCTACTTTTTATGATCAAGTAAAGAAATCAGGAAGATCTTTGACGTCAGTTAAGTGGCAGCATAGCCCCAAAGTGGGTACCTTTTAGAAACTGATGTTTAAGTCTCCTTTACATATCCCAAGGTAAGTTTCCTACTTGCAGCTAATTTTGTAAGAATTCGTTTTAAGGATTTACTTGGTTCTTTTTGTACGGGTCACGGAGCTCCGGACATTTTTAATAGGAAAATTTTTCTTAAAGACATAGTCGTCATTTTAATATCATTTCTGTTTTTCTAACTTGTTCAAGAAAGACTGGGAGGCAAACATATTTAAAAATCTATTCTGGGACTTTTTTAGAGTAGACACAAAGTTGTCAGATTTAAACCAGTCTGACCAGTGGAAGATCACTCCACGTGGATAGTTTCCTATTCTTTCTCCCTCCCCTTCTCCTTACCCCGTCCCGAAGCCTTTCAATTATAAAATGCTACCAGTTTGGTTAGACGATTTCTGTGGAGTAGTCGGCACTCCTTGGGCCTCTTGAGTTGGTGGAATATTTTAAGATTGAAAAGGGAGCACATGTTCCTTGGAAGGAAGAGCATTGCTCGCTGAGATGAGGCTTCGTGGTGTGCAAAGCTGGGGTAGTTCGTGAGTTCTCCGATGCACCCTGCTCCAGCTTCACCTGGTGGGGTTGCTTTTGCTTGAGCCATCATGCCTTTTACAGACTTATCATAGATATCCTAGATATTGTAAGCTTTTTTCTTTTTTTTTTGGGTAGTAAATGCTTAAGTATTAACTTTTTGTTGCCCCTCTATATATTTTAGAGGGGTTTCGGTTTTTTTTTTTCTATATTCTTAATCATGTTTTCCACTCCTACTTGGGCATTTTGGACGCTGGTCAGCTTGTGGGTTTTCTAGGATGTCTTGGACCTAGATGACTTTACTGGGTACAATACTAGCTAAGTTAAAGCTAGAAACCTACACTGTCACTTTACTGACATTTCTGAGTATACTTTTCATATTGCCTTAATGTAGCAGTAATGTATTTATGCATTTATTTCTTTGCACAGACATTTTCTCAGATATTAAAGCTCTACTTTTTATGGCACATATTAGCATATAAGCCTTTATTCCAAGAGGTATTTATTTTTTCACTTGTAAAAAAATGTTTTACATAAAGAACTGTTAATATCTTAAAAGGACTTCTGTCTTTTATATTCAGGATAATAAAGACGTTAAAGAAAAAAAATGGGTGTCTTATTTGCTGTTAATTTCCTCTCCAATATCCACAGGTCCCTTATTCCTACTAACAGAACCTTGGTTTTGTTCAACGCAAGGTGCTCAAATTAAACCACTTTCTCAGTTTCCATTGAAGTTACAGGTGGCTACATGGCACAGTTCTATTGTGGGAGAGTCTATGATAGCTTTTTTCTCCTGAAAGAAGTCAAAGGCCATGGCTTGCTGCACCTCTTCTTGCTACTTATGTAATAGAGAAGAACAAATCTGACTCCATATTAGATCTGTTCCTTTTACTTTACCCTTTGTGCTCTGTTGCCTGGGCTGAGGCATGCTGGCTCTGCACCTTTTGTAAAAGAATGTTGCTTATAGCCTGAAATATACAGGATAGCCTATTCTCAGGGCTCTGACCTTTAAGAGTCCCTTCGTGTAGAGACAAAAAGTTGCAGAAACATTTGTTTTGTTGGAGACTTAAAGGAACATCTGAGCTGACCTACAGGGACAGCTGCAAGAACAAAGGATTCTGTCACCGAGAAGTTTGTAACAACCAGCCTCACCCCCTCCCTCACCTTGCTTTAAAAGTGCTTTGCTGAAACCCTTCGGAGAGTTTGGGGTTCTTGGGGGCATGAGCCACCCATCTCCTTGCTTGGCCCTGCAATAAACCTTTCTCTGCTCCAAACTCCAACTTGCGGTTTGTTTGGCCTCACTGTGCTTTGGGCACAAGGACTTGCATTCAGTAACACACTGAAAATGGCTGTGGTGTCTTGAAGCTACAGGAGCCATCTTGTGATTTCAAGAGGAAAAACCCCCCAAAAGCATGTAAGGTATGTTGAGGGAAAGGCAAAAACAAAAAAACCAAAAAATAGAGATAACAGGTCCTGAAATCATCAAGTTGCAGAACCATTGCCAAGTTACTTTCCATGGAATTTTTTTTCTTTGAAAAAGAAAAATCCTTATGTTTTTAGGCTTCAATTAATCAAGTTTTCACTTACCTGTAGTAGAATATTGATTACTAGGAACCATTTAAAGTTTCTGATAAGTGTTTGAAATTTGAAAACAGATAAATAGTCCCTTGATCTTGCTCCTGAGACATCAAGAAACCTGCTGTGCTTGGATACTGAGAGATAGATATCTCAGGTGGAGCAACTTGAAATAATCTGCATCCTAGCTGTGAAGGCTTTTCGAAGGAAATACCCCATACTTGCTTTCAGGAACTCTAAAAAGAAAGCCAAGCAGGCCAAATCCTTGGAACAATTGCAGAATTAAAATGTGTAAAGACTGACAACCTGAAACAGAAAACTGAGTCTATTGGTTCCACCTACAGGTGATTTTATGTCACTGAACACAGCCTGAAAACACCTAACACAACAATCAACAAAGGTATTAACAACTTGGGAAAGAATGTGGCGTCTTCAAGCATTATTGGATAGGCCTGAAAGCTTTTTAATTCCTGTTTAAAATAAAAGCCTTTTTAAAAATTAAGTGTTTTTAGCCTCAGTTAGCTGTAACCCTATAATGCATTTGTTTCTAAACAAAGTCAAGCTAATGTTGAAATTATATGCTGTTTTCTTGGTTCATGAGGGTTTATTCAAATTTCAAATAATAATACATCATTAACTTAGCTGATATTGAAATCACTGAGTATTTCAATGTATTAGCATATTATGAATTACTTGAATATGGCACCACAGAATCCAAGTAGAATACTGTATCTAAATACTTCACAATGCTTTTTTCGTTTTGCACTGAAAACTTTAGAGAATCCATTCACAGTTTTAGATTGTGAAACAAAGTCAGTAGGCCAATGAATACATACTGAATTTTTTAAACCAATGTATGCTTTTCCTCCTCCAGTGAACCAAAAGTCTTTTTAGTGTCTTCCTAACAAGTATTTGGGATCTTATAAGAAATGTTTTATTTTTTACTTCAGCTTATTCCCACATATATCACTCCCGTAAAGGATCTGAAGTACAACCTCTTCCTATTCCTCTAAATTGAAAGAAACATGTCACCATATATCAACGCCTTAAATTGTTTTAGTGAGAATTGTACTGAAGCATTACATTTCCCAGGAAAGAACCTAGGAGTAAATCAAACCTACAACTTTCATTTCAGTATTCAAAGCATAGTTTTTCAATGTAAAATGAAAATAACAGAGTATGTTTTATTCATAAAAGTATTAAAAAAAACTGTGTCAAATCCTTCTACTCTCCCATTCCTGCTCATCCTTTTATTCCCCCCTCACTTCTTTTTCTTAAAACATCTTTAAACACTTACGCAAACACCTTGGATTACCTTATTTTTATCTAGAGAGGATATAGGTTGAGGGCGCACAAGCTGTGCTCATGAACATAAATTTCCAAATCAACGGATCAATTCCATTGCCAAAAAGTCAGCCCATTTAAAATATACGTGGAAAACAAAGGAAATAAATAAAATCTGCCTCACAGAATTGTGCTAATTAAGTCAACCAAATATTTTACTTTTAAGGATACATATTTAGTAAGTTTTTATACATTAATTCATTTTCAGACATCTGGAATTCCAGAAAAATAAAGTTGGGTAAGAATCAATCAGAATCAAGTAGAACCACTTTCTCATTTATAAAGAGTATATATATACATATATATATATATATATATATATATATATATATAAAATTGTGTGCATTTCTCTATCATATTGCTAATATAATAGAACAACAATGGCTGGATTTGAAATCTGGAATGGGACCTGTCCAAGCCCTGGTGTGGTGACTTAAAAGCTATGTGACTTGAGGATATCATTAACCTCTCTGTGAATCTTTTTTTTTTTGGTTTACAACACAAACTAGGTTGTACTAGACTATTTTTAAGTTTTGCTCCAGCATGAACATTGTACTTTCTATCTGAAGACTCAATAATTCTGTATTTTCACTAACAATACTTATATAATACTCTAAAAAATTTAGTACCTATACATAAAGCTGTAGTACCTATAAAAAGTCTGTTAATAAGAGCTGAGTAGTACTATCCAAAGGAAGGCAACCATCTTCTGTTCTCTACAAGTATTTTAGAAATAGTTTGTCACATTGTGTTTGTATGTATTTATGCTCACATTGGTCTCTTCTGAACTCACTGTGATTCCATTAACAGTTAAGTAGGGTCGTATTGCTTCTCAGATCAAAACCTCCTAGTTATCTCATTTAAAATAAAGGTGGAAATCCTTAGAGGGACTTCTAAGACCCTAATCATACCCCCCACTACTCTCTACCCTCCCCAGGACTTCTTTCCCACTCTCTCATTCCAGACACACACTTTGCTTCCGCCTCTGGGTATTTTCATTTGCTGATTCCTATTCCTAGAACTCCCTTGATAATACGTCTGTATGGTTTCCTGCTTCATCTCTTTCAGATCTGTAAACTCATTATTTTCTTCATTGAGTCTTTTCATAGATATCCTATTTAAAATTGCTGGCCACCTCAGCCTTCCCTAGACCCTTCTCTGCTTTACTTTCTTATAGCTCTAATATTTCATATTGTTTTAAACGTTTCTCTTCACCAGAATGTTAACTTTAGTGAAAGGTAGGAATTTTTATCTCACTTCCTTATGGTTGTATTTCCCAGAAACACGATCTGGCTCATGGTATGCATTCAATAAATTATGTTGAAGAACGAATGAATTCATTTTCAACAATTTATAAAGGCAGAGGCATATTTAGTAGACACAAGTAAAGTCTGTTCAATTTGCCTATGTTAAATTTACAGAAGGTTCTCTTACCTATAGTATACTTCTCAGCAAATTAGAAATACATTTACTTGAAAATTATTAACCATTACTTCTCCCTTTAGCTCCCTTTAGCTCCCTTTAGGGTTTGTATTTCAACCATCAAAGCTCCACTCCATTTCATTTTCTTTTATCAAGCACTGGGATATTTGGAATAAAAATTTTTAGTTAGGGGAAATTTTTAGAATACAGCAAATGTGAAGAGCAAAGAGAAGGATCAATCCTTGAAGATCTTTGTCCCTTATACATTGACAAATATTTCTAGATCCCAGCTTCTCATAACATGCTCTGGATAGCATCCAGCTGCCTTTCCCCTGAAAAGTAAATGAATGTCACTCCCATCCAATATTGAAAGACCTCTTGCTCTATCATCAGTATTGGAGTTCATTATTTTCCACAGTTTCTTAAAAACAAGACCATGGGAAAGGAACTTCTATGCTTTTACATGATTTTAACAATAGAAATCAAGGTCAAACAATTAAAACAATAAAACTTAGGAATCCCCAGCCCTCATGCTCAGTGCTTTTTGGACAGAGATGGGGACAGTCTCTGAGACTGAGAAGCCCTGAATGGTCATAGTCAGTGACAACTGTGGAAAAGCAAAGGTGACAGATAAGTTCTTCTTGTAGCTTTAACATTTAACTTAAGACTATTTTAATGGCTCTGATTACACATAAAACATGGTGGATGAAATTGATTTTCTGAACATGCTCTACATAGCTTTCTATTTGGTTTTCTTACATATTAATAGGAAAATTAGATTTCAAGTAAATATATATATTTCTCTGAGGAATCCTCTGAGAAAGAAAGCAACTTTTATGAGAAAGAAAGGTCATTATGGAGTTCTGTGGTCCATCTTAACCTTGCTAATCTATTCACTCTATTCCTCTTCTTTTCGTTCTATACCACAAAGGGTAATCATCATTCATTGTCTCCTACAGAGTATAAAAATCAGAGGAAAAACGAAGTTGTTCTCTAAAGCTACATACAGAATTGCTTTTACTGGTAATTTTTATCTACATGATGCTATGTTACAATAGATCCTGGCAGCCTTAAATTTCTCCTCAGAGTAAATGTCATGTTGCTCCTGAAAAATACTAATTGAATGTCTCTGCCTTTCACAAATATAGTTAAAAGCTACCATTAATAGCTGAATATTGATTGAAGTAGACAACAACTGCTTTTAGAACCAAAGACTTCAACAAGTAATGTGTTATTCTGGAAAGTGGGAATACACACCTTTCAGATATGCTCTGGCATATCCCCCACACAAGAAAATTAGCTTTCAAAGTGGTATGTCAACATTAATTTTCATAGTTTTGTAATATCTCTAATCACAACCAGTGGTGTTAGACAAAAGCACCTGCTGTCCTTTCTGTTATTTGTTTGACAAATTAAATTCAGAGTAGCATGACTACAATATAACTGGATACCCACCCCAGGGTTAGTGTCCTCAAGTGTTCTTGCAAGGTCACTGGTTGGTGTTAACATTCTAAAGGGACTAAAAATTTCAAATAGACACATTTCCATTCCCTTTCTGAATAGATTTTCTGATTCAAAAATTGAGTGAGATAAATATATATATTTGTTTATGGAGTAGTTACCTGAAGAGAAATTGAAGGGATGATTTGAAGCTATAAAATTATTTGGTTATTTGCATTTGAAACACTTTTGATTCTATCATGTTCTCCTACTGCCCAATGAATTTGAGTGTTTTGTGTTTCTTGACATTCCTATACACAGCTTCCTGTTTTTCTACATGACTGTAAAAAACAATGTTTTGGGTATAGGACACCATAATCCTCACAGTTATTCTCCAACTTGAAAAGATTATTACTTCTTTAAATCAAGTTATGGTTGATGAAAGGGAGCAATTGCCACTATTTGGTATTTAAACTGCTACTCCACACAAAATATACTTGACCCTTCGCAACATAATGCCTTTGCAGAATAGGGAACTAAAAAGGACTAAATTCTTTTGCAATCCAATTGTTCCATGTTAGAGGTAACTGTCTCAGTATCATTCAGGATAAATTAATCTAAGAAGAAACATCTTGTTAAAGGTTTTATAGTTGTAGTATCAATCTTTAAACAGTTTTGCTTAACAAATTTCTACAAAAGACTTCTGTTAGTATAAACTAAAATGTGCACATAACAATACATACAATTTAATACTTATTTAAGTTCCTGCGCTACAAATAATTGTTTAAAACCCTAAAAGACATAAGAGCTAATATTAAGCTTACATTCAATATCTATTAATTTTTAACAGCTTGTTTAGTATGCAATTTTCAAACACACAAAAACAGTAGCAATTTTCCCTGAGGTTTCAGGTACTCATTAGCCGGCCTCAACAACTACCAACATTTTGTTTTACACATTTTATCTACTCCCTCTCCACTTTTTGGTGGGGTTGGAGTGGTCTGGGAGGTTTCAGAGCAAATCTTCCACCTCATGTGTGTGCGATTCTATCAATATATGCATCTCAAAAACTAAAATGTTATAAGGATATTAACTTACATAATCACAATTGCCATTATCACGTAACAAAATTAACCATAATTCATTGACAGTGACTAATATCCAAGCCATATTCCAATTTGCCTGAAAGCCTAAAAATAATTCTTTTTAATTCTTACAAATCAAGATCCAAAAGGGTTCTACGATTTCATTAGGGAGTTATGTCCCCTAAATCTTTTTCAATATTTTCTTCTTTGTTTCTCCCCATGCCATTGGTGTTTTGGAAATAAGACTAAGTTTTATAAAATATCCCACTCCATGGATTTGAGTGATTAATTCCTCCTGGGGCTATTTGACTTGCTCCCTTATCCCTAATTAATTACCTGTAGGCAAAAGTTGGCGGCCAAAATGTTATTAGATCCAAGTGCATTGTGTTTTGGGGCAGAGGGTACAAAAGAATTTCATAAGTGTTGCTGGTATTTTACTATTTTTATATTTAAATTAATTTTCTGCCCTCCAATCATAAGCACACACACACGCATACACACACACACACATTCATACACACACACAGTATAAACAGCTTAGCTTTCAAGCTGTGTGACTAAGAAAATTTCATAAAAAACGGCCTATATAGTGTAATTAAGCCAAAAAACAGGTCATTCCATCTAACCCTAGACTTCTATTTTCTCCTGTGCAAATAAAACTGAAACACTGCATAGTAAAAAATACAACAGAAACTAGGTTAAGAAATGTGTTTACAACTTATCTAGTATTTGTTTCTTTCTATTTTTAAAAAGCAAAATCTAATTTTTTTTAAAACTCCACTGAGGGATTGTATGGGGTATAAAATTGGCTTTATTACCATTAAAGCTGCTGAATAAACTCATTAGCCTAATGTTTTTCTCAAATCATTGGGAAGTCTAAGTTGGATAATCCTTAAAGAATCTGCTTACTAAATAAATACATTGTTTGGCATTTAAAAAACAAACAAACCCCCCCCCCAAACAACAACAACAACAAAAGCAATGGGTTTATAATAGACACAGCCCTTCACAGAGGGCCTTCACAAGGTCTCTAAGTAAGAAGATAAAGGGATGGAACATTTATTAGGCAGCTGTTTCAGGCACTTTACCTAACACATTCATATAATTCTCACTACTCTAAGGTAAATGTTATTGATACTATTTTCTTACAGGGCAGATTACTGAGACTCAGGCTGAGTAACTTTTCTAAGGTCATATAGGTAATGAGTAAGCAGCAACTGAGGGATTAAGCAAAGGCCTTTCTACTCCCTAGCACAACCTCAGAAGTATACACTGATGGCTACAATTATAGGAGAAACCCCTGTCCAAAATGGACTCTTCCACAGCTTATAATCTTTTATTATAAAATAGATTCCCTTGCATCCACAAAAAAAGCTTATACTTCAAAGGAGGTAATTATGAAAATATGGCACCAAGACTACACATTGTAATAGAAAGTACTTGGTTATAGACCCAGCTTAGCTACAGACTAATGCTAAGTTTTCCTTTCAATTTTAGCCTTAAAATAATTACTTTGTGCATAAACAAGGTTATTGATTATTATTATGAACTAGTGTTTATAATTTTGTAATAGTTAAGTGTTTTTGTGAGGACTTAATTTTGCCATAGTGTTAATATTGACTGCCTTCCATGTTCCAGATACTTTTCTGAACATCTTACCTTTATTAACTTATTTAAGACTCATGTGAACCTGAGATGGGTACTAATGTCTCCATTTTGCAGATGAGGAACGTGAATTACAGTAAAGAGTGAAGTAATTTTGAACATGAACACTGAAATGGCTGAGCTGGGATTCAAACAGGCAATATGGTACTCTTATGCACGACTTAATCCTACATTTCCATAAAACTAGCTTCTTTATAAAGGCACAGTAAAAGGGAATGGCACTCTCTTCAGGTAATTAAAACATCAATCAATTCTACAATAAAAGACCTATCTATACATGAAAGAGGTAAGTAAGTGTAGAAGAAGGAATAGAGAGGAAACTTTTTTTAACATCTTTATTGGAGTATAATTGCTTTACAATGGTGTGTTAGTTTCTGCTGTACATAACAAAGTGAATCAGCTATACGTATACATATACCCCCATAACCCCTCCCTCTTACGTCTCCCTCCCACCCTCCCTATCCCACCCCTCTAGGTGGTCACAAAGCACTGAGCTGATCTCCCTGTGCTATGTGGCTGCTTCCCACTAGCTATTTATTTTACATTTGGTAGTGTATATATGTCCATGCCACTCTCTCACTTCATCCCAGCTTACCCTTCCCCCTCCCCGTGTTCTCAAGTCCATTCTCTACATCTGCATCTTTATTCCTGTCCTGCCCCTATGTTCTTCAGAACTATTTTTTTTTTTGTAGATTCCATATATATGTGTTAGCATACAGTATTTGTTTTTCTCTTTCTGACTTACTTCATTCTGTATGACAGACTCTAGGTCCATGCACCTCACTACAAATAACTCAATTTCATTTCTTTTTATGGCTGAGTAATATTCCATTGTATATATGTGCCACATCTTCTTTATCCATTCATCTGTTGATGGACACTTAGGTTGCTTCCATGCCCTGGCTATTGTAAATAGTGCTGCAATGAAAATTGTGGTACATGACTCTTTTTGAATTACGGTTTTCTCCAGGTATATGCCCAGTAGTGGGATTGCTGGGTTGTATGGTAGTTATATTTTTAGTTTTTTAAGGAACCTCCATACTGTTGGAGAGGAAATTTTTTAGGAAGTAGAGAAAATCTAAATTATTTACTCATTTGTTCATTCAAGAAACACTTATTGAGCTGAGATTGTTTTTTTAAATTTCTGGCATATTCATCAATTCGAAGCTTCTTCCAACAGCCCATCTCATGTTCTTTCTGGTTTGCTTACCTGTGTTTCTACATTAATAATAACAGTTAAAATCTGGACTTTTAGAATCTGTTGAAATCATGTTTGACATAAGAAGAGAAACAAAGGATAATTGCTATTTATATTTCTCTGATTTTCTGGTTTGTAGCTAAACAGAAAATATAAAATTCAGTTAGACTCATTTCTGTGCTACCATTATGAAAATTAATATAAACGTTTACATCTTTTACATGTCAGTACGTCTTGATGGTTTGTAAATTTTCAGGTGTTACTTTAGACTAAACATTTTTTATCTTCTCTTTCTATTTTTTTTAACCATTTATTATCCAAAATGTTCACTTATACTGAATGCAGATGTCTATATATTTCAGATAACTACCTTGTGCTTTATTAAGGCATTTTACTGTGTAAAATTATGTGAGGGACAGGGAGAGCAGCAATGAGGAGATTTAACTAGTTTATTGATTAACGCCTTACATACATCTTTTTGTGTAATAAAATTTTCTAGATGGAAGCCCCAGCATCTGGAATTAATAGCATTCAAGGCGGAGGACAGTTGTGCTGCTTGTGGACTACTCAAGTGGGGGCTGCCTGCAGGTCACTCCTCAGTACTGGGGTGGGCAGGACCAGTGTCATCATACTCAGGGTCTACTGATCCTCAGAACGTGCTGTCTGCCTTCTCATTTTGTGATAAACTAACGAGTCAATTTGTGACTCCAGTGTAGTAGAGCACAATTTGGTACCCAAAGTGTTTCTTTGGCGTGCAGATTATTTTGAGCTGAAAATAATCAAGGCCCCAAAGATGCAAAAAGAAACATTGGTTTTTCAACCTAACTGCTTAAAAGAATTTACATAGTGGGCCTGTTCCCAGAATAGAGCTATTACCAGAGGTATCTGCAAAGAATATTGACTAGGTGTGGTGGGGAAAACTGGACAAGACCTGAGATCCGTCCAATCTGTGTCCCATTGTCTCTTTATGGCCTAGCAAACATTTATTTACCAAACATTTGCTTTTTTATCTTCAGGTCAATTGCCCTCCTCCCCTTTGAGGTCCCAAACCACCCTCCCCAACATTCTCTTTTGTCTTTAGCTGAAGCTGGTATTTAAGATGAGGTTCTCAGTCATTCTTGCAAGTTATCAGTTTTCCTGGGTCTCTCCTGTGTATACATGTTATTAAATTTTGTTTGCTTTTCTCCTATAATTCTCAGACCAGCCGGAAGAACTTAGAAGGGTAGAGGAAAATTTCTTCCGTAAACATCTCATTGCTGCATTTCCTTATCACTTTCCTTCAAATTGCTAGATCAGAGATATTTTTATTTTTTAGTTTATTTTATCTTTTAGGGAAAGGAGGTTAACTGCTTTCTCTGGTCATTACAAAAGTCATGTTTAAAAAAACGCAAAGGCGAGTGATAAGAAGCTAGTGGTTCTGAATTCTAACAATACAGGATTCTGAAAAGCCCAGTTCTTCCTTTTCTCCCTTTAGGATGATCTTTCCTTTGCTGTAACCTTATTGCATTGCAGTCAATACACGATGAAGTATTTGATAATACAATTTAATTTGACCACTGCATGAAAAGGGACTAGAAAATATTTTGTTATATGGGATATCTGTATTAGAAAATACAACATATAAAAAAGGAAAACACTTGGTAGATTTATCAACTAGGACACATATTGTCATTATAACTAATGTTTCCTTATAATGGCAAGCATATAAATAAAATTTTACAAATCTAGGTTTTATTAAGTGCAGAATTTGCCTAAAACTGGCTGTACACAAAAGAAAATACCTTTTTTTTCCTTTTTTTTTTTTGCGGTACGCGGGCCTGTCACTGTTGTGGCCTCTCTCGTTGCGGAGCACAGGCTCTGGATGCACAGACTCAGCGGCCATGGCTCACGGGCCCAGCCGCTCCACGGCACGTGGGATCTTCCCGGACCAGGGAACGAACCCGTGTCCCCTGCATCGGCAGGCGGACTCTCAACCACTGCGCCACCAGGGAAGCCCTGAAAATACCTTTTTAAAATAACATTTGAATTATGTACCTACACTGCCCATAGATAAGGCATTTCTAGGTCTGTAGACCAAAAAATAAACAAAAAAAACAAAATTAAACTATGAGATAACATATGGAATTAAAATTAAACTAGGGAAAATGCAAACAAGAGGCCATTTAGTATAACACAACATGTTGTCAACCAAGATGAAAATGCCATGAAATAAAACTACTGAATGATGAATAGATCAGACAAATTTGCAAATCTAAAAAAAAAGTCTTGAAAGACAACCTCCTACTGAATCTGGCACACAATGTCCTGGGCTGGAACTGTAGTTTGTTTTGTTAGAGGAAGACTGTGACTAGTATAATCTCCAACAATATGACAAAATGTGTTTCATTACTTGGGGATATGAAGAGAATGAAAATGGTATATTAATATTAGAGATAAAAACTGAAATAAAACAAAAGTGAACTACAGCACTGTAGAACCAAAGGCACAGAACAAGGAAAGTTGTACAATTAAAAGGGTAAAGCACACATTAAGGGAACGTGAAAGCAAAGAGAATATGGAGTGTCAAAAAGCAGAGCTGGGTGAATACCCAATGCTGCTTAAAACCAATTTGTACAGATAATGCTATTGAAACGTGTCTTTGTATAATTTATTTACAAAAGGGAATAATATTTCTATAAGCCAATGCTAAAATTTTAATTACCTTATTACCCTTCTTTGAAATAGGCTAAAATGCAGATGAAAATCTGAATTAGTTTACTTATGGAAAACTTGCATAAGCATAAATGTGAAAGTATAGCCAGTAAGTACTTAAGTTCTGTTTATGTGTCTAGCATCATTTTAGATTATATTATATGAGGAAAGTGGGAAGGGGAGGATTAAAAATTAAATAGATTTCCTTTGTGAATTCCAAATGCCTATTACACTAGAAATGCATAAACATATGTAATAAATATATAATGTAAACACGAAAGCAAGTTATGGGTTATGCTAATAAGTGTGGTAGACGTTATAAAAATACAAACCATGGGGACAGAAAAAGACAAAAAGGAGGTATCATGTCAACCAAGGATTACAGAATGAATATAATATGGGTAAGTGGAGGGAGACACTAGAGCGATATTATTGTGGAGAATAATACGTTACATAGCATAGTAAGCAATGGAGTGTCAACACCCAACTTTTTTCCAACTCCCTCTGGGTTTTTTTCACCTTTAGTCTCATTATCAACTTAAATTCAGCATGTCTAATATTGAATTCTTCCATTTTTTAGTATTATTTTTCTGCCTTTGGATCCATTGTTCATTCATATAGTCAAGACATTACATGGTCTTGAATTCATTCATTTATTTATTTGTTAATTCACATACTGATTCATTCACATAATCCCTGGCTAGATATAGATATAGAGATTATACTGGGCTACATAATTCCCACCCCCCCCCCGCAATTCATGTCCACTCAAAACCTAACAATGTGACCTTATGTGGAAATAAGGTCTTGGTAGACGTAATTAGTTAAGCTTACATGAGTTCAAGTTGGATTAGGGTAGCCTCTGTATCCAAATACTAGTGTCCTTATAAAAAGAGGAAGTGGCACAGAGACACAGACTCAAAGAGGGAAGAAGGGCATGTGATCATGGAGGGATGCAGCTACAAGCCAAAGAACACCAAGAATTGTTGGCAATCACCAGAAGCTAGTGAGGTGCAAGGAAGGATTCTTCCCCAGAGTTTTCAGAGGGAGGTCAGCTCTGTCAGTACCTTCATTTTGCATTTCTAGCCTCCTGAATGTTATAAGAATAAATGCCTGTTTGTTTGTTTTTAAGCCACCCAGTTTGTGGTCATTTGTTACAGCAGCTCTAGGGAACTAATACTGATATAGGTAGAGATATTGGTAAATAGGGCTTCACTGTGCCAGCCACTGAGATTTTGAAGATGAGTTAAATTTGATCCCATGCTCTTCAGAAGCTAAGAGTCTAGTGCAGAAAATATGGGAATCAATTCTGAAGTCTCCTTTTGCTGGAACAGAGTCACCACGAGCCCTGAGCTTCGCAGCACATTCTTGCCGAGTGTGCCAGATGGCAAGCCTTATCTGTCCCGATACTGGGCAGTTTCTGTAGCTCATCACACAGGTAGCTAAGTAGGTCAAGGCAATCTCAGCCTGATGGTGAGTTCGGTGTAACTATGCACCTCCCAGTGGTGGGCAACTAGCTTGTTTACTGATTACTATAATTCTAGTTTTTTGCTCAAAAGGTGTTGGGCCCTTGGTGCTGGGTTTCTCAGCTGTGATGAAATCCCACCATATATAAAGCATCTACCTGGCCCCATCACTTCATCCCTGTGTGCACTGGAGGCAAAGGGAACTGATACAAAATATGCAGTTTTGTTCACTGCTTTGCTATGTGGTGACCAATAAGGTCCTTTGTCTCTGAATCAGGAGTCTTGTGTCTTTTGTCAACGTCCATGAAAGGTAACACGCTCACAGATTAGCTCGCAAGTAGGGTAAATTCTCAGAATCATGAACATTTCTTGACACTTCCTTACTATCCAGTTATTTACTAAATTTTATTGTTTCATCATTTTCAGTGTCTCTTAGCCCTACTCATAATGCCACCAAATCTATTAGATTATTAAAAACATTTTTAAAACTATTTTCTAAATGAACATGCATATCACTCAGCAGGAGAGAAAAACAATTGAGTCCCCATTGCAAAGCTCCCAATGCAGCATTGTGGGCTCTTGCATCTGTTCACATGCAGTGCCTGAAATTTGTATTTTACTATCCATCGCTGAGCCTTTCCTTCAAATTATTAGCTAAATAGGCTTACTTCCACACCTTTGTTTAAATTATTTCCTTTGTTTAGATGACTGCATCAAACTTGGCTTAAGCCCTGCTCTTATATTAATGGACAAACCCAGTAGATATTCTCTAAACTGTCTTCAGTTCCTGTCCCCTTGGTGATTCTGAAGTCATTTAAAGGATTTATATACTTACATACCATCTGTGCCCTAGCTGAGCCCCTAAATGGTGCTCAGCTTTTGGGGCTAATAGCAATATCTTATGTTTTTGTTCTTGGAGTCCAGCAAAATGTACAACCTATAGAAGCTTCTCAGGAAATAATTATTTATAATGAAAATAACAACATGGTACATGAAAAGGATACATGATAGGATTTAAAGAAACCATTCTAAACTAAACAGTTTAAAACTTAGTTTAGAAGTCTCATTTGTTTATGCTATGTATTTAAGAAATAGTTCTGAACATGAAGAATTGCATGCAACACTGTTGGTATAAAAATGAACTTGACCCCATGTCATAGCTTATCAGAGGAGACAGAGATGTGCAAAATTAATGTAAGAAGAAGAACAAAGAGGGGAGAGAAGAGTTGTCCCATGCAATTAGTGTGCATTACCATAAATTCAACTCTGTGCCTTTCAGGAAAGCCAAAATTAGTGTTTATATTTAACTGAAATCTTTACGGATATACAAATCAACCTCTTGAACATCATGAGCAAATATATTTCACTGAATGTCGTGAAGGTGACTAAGAAAATGAATTAGATCAGCATTCACAGTGTACCATGAGTCAGAGAATCATGGAAATTAGAGCAGAATAGCACCTTGGAGATCACCTTGTCCAACACCTTCATTTGGCGGATGAGGAAATTGAAACTATATTGGTAAGGATAATTTCCCAAGGTCGCACAGATAATTAGTAGCAGAACAAGACCTTGAACATAAGTATTCAAACTCCTAACTAGGGTCCTTTCAACTGAATAAAGGTCATGCTGTTCCAAAGCATTTAAAAATAGAATAAAGAGCTCCACAATCAAGCACATTCTAAAAGATTAAAAGTGAATATATATATAAAATGTTATAGAAAGATACGTAGATATGCACATATGTCTCTGTCCTTTTTTTTTGCAGTACGTGGGCCTCTCACTGTTGTGGCCTCTCTCGTTGCGGAGCACAGCCTCCAGACGTGCAGGCTCAGCGGCCATGGCTCACAGGCCCAGCCGCTCTGTGGCATGTGGGATCTTCCCAGACCGGGGCACGAACCCGTGTCCCCTGCCTCGGCAGGCGGACTCTCAACCACTGCGCCACCAGGGAAGACCCTCTGTCCTCTTTTTAAAAAACTTAAGTATATACTTGTTCTTCTTAAAGTATATGTTGCACATTTCATCTTAACAATTATTCACATGAGGTCTTTGTTGATAATGATAAAGGCGTAAGCAGTGTGAACGAGATAGCTATGCTGGAAACGTAATTGCTTTTCTGCACAGTTCATTTGATTATATCTTAAGAATCTGCTACATTTCCAGAAATGAATCTAACACTTGAAAATTAAAATCACAATGGGATGGTATGGCAGAGACTACAACTTGTTTCTTAATATTCATCCTTCCTTTCTTTGCATAGCAATCAACTTTTTAGCTGAGCTGAGCCAAAGGCCACCTTTCCTAACCTTTCTTGAAGCTTAAGTGATCTAAGAGTAAGTTCTGGTCTCTGGGTTGCAACTGAGATGATACATTCAACTTTTGGGTCATGCCTTCAAAGGAAAGAAGTGTGGTCTCTTTTCCATTTCTCCCTCACAGTCACTGGAATGGAGTCACTATGGTGACAGATGAAGCAGTCATCTGTACCCTAAGATCAGAGCTGAGTGTCGAAGATGGCAAACAGCTGGAAGGAACCCGGGTCTCTAACACTGTGAAGCCGTGATACCAGCCCTAAAAGTCCTATGCAGTTCCTTACATAAGAGAGAAAGACACTTCAAGCCCATGTAAACTATCATTCGAGTCTTCCTTTCACAGCAGCTTATCCTACATCTGACCTCATACAAACAGGATTCATTTGGCTGGGGAATTTAAAAGTTTACATTAATAGACAATTTTATGTGCAGAATATTAGACAAAATTAGATTTAAAAAATGGGCCTTTGCCTGATATCACGCTGACAGCATTCTTTCATCCTAAGAAGAATTTGAAAATATAATCAACCATTTAATGATTCATTGAACAAATACTGATTTAAAAAAAAAGAATAATTTTATTAAATTGCATTTCTGCACATTCCATAAGCTCGCCCTGAATTTAGAGGAATAGCTGCTGTAATAAAAGGAAGTCAATTCCACATTCCCCCTTCTACCATAGTCTGCTTTGACTGCCTCTCCTCTGTGCTTTTCTGGATAACCCAGAGGTAAATCCCATAAATATACCTCTACCGTAGGACTTACCACCTGGTATTATAATTGTTTATTTATTTATCTTTATTCTCCATTGAAGGCAGGATACCTCATTATAGATCTTTCAACTCCCAGCTTACAGATTCAGTGTCTTTGCATTTGTTATTTCCTTTTCCCAGATTTATCTGGCCAAACTCTTTCTCATCCTCATACCTTCGCTCAAATTTTACTTCTTCAGAGGCTCTTCTATGCAAAATGGCTCTCTCCTTCACAATCAACCATATCAATCCATCTGTTTATTTCCTCCATAGATTTTAATCTTATCTGAAATTATCTTATGTATTTATTTGCCAGTTATTTATTACCTGTCTGCCTCCTTGCAGTCTTCTAGATGCATCTTACTTAAGAGGAATGCTGGGATTCAGCAAACACGAACATAGACACATTTCCTACCTTCACTGGATTTACAGTACAGTCAAGAAAACAAACACTGAACAAATAATGACTAAGGTGGTCATGAAGAAGGTGATGTGGCTCATATGAAAACAAAGTACTGAATTTAATCAGAAACAGAACCCATTTAACTCTTAAAAGTATGAATCAAAACTCACTGAATCTCAGCATTGTACACAATATGGAATAAAACTGCAAATGTGCATAAATCAGTAAATTGCAGTATGATGAGTCTTTTCAAATAAACTGGAATCTAAATTGATACATTTTTTACCTTTTACATGAGTTTATTTTTCTTTTCTCACCTAAAGGGGTAACAATATATCTGAATAGCTATTCCAAATTTTGTTTTTGAAACTGCATAACATTAATTCATTTTATGTTTATCTGCCTAAATAATACCCAATAAAAATACATGTGGTCAATAATTTAATCTGAAGTATTAAAATATTTTAAAATATCTTTAGTTTTTCATTCATATAAAATGCAAAAGATTGGGTTATATAAAACATTTTGTAAAATATAAGATCAGTCTTTTTCTAAGTTATGTAATCAAATGTTCTACTAACACACATTTGGTTTTCATCCTGTCTTCTTTCTTTATAAAACTCTGCAAAGAGTCTCTCAAAACTATACAATCTTGTTTTTGTTTCTCCCAAAATTGTTTGATTGAATAACTAGGTACTACAGCATAGCCAAGCTGACACATAAAAGTAACCATCACAGTGGCCTAGATTAGATGACATATGTAAAAGATAATCACATGGTAGTCCCCAGAAAGTAGTTACCTGCTTTCCTAGACTTTAAAATGGCTTTTAACCGTATTATTTTGTAATTTAGTAACAATTTGTTTATCCTGCAAATAGTTATCAAGGGACTAGTATGTGTTACATAACTGACAATTCAATTCTATCTGCCACAGACTATTTTTTGAAGCTTCTAATTGATAAATCAATTTATCTACATCAAATGGACAAGACTTGGTTAATGGATAAAGGTTATCATTATCTACTCATTTCATAGAACTTAAATACCAACTTGGTTCAGAATTAAACTGTTTTTTTTCTTTTGGCCCTGCCACACAGCTTGTGGTAGGACCTTAGTCCCCCGATCAGGGATCGAACCTGGGGCCCGGTAGTGAAAGTGCTGAATCCTAACCACTGGACCACCTGGGAATTCCCCAAAATTAAATTTCTTAAAAGAGAATTCTGCCTGAGATCTGCCAAAGCAGGATACAATGCCACACTTAACACACATTATTTGTTAATAAGATAGGTTCTCAGGGGCTTCCCTGGTGGCGCAGTGGTTGAGAGTCCGCCTGCCGAGGCAGGGGACACGGGTTCGTGCCCCGGTCCGGGAAGATCCCACATGCCGTGGAGCGGCTGGGCCCGGGAGCCATGGCCGCTGAGCCTGCATGTCCGGAGGCTGTGCTCCGAAACGGGAGAGGCCGCAACAGTGAGAGGCCCGCGTACCGCAAAAAAAAAAAAAGATAGGTTCCCAGCATTAACTCTCATTTGACATTTGCCATGGCTTACCAGTTTAACAAATGAATATTGGAATGGCTTTACCTATGCCCCAAGTAGTGGATAATCAGGACAAAGAATAAACTATGCAAACCAATTTTCTGATATACTTGGGGCAGATGGATAGTGAATAAAACATTTACGTACAGCCTGTGTTTAGCAAGTCCTTGCTGAATTCATTTATTTATCAAGGCTTGACTTGCACTAGATCGAAGAAGGCCTTTATGTCAATACCAATTAGACAATAAAAAGTATAAAAATACAAAATACTTTTAAAATCTTTTAAATGTGTCTGATTACTATTTCATAAGAACACTTCAAAGTCCTGATTTGATTGGGTAAGTCTACCATGTTTATACAGGACTGTCAAATATAATTTTTACTAGGCTTTCATTTATACATATTTCAATTTCTGTCAAAACAAAAATAAATCAGATTCAATTTTATTTGATACTCTCCTCTGCACAAAACCACTCTATTACTGTCTATTAGGTAAGGAGCAAGATAAGGGACAGAATTGTGAGAAGGTTAATAACAAACAAACGCTACTCCTTCGTTCTTTTTATTCTTACTGATCATCTCCTCTATAGAAACCAATTCTAAAATTTATCCAGCTCAGCCAATAATTAAAAACAGAAGTATCTTTTGGAAGTGAAATGATAGTAATTTTTTTTTTTTTGTCTCCTAGATGTAGTGTGCTCAGCGACATATTTTTGGTCATCTACATGCAAATAAGCATTGAACTATAATTATAGTTTGTCGTGCTATATTATTTATCAGTTCTGGGGATACTTGTAATTTGTGCAGTAGATAATTAGGGCATTATGTTCTTTTAAATACCATTAAAAAAGAACAGGTGCAGTTTCTGAACAGTAAGGACAATAAGCCAATCTGTGTTTAGAGCAGCATGCCTAATGTGAAGAATGAGAATGCAATTGACATGATGAAGACTTTTAAACTGAAGATAATGTTAGCAAATAAAAGGTTGTTTTTAGCTGCCTAGTTAGCAGTCTCATTCTTCTAGCATTTTGTCCCAAAAGTCACAGAGGATTTATAGCGAAGTGGTTACATTAACTCCATATGCTGTAATGTATAGCATAGAGAACACTACTTGCACATTATACTTCTCAAATCAATAAGGAATAAGAGGTAAATGATGATAGTAAGAATGTGAATCAGTCAGTTCTCTTAGCTTTTTTTTTTTTTTTTTTCCGGTACGCGGGCCTCTCACTTTTGTAGCCTCTCCCGTTTCGGAGCACAGCCTCCGGACGCGCAGGCTCAGCGGCCATGACTCACGGGCCCAGCAGCTCTGCAGCATGTGGGATCTTCCCGGACCGGGGCACGAACCCGTGTCCCCTGCATCGGCAGGCGGACTCTCAACCACTGCGCCACCAGGGAAGCCCCTCTTAGCTTTTTAATTGTTTCTTTCTAGTGGTCTTTGTAAGAGTATAGAAGCATTCCTTCTTTGATAATGTTAAATTTGTAATTATTGGGTGACCTGTTAAACCTTTTTCAAGATTTTTCTCTCAAAGTATTGAAAAGCTATTAGCCAGGATCATAGTGGAATGAAACATAACCATATTCCTTTAAGAAACTGAAGTGCATGTATAGAGTTAAGATGCTGTTGTACATTTATGATCTAATAAAAGTCTTCTAAAAGAAAAAAATAAAATGGTGCACAAAATTCCTTTTAGAGAAAAATCCTTTACAAATAATTACATATCTATTTTGGAGACATGGATTTATCTTCTGAATTTCTGAGTAAAAATCTCAATGTGATTGTGCTCACCAATAGGAGTTGTCAGGCAAGGGAAATAGTGCAGTAGCAAAGCATATCTTCAGCAAAGAATTCTGAAAGCTTGTCCAGATATCAATTCGACTGCTGCCATCAAGCTTTCTATCCATTTGAGCAATCAGGAGTCTAAACCGGCCAGACTCTTTGCTCTCTTTTTGGTTTGTTAGTTTGTTTTACTTAATCTACATCTTTCATCAAAACATTTTTGACTCCTTCTTGTAAAGTAATTAATTAATTAACTAGTGGTCTCAAACCTTGTTAGCTGCTTTCATTTATCCTAAGCATTATTGTAATCATCTCAAGAGAGGAAAAAGGTGCTGTGAAGGTTCTGAGCAAAGCAGGAAGAGGAGAATTGCTGCCCACAAACTTCCTCTCAACCTCATATTTGTTGAGCACCTACTACATTTGAGATCCTGTTTGAAGAGAGCCACATGTATTATCTTAATATCCTCAACAACTCTAAAGTTAGCCTGGCATTTTTCAGGTGTCACCAGGAAGGGGCTGCACAGCCTGGGATTATATTTCCCAGTCAGGTTTGCATCCAGCTATGCTGTGACCATGTGACAGGTTCTTGATATGAAGTAGGAATGGAAGATTTAAGTACTGATCTAGGACCTTAAGAAGCAAATGGTGCTTCTCCACACACTGCAGTCCCTTTTACCGGCTGGATGTTGATGTCCCAGGTAAACTTGGAAGCCACTCATAGAAAATGCAAAGCCTCCATAAATCAGGATCCCTGAAGAACTTTGTGAAGTCACACTTTCCGACACCAGTACAACCCTGCACTCTATCCCCTACCAACCCAGAACCATCTTGGGTTCTTTCAACGAGGGGCAACAAATCTCTATTGTGTTTGATTATACATTTGTGTCTATTTGGTCTATTAGTAAGCTTGCCCTAACTAATAAAGATGGATATTATTAGTCCCACTTTATAGGTGATAAAAATGAGACCAAAAGATATTAGATTACTTGCCAAAGTTTACAAAGTAAACAGGTGGGAGGTGTCTAAATCCAAAATTTTGCTACCAAAAGCTGTGCAAAATGCCTTCACTCACAGTGAAATGGATATGAATTGTGTTGACTGTAACCTATACTGGAGATTTATGAGATCAGATTTTGAGATTAGCTAGAAATAATCTAATGATTGAAAATGAGTATAATCTTCTCACTGAAAACCCCTGAAATAATAATAAAACAGAAGACACCATCCATTTCAACTACTGTAACTATTCTAAGTCAGTAAATCATGTATCTTTAACCCAGATACCAAGCTAGAAGCTCACATCTTCCTAATTGCTTCCAATTCCCACATCCCCACAACAACTGTTCTATCACCAAGGTCTGTCTATTCTATTTCTTAAATGTGTCTCCTATTTATTCCCTTATTCTGTGAAAATCTTTGTCGCTTTTGGTCTGGATATCCCGACTCTAATGTCAATCTCTTTTATCTATCTTTCATACTACTACCAAAGTGAACTATTTAACAAGCAAATCTGGTAGTCCCATCGCCCTGCTCAAATAATCAATGGCTCCACATTGTGGGCTTAAATTAAAAAGCTGTCTATGATCTTGCCCCATCTACAAGTTCATTTGCATTTACCCTCTTTCTTCCCTTTGAATTGTATGAGTTGGCAACTCTAAACTACAGTATATCTCGGCATTATTGGATTGAGTATTCTGTATTGGCCATTTACAATTGTCTTTGGAGATGTTAGTTATTTTTAATAGATGTAATGGTACCTACACATAGAGTTGTTGAGATGACTAAAAAAGTATGCAAAATGCTCAACAAAGGTTTGAACTGCTCATCACAACTAATGTGTTAAAGCAAATTACCTGCCTAAAAAGAATGCCTGTCAACTGTCCATGTTAATTGGCGGCATTCTCTAATGTGAACTTCAAGAAGTACTCAGGATCTACATATTAAATATGCCAATGGCTAATACTCACAGATTTCTGAACACACTTGCAGTGTCCACACTTCTGTACATTGCATATGATGCTCTTTCTGACTAGAACCACCTAAAGATGGGTGATTTATCTGGCAGCTGCCTAATCAATCACTCTTTACATCTTAACTCAAATTATAACTTCACTGTGAAATTTTTATTTGGTTAATTTCACCTATGTTAACAGTGCCCTTCTGTTACACAAAGAATTGTATCATATTGTGTCATATAACACTGTGTGGCCTCAGATATTTGAATTATATCATATTGGGTTGTAGTGGAATGTGTTTCAATGCAATCCACCTGCATTGGATTGTATTTTAAGTCATTTGTATCATATTTTCTTTTATCCAATTGTAGCACAAACCCTGACTTAATAAATCTTAGCCTTCCCATTTCTTAACAAAATGTTTAGCACCAACTAGATATTTACAGAATCAAAGCCAGAACATAATAAAAATATATTTACTCAGAGTTTACAAGATATAGGGCTCCATTATGACCTACTGGTGTTGTGGTATTTTTGAGATATCTACAAGTTCTTTGACACTCCTTTTTTCAGCAAGTGGAGCTGAATTCTCTTCTCCTTGACTGTGGGCTAGATTTGAATATAACAGATAGAAAATGAAGAAAGTGATTTTAGCTTCTGAGAATAAGTTATAAAAAGCTTTGTGTTTCCTTCTTGCTCTCTTGGATCATGAACTCTGGGGGAAGCAAGCCAGCATATCGGGAGGACATACAGTGATATGTTACTTTGACAGCACCACCTGTCAGGGAACTAGGAACTCCTTCCAACAGGCAGGTCTGTGAGCCATCTTGAATGTACCTCCTCCGGCTGCAGTCAAGTCTTCGGATGACTACAGCTTCCCCTTCAATTTCAAGAGAGACTGAGAAAGAAACATCCAACTAAGATACTCCCAAAATTATGACTCACTGAAACTATGATATAAGCATCTACTATTTAACCTGCTAAATCTTAGAGTGATTTGTTATGCAGTCATAGATAATTAATATTTTCTAGTTTATAGTAAGACAATAAACGTATTCTGCAAGAACTTGTGACAGTTTATTTATGTGGGGGGCTTATATGTATTCACATGACAAAAATATAATGTATTGATAAGACATTTTACTACACAGGGCCAAAAAAAGTAAGTCTACAAGTGTTTACTAAAAGAAAAATTACTGTGTCTTATTGAAAAAAAGAATATACGGCTCAGCAATCCCACTGCTGGGTATACATCACAGAGGAATTCTCCACAGATCAGAGACAGAACATGAAGCTGCATGTTCCCTGTGGCATAGTATATGGTGGCAGGGGTTAGGAATTGCTTGGGTGCAAGTCACTCAGGAATGTATGGAAAGTATGGTGGATGCCAATTATGAAATACTGTGCAACAATTTGAAGTCACAAAATATAGGTAAAGGAAGATGCATGGATCTTAAAAATGTTTTATGAAAAAAAGAAACAAAATGCATAATGCAATTCATGAAAATTAAATATGCATACCTGAATATCATCTCTACATATTTTACAATGACATTCCACATTTAAAGACATATATCAAGCCCAATGGAAGGGGCAACCATCAGGATGGAAGTGGAGATTAAAGAATAAACATACAATCCATGTCTAAGTAAAGTGAGACAAGGTCCTAGCAAAGAACAAAAATTATAACTATGACCTGTATGTATGATTAACTCAAATCTCTGTACCTAAGTTCCATAAAAAACAAACTAAACCAATAAAACAAAAACCACCTACACCATTTCTTGTATTTGGGGCTTAAGAATACAATAGTGAAAAAGAGACATTATCTCATTGTGGATTTAATTCTCAATAAATAAGTGAAACAATAAACAAAAGCAGAAAATATTAAATAAGCATAAGCTCTATGAAAAGTTAACCGCCTGTTAAAGGCACAAGGGCTACTGCGGGAAGAGAGCCCTGCAAAAGCCTCTCTGTGGAGGTGATATTTGAACGGAGAGCTGAAGAGCTGAATGTTTAGAATTTGCTATCTTTGCAAAGCTGAGCAAAGGATACGTATTCCAGGCAGAGTGCAGATGCTTTGGCTTGGCATGAAAGGGATAACAAAGATCATTGTGGCTGCCACCTAATGAGTTAGCAGAGAGTGATAAAACAGGGACCAGAACAAGTAGGATTACGTTGTTAATCTTAGGAGGCAGATTTGGATTACAGCCTTAGGGTGGAATAGAAAGGAAGCAAGGGAAAAAAAATGTTTTACAATGAAAAGCAACCTGACTGCTATGTGGAGAGTGAATTTAAAGAAAGATGAAAGCAGAAGTGTGATGAGGCAGACCGGTTATGATACCACAGCTGTCGCTGTAATTCAGGAAGATGTGATGGTCGCTTAGGCATTGGTGAGAGAAGTAAGGCTAGAAAGACCTAGATAAATGGATTATAAATGTTTAGAAGAAAGCTAACAAGACTTATTGCTGGATGGTGTCTGTAGTATGAAGGAGAGAGAGAAACCTACGTTTTTTTTTTGTTTTTTATGCGGCACGCGGGCCTCTCACTGTTGTGGCCTCTCCCATCGCGGAGCACAGGCTCTGGACGCGCAGGCTCAGCGGCCATGGCTCACGGGCCCAGCTGCTCCGCAGCATGTGGGATCTTCTCGGACCGGGGCACGAACCCGTGTCCCCTGCATCGGCAGGTGGACTCTCAACCACTGTGCCACCAGGGAAGTCCGACTCCTATGTTTTTTATTTGAGTGACTAAGTGGATGGGGACACTGCAGTACAGATTGGTAATATGTCTTACGTAAATAATGGGTTTAAACTAACCTTTTGACTATTGAGTCACTTATCTTAAATCAGACACTGAAGCATGAACATAATTGAGAATTAACTGTAAAAAGAAAAAGTGTAAAATGAACATAACTTAAAAGTTTCTTTTGTTTACCTGAATAGAGTTCTCAATACATTTATAAGAGTTAGACATCCCTCCAACTCCCTCCCAGAGTTACAATATGTAGGATTTGAGATTATAAACTTGAATATTACAAACCCTGGGTTATCATCATCTCTGCCTCTTATTAGATCTTGTATATAAGGCAATTACCTCTCTTTGACTCTATTTCCTCACCTGTCAATGGGGATAATAATAAGTACATTACCCATGAGGATTACACAAGCTGAGGCATGAAAAGAACTTTACACAGTGCTTGGTACACAGAAATTCCTCAGTAATGTACCTCTCAGAAACAACACATAAAAACTAAATAGGTTATTTTCCCTTTCCTGAAAGATCTATTTTCCTAGGTGAAATTGGGATAATGTTCATTTTCTCTGTTCCAGAAAGCATGCTAAACTTTGAGGACAAATATTGAGTCAAATAATGAATGGTTCTCACCATTTGGACACTATTATCTAACAAGAAAGAAAGATGTTAATCAAATAATCACATAACTCAATATGACATGGCCTTTGCAAAAGGTGCAAAAAGTACAGGTAGATTGTGTTATGTGGGCAGAGGAGGGGAATGGGCATGAATGGGCCTAAGGAACAGCCTGTGCAAAGGCTCAGGGTAGGGCAGGAGCCTCCCAGGAAGGCGGGGCTGCTGTGGGGCTGGAGCAGTGTGGTCAGGAGGAGGCTCCAGACACAGGCAGGGATTATACAAACCAAGCTGGCCAGATGGGAGACCTCCCTGTTATCCCAGAGCAAATGGGTGGGAATGGAATCACATGATCTGATTTATACAATTATAACATATATCTTAGCCCCTGCTTTTTGGGACAGGTATTTAATTTGCATAATGCTCACAAATTACATAAATGAGGAACGATGAAGTGCCAGCCTTTAGGATAACTGGTCCTGGAGAGCTGGAGCATGAGCCTTTAGGGCAGGACAACAATTCTCTGGAGGAAGCTATGAAAAAGCCAGACGTGGGATATGTCCCAGCTCCTCTTTACTACAAGTTTAGTGACATGGATCACCTGCTTTAATCCACGTGGAATTCAGGGAAGATGTGACATCTGAATATACTTTAATTAGCATGAAAAGTGGTTGCCAAGGCCTACTCTGGCCTTGTTCAAATTTAAATCTTTCTAAGAGACTGACATGGCCTTTCTGGGATTGATCTCCATAAGGCATTATAGCATTTGTCATTAGAAATGCATCTGGGAATTAATCCTTAACAACTGCTATGAAAAATTCTCAATCTAAATTGAGAATCAGTAATGTTGCCATTATAAAATATTTAAATAAAATGTCTTTAATGATATATATTTTGTTTAAGGCTCTCCATAAAATACATTTATGGAAATGCTTCTGGGAATGTTCCCTGTTTCAATCATGCTTTGACGCTTTTTTCATTTGTTGGTAGAATTTGGAGTTCTTTAGTTTTAATACAGTGGGGATGACACTTTCAAAGTTTTTGGAAATATGTTATTTTCAACGCGGTGCTTGTAATTTATTGTGGTGTACACGTATTGATACATGCATGGGCAACAGAACCCACTTTGGGGAATTAAGGTAATATTGCAGGAGTAACCAGAAATCGTAAGTATATATGCTTCATATTCCGTGGAGGTAGCAATTGCCATGCCAATTACAAATATGTTTGCATTTAATATAATGACTGGTGACATTTGCATCTAACACTTTGATTTTAGATTATGGCCCCAGGATAAACAAGAGCATCAATGCATTCACCTCAAATCATGATTTTAGAAAGGAACAGGTTATAAAGTATGAATAAATGAATAACTGTTTCTGCCTTAGTTTATATTCTTTATTTCATTTGAATATCGTAGAATCTTTACAATATATTGTAAGTGGAAAAAGGTAAGATAAAAAGCAGTATATGCCATTGCAGCCTATTTTGTTAAAATGTCTGTATATTTCTCTAATTCTATTATCTCTATACCAATTTATAAATGTATAAAATAATACCTACACTACTATAATAGCTAACTTCTTGCAGAACAAAATTACCATGGAATGTACTAAAAATTAAGTCTGGAAATAATAAGACAAGACACACATGCACACACGTGCATGTGTGCCTGTGTGAACATCTTCTATTCACTCAATTACAATAAGAGGCATGTGCCTTAGGTTCCTGTCTTTTTAATGGTAAAAAAATATATATATATATTCTAAGACAGAGACCCTAGTATAGTGTAATCTTATTAAAATCATATTATTATCTGAAATCTCCAGAATATTATATTATGATCATCTTTTTCATTTCCTCTAGCTTTTGTTTAAATTAAAAAATGCAATTCAATTTATCTGACTCAAGAGGAGTTTTGAAAAAGTTGACTTAGTTAGCAATGTACTCAAAGGTCTAACATACATAGTTTAACAAAAATCACCATTTTTGAAAATATATTCAGCCACCATAACTTGTCAGCTCAGTTCATGTCAGATGGAGTCCTTCTTTTCTCTTTCCCATTGGCAATGCACTAGGTACAGTCTTTATCTAACATGTTATTGGGATACGCTTCTAATACTTCTTCCTGCCTTCCCTCTTTGAACAATCTCATTCATCAAAATGTTTAACTCCATGAAATAATGCTTCAATCATTATTGTCATCACTGAAACTTTAATCAGCATGAGCTTACAATTTCAGTATATTTACTAATTTTGCTCTGTTCCATCATCCAATTCATTTTTATATACATATACATTTTTCATATAATCTACATGAGTCCTGTAATTTGAGAGGAATAATTATTCCTATCTCAACTTTTACTGATAAGTAAATTTAAAAAGACTAGTCCAAAACACTAGTATGGGATTTAAGACTAGAAGAACAGTGAAAGAAGTGTGTATGGGATAATCATGGTCATCGATTACTGAGCACTTACTATACATCAGGCATTTATTAAACACTTTCATTTAAAAATCATTAAGTTGACTCCAAATAAATTAAATATATATTTATATAAAAATGCTTACAAGTGACTGAGATAAAATAAATACTCAATAAAATTAAGCTATTCTAAACCCTCACAATATCTAGATGAGCAGGTATTACTCTTCCCCAATTAGCATTTTGAGATCCCTCTCCCAATGAAGGCAGCTAACCATACTAATAAGGCAAAGAAGAAGTTACTGCAGAAATTAAGAAGCAAAGCATCAAATTCTTGAATTTTCAGTTCAAACGTTGAACATGAATTATCAGGTTGTATGTGTGAGTCAGAAAATGATTTGGTAGCCCATCCCAGAGAAGAAAATTGGAGAGAAACCCATAGGTTAGATATTGGTCACTTTCTGTGCTCTGTCCGCTATGTTGAGCCTGAGAAGGGGTGGCATTGGTGGGGGGCCTGTAATGGGACCCTTGTTAAGCTTAGGGATCAGTGCAAAGGGAGCCAGCAGTCCACCTGCATATTTGCAGAACTGCAGCTATGTGCAGCCTTGCAGAAACAGCAGCAACAGAGAGAAAGATGGGCGGAATACCCAATTCCTTCCTTGGGTCCAGAGGTGCAGAGGGAGGAAAAAATATCTGAACGACATGAACGTAAAGATGCAGAGGAGAAGATGCAGAGGGGAATGTGTACATTTGTCAACCACAGCCTAAGTCTGAATCATATACGCCTCCAAAGGAGCAACAGCGATAGACAAAGCTGGAGTTCCACAAAGAGGACATTCACATCAGAGTGGGACTTAGCAAACCCTTGTTAGGTTTAGAGTCAACCCAAGGGTGAAAGAGGGGAAAAAAATTCTAAAGAGATGATCTTATAATTGAATGCAATGAAAATATAGACCAGATTTGGCCATTAGATTTAGGAAGAAAATACATGCTTAGATGAAATTTCTGCATTGAATAAAAGAGATGGATCAATGTCAAAAGACTGCATCAGAGGAAAAAATGATACCCTTTTTTTCACAACTGAGGGTGTGGCTATCAAAGTCATGCTGTGTCTTATTTATATTTTAAATATGAAGCAAATCATACCAAATCTTCTCATAGGAAAGAGCATTAGAAGGAAAGGTGGGTAGATGACTAGAGGAAACAGTAAACATTTTCAAATCACTGTAAAAAATGAGAGAAAATGCTAATTAATTGCTAAGTGATACCTAGAGTTCAGCTAAGCCAGGTCTGCAACCACGTAGTACGTGAAATAAATACATGCAGTTAAGGTTTTCTCCAGGCAATGAACACATAACGTTATCTATCTCTCTTTTATACCCAGTATTATATCTATTGTAACTGCATATTCAGTGTTCATTATGTTAAACAAGGGCTACACAATAAATAAAACACAATCCTTGTCTCTGAGGGGCTTACTGTCTACTGGAAAGACAGGCACAGAAGCAAATATATACAATAAAAATGCCATAAGTTTTAACTGAGGAATGGAGAACACAGAAAGGCAATTCTTAACATTTTGGCGAGAAAGGTGGTTAAGAAAAGTTTTCAGGAAAGGAGTAATATTTCAACTGAGTCTTGAAAGATATGAAGAAATTTACCAAGCAAATAAGGAGAAGAAATAGAGTAAACATATTAACAAGAGAACATCCAAGGTGCGATAACTTGAGTTTTTTGTAGTTTGTTCTACATGGCCATAAGCATTTCTCCACTTAAACTTTATTTCTCTCAAATGTTGTTTGTATTGATGTAACCCTATATACACATTTTCACTAATGTTCAAAACCATATTGATCTGTACTTTAAAACACGCCTGTATCAGTCTAAAATAAAGACTCATATAGATTAAAAGTTACAAAATCTACTCCTATATATCATACTGTCATCAATATTGTATGTTTATTGTTGGCCATGGGGTAATCTGCCATGAAAAATTAATTTCTGTGGGATGCCTGTTTACTTAACCACATTGTATAAGAATGTGCCAGAACAGGAATATATTTAGGCTTATAATCCTATTATTAACTATTGACCTTATCACACACATAAAAGTTAATTTTAGATTAAAAAAGGAGTTCATTTTATTTACTAAAACGACAAACTTTAGGGCCAGACCTAATTTAATTTTGATATTTTCTCAACATCACAACAAACCTTTTACAAAATGAAATGCTGATATTAAAGCCTAAGGGTATGTTTTCAAACTTTGTGAGGTGAACTGTATTTCAAAACAACACTCAACGTCAAGTTAGTCACACAATTCAGGGATCACAAAATTAGCATTCCATGGATTCATTCATCAGAAAGTCCTGGTTGCCTCTTTCCCCACATACTGTAAAGCTATTCATACCAGCAGCTTAGAACCCTTAAGTCTGCCAAGTTTCACAGGTGCCTGCTGTGGAGAATGCCCCTGTAGTCTGCCACTCCCCCCTTGCAAAAGACAAATCTCTATTCACAAGAGGGGAAAATTAACTAACAGAGAGGCTATTCTTCAAAATCTTTGAAGCCAATTCAATCTGGAACTTGAGCACTTGTACCTCCTCTTAACAACAGGTGCAGAATGATACACTGGCTCTCTTATAAATATTCTTGAAAGGATCCCTTCGCTTTAGCATTTTAATGCCATGTCGCTTTAAATGAGGCCAGCTTTTCCCAGGTCTCTTAATTTAAATGCATCAACTCTTCCATACTGTATCTAACTTATTTTACTAATGAAAATATCAAACGTCAATTGGTTTGTGTTTCCTGTGCAAATTTTGCTATCAAGAGATTAATATATTTTATAGGTTTAATGTTTCTTACATAAAAATCCCATTTCTTTATCTATACTAAATGGCTATACCTCTTGGTTATTTTCCAGTAATATAGATAATTTTATGCCTGGAATTTAAATACACACCTTTTTGGTTGAGGCTGGAATTTGCAGATGATTGCCTGAAATGTGGAGGAAATTGCACTAGACTAAGGCTATTCTAGACCTATCACCACAATTTTCTAACTGTACAATCTTTTGAATATTATTTAATATTTTAATCTTCATTTTCACTATTTGTAAGACAGAATAATAAATCCAGCCTTGTACATTTCAAAGAGCTAATGGGAGGACTGAATATAGTATCAGTCTTGAAAAATGTACATAAAGTTTAAAAAATGTAAGAAATAAATATAAAAAGCAAATATAAAAAGGGAAAATCAAATATAAAATATAAAAGACCCTTTTCCCAGAAGAAAACTTTGGAGAAAATTTTTTCAACCTTTGTTTAACAAAGCTTTCTTACGACTTGAAAGTGCTAACCATAGAAGAAAATAATTGATAAATTCGATTTCAACAAAATTTTAAAAATCTACTCTTCAAAGGACAGCATTAAGAAAATGAAATGGCAAGACACATACTGGGTGACTATATTTTTGATTCCTATATATGAGAAAAAACATATCAGAATATACAAAGAACTATTATAATTCAATAATAGAAAATAAAATGCTTGATAAAAATGAACAAAATATTTGAACATACATTTCACAGAACATGATATGACTAGTCAATAAGCATCTGAAATTATACTTAACATAATTTGTTATGGGGAAAGAAAATATTTGGTAGCATTCCAGTCAGAAACAAGAAAACTGATAATTTAAACATGGCTGTAGCTAAGAACAGAGCTAAGAATATTTTAATTTTTATATAGTTGGCTTTGGGAAAGAAATGATAGAATTCATCTTACTGTTTTTTGTTTTCATGGAATATGCCATCTGAAAAACTACAATGACCTTGAATGCAAATTTCAGTGGGTTTTGGTTTTTGTTTTAACAGTGTTTAACAGCCTCTCAAAAATATTTTTGTACTTAGGAAAATGCAACTTACAAATGGAAATTTTATAATATGGAATTGAAGTATTCTTGAGACGATTTATTAAAAAGCTCACTTTTATTTCAGGAATAAATTTTATTAGAAAAAATAAAAAAAGAATGACCATGGTGTACTGAAGAGACCTGAGATAAAAGGAAAGACTGGAAATATATCTGAATAACTATTATCAAAAAAGATTTCCTCAAAGTCTGGAAGTAATTTTATTTTTCCTTTTGGAGATTTAGAGTTTTTGCTTGAGAGATCTATGGTTTCTGAGCAAAGAATAGAAGGGAAAAGAGGCTAGAAATCCATTCTATTGTTTAAAATAAAGGTGATTTGCAAATAATTTTTTTAAAAAAATTGAAAATATTTTCAAATCTGAAAATCTCACAGAATTATAATCAGCATGGAGTGGAAGAAGATGAAAGACTGTGAGTCTATAGGTTCATCTGGTTATCTTTATAGAGATGGTTGGCTCTTGGAGCACAGCAAGACTCTCAGCTCCATGTCAGACTACATCTAGCACCCTGGGATTGCTGTCCCTCTAGACCTTACATCCACTCAGTTCAATTTAATTAAGCCATGACAGGTAATAAAACAAAGGAAGCCAGATGAAGAAAATGTGACGCTCCCCAACATCGAAAAAAAGGGAAACTGGCTCACCAATGGCCTACTCAGAAGTCAAATCTTTCAGCCGCTGAGGGATGGGCTCCCAAATCACCTAGCTCTGAAAAGCAACAGGGCTTGCTTTATGAGTTCCACAGGACCATAGCAAAGAAAGAAGCAGTTGCTAATGGGTGTGCAAGCACTCACTGCAGCTATGTCCCCAGGGCTCAGTGCAGAGGGAACAGGTAGAAACACCCATCTCCCAGGCTTTCCTAGAAGGGGTTTGATTGTATATTTTACAGCCACTGCCTGAGAGTCTGGCTTCTAATTTACATGCATCTGGATGCTGACTGCTACCCTCCCCTTTGGGAGGGTATATATTTTCATATATAAAAATCATGTGATTATTCCAATGGATAAAAAAATTGACAAAATTCAACATCCTTTCATGGTAGAACTAAACAAATTCAGTATAAAAGGAGTGTAGTTCAACATAATAAAGACCATATATGACAAGTCCAAACATAGCATCACACTCAATGGTGAAAAACTGAAATCTTTTCCTCTAAGATAAGGAACAAAACAATAATCTCACCTCTTGCCCCTTTTATTCAGCACAGTACCAGAAGTCCTAGTCAGAACAATTAGGTAAGAAAAAGAAATGGAAGGCTACTAAATTGGAAAGGAAGAAGCAAAATATTCTCTATTTGCAGATGCCATTACATTATATACAGAAAAAAAACCCTGTCGGAACTAACAAATTAATTCAATATGTTTCACTTCTGTACACTAACAACATACTATTGGAGAGAGATATGGAGAGAACAATCCTATTTACAAAAGCATCAAAAAGAATAAAATACTTAGGAATAAATTTCACCAAGGAGGTGAAAGATATGTACACTGAAAACTATAAAACATTGATAAAATAAATTAGACACAAATAAATGTAAAGATATTCCATGTTCACAGATCAGAAAAATTAATATTGTTAAAATGTCTATACCACCCAAAGTGATCTACAGATGCAATGCAGTCCTTATTAAAATTCCAATGGCATTTTTTACAGAAAAAGAAAAAAAATCCTAAAATGTTTATGCAACAATAAAAGACCTGAATAGTCAAAAAACAATCTTGGGAATGATGAACAATGCTGGAGGCATCACATTTCCTGATCTCAAACTATAGTTGATCCTTGAACAACACAGGTTGGGGCAGCATGAGTCCACTTACATGCTGATCTTTTTCACTAAAAGCGCACTACGTGATCCATAGTTGCTTTAATCCATGGATGGGGAACCATGGAACAGAGAACTGACTGTAAAGTATTCGACTGTGTGGATGGTTGGCCCTCCTAACTGCTACGTTGTCCAAGGGTTAAATGTATACAAAGCTATGTAATCAAGATAGTATGGTATTGGCACAAAACAAACAGACACATAGATCAATGGAACAGAATAGAAACTCCAGAAATAAATCTACTCATCTACATTCATCTGAGCATTGATAAGAGCACCAGGAACACCCAGTTGGGAAAGAAAAAAGCCTTTTCAATTAATGGCAATGGGAAAACTGGATATCCACATGCAAAATGACGACTGAAACTGGAGCCCTAACTTACACTACTCACAAAAATTAACTCAAGATAGATTAAGGACTTGATTCTAAGACCTGAAACCCTAAAACTCCTAGAAGATAACATAGGGATTAGGCTCCTTGACATTGGTCTTGGCAATGATTTTTGGATTTGACACCAAAAATAAAGGCAAAAAAAGTAAATCAAACAAGTGTGACTCTATTGACTAAAAAGCTTCTGTATAGCAAAGGAAACCATCAACAAAATTAAAGGTAACATATGGAATGGGAGGAAATATTTGCAAATAGTATGTGTAATAAGGAGTTAATTTTCAAAATACACAAGAAACACTTCAACCTCAATAGCCAAAAAATAAATAACTCAATTGGAAAATGGGCAAAGAATCTGAATAGACATTTAACCAAAGAAAATATTCAAATGACTAACAGGTACATGAAAAGGTACTCTACATAACTAATCATCTGGAAAATGCATATCAAAACCACAAAGAGCTACATCTCACACTTGTCAGGATATCTATTACCAAAAAGACCAGAGACAACAAATAGTGGCAAGGATATGACAAAAGGGAACCCTTGTACACTGTTGGTGGGAATGTAAACTGGTACAGCCACTATGGTAAACAGTATGGCGGTTCCTCAAGAAATTAAAAAGAGTACTGCCATTTGATCCAGCAATTCCATTTCTGAGTATATTGCCAAAAGAAATGAAATCATTCTACAAAGATATCTGTACTCCAGTGTTCACTGCCACGTTACTCACAATAGCCAAGTTATGGAAACAACTCACGTGTCTGTTGACAAATGAATATATAAAGAAAAATTTATGTATATATGTAGTAGAATATTATTCAGCCTTAAAAAAGAAGGAAATACTGTCATTTGCAACATGGATGCACCTGGAGAGTATTATACTAAGTGAAATAAGCCAGAGAAAGACAAATACTGTATGGTACCACTTTTATGTGAAATCTACTGTGTGTGTGTGTGTGTGTGTGTGTGTGTGTGTGTGTATACGTATAAATAAAATATATAAAAAACTCATAGTATCAGAGAGTGGAATGGTGGTTGCCATGGACTAGGGCAAGGGGGAAATAAAAAGAGGTTAGAAAAAGGGTACAAACTTTCAGTTATAAGATGAAAAAGGTCTAAAGATCTAATGTGTAACATGGCGACCATAGTTGGTAATACAGTGTTGTATAATTGAAATTTGCTGAGAGAGTAGAATTTAAGTGTTCTCACCAAAAAAGGGAAAAAATGGCAAATGTATGAGGTGAAGTATATGTTAAAGATCATGGGAATCTTTTCTCAATGTATATCAAATGATCATACTGTATACTTCCAATATATTACAATTTTATTTGTCAATTATACCTTAATAAAAAAGAAGAAAGGCAGGAAGAGAGGGAGGGAGGAAGATACGAAGGAATGAAGGAAGAAGGCTAGTCAAGCCTTGCAGCTGAAAATAAGAAAACAGATAACTCTTTTCCCAAGGTAGCTTGAGGGAGCATTCTTGACTGTTTATCTCTGTAGGACCAGCAGCCCTTTGTGGTTATGGAAATGACAGTAGAATATCCTGAGTGGTGCTTCAACAAGGAACCTCCCTAACACTGAGAAAGTTCTCTACCTGATCAATGCATACTTTTATAGATGTACTAGGGCTGAATTTGAAATATTTAATGAAGAGCATTGCATGGATACTAACCGTTCAGAATAAACCCCCAGCTAATCATGGAAATCAGTTACTATGCCATAGTGTTCTGGCTGTATCTGAGTATCAGTACTGAGGTATACTTGTGACTATTTTAAGTCCTTTTAGTCAAAAGTCAAGGCGGTAGCTAAGGAATATCCCTGTAACAAGTGGTAACTGGGCTACAAAAATTTAGAATTAACAGTCTCTATACAGATAGCTTATTGGAAACAGTTAATTTCTTGAGAATCATATAGGTGTAACCATTTATAACTTTACCAAAGGATATTAGGAGTGAATCAAAAGGCCTTAGAGCCTCATAAGTTCATGCAAGAAAAATGACGTCTGGTTGGTCTGTTTGGGTGTCAACTGTCCACGAAAATGAATAGGACGGTTTTAGAATCCCATTCATTGTATGGGATTCTATAAACACCAATTAATTTACAGCCATAGAAGCCATGAAGAAGCATCAAGTATATCCCAGGAAATTTCAGTATGAATCAACACCTTTTTGAAACACAAGATCTTTTTTTTCTCCCTCTGTCACTAAAGTGGCTCATGCTAGTATCTGTTCCCTGTGCTCATATAAAAGAATACATGGCATCTGTAGCACCCATATTTCATCTTTGATGTCAAACAAAAGCAAAGGTCCTAAAACAAAGCAAAGGTCCTTGGAGAGTAGCTAATTTCAAGTTTGGGGCATGAAAATACAGTCTGGGCCTGGAATACTGTGAAAGGATAATGTGATCAACTGTGATACCATCAGAGAAATTGGTACCCTCAGGAAACTGCAATGCAATATTATGTAGCCTTTCCTGTAGGTGGTCATTTTATTTCCAGTAGGATATTTTATCTAATTAAATTATACATTTAAGCATATTCATCTATAGTTTCCACTTTTGTGTTACTTTTTTTTTCACATTAAAGTTGTGTATCATACTAAGTGAAGTAAGTCAGACAAAGACAATATCGTATGACTTATATAGGGAATCTAAAATATGACACAAATGAACCTATTTACGAAACAGAAACAGAATCAGGGACTTAGAGAAGAGACTGGTGTTTGCCAAGGGGGAGGGGCCTGGGAGAGGGTAGGAGTGGGAGTTTGGGATTAGCAGATGCAAACTGGTATATATAGAATGGATAACCAACAAGGTCCTACTGTATAGCACAGGGAACTATATCCAATATCCTGTGATGAACCATAATGGAAAAGAACGTGAAAAAGAATGTGTATATACGTGTGACTGAGTCACTTTGCTGTACAGCAGTAATTAACATAACATTGTAATTCAACTACACTTCAATAAAAAATAAAGAAAAAGAAGTTGTGTTGTCTTTATAAAACAAATTGCCTTCCAGAGCTTCCTGTAGCCTGGAAAAAGCAAATAATATTCCTAACCTTTAAAGGCTGGAGAAATCTTGTCTGTGAACATAACTCATCTTGATACTTTTCAAACTGGCTATTTTATCACCTTTCCCTAATATCTGCCACCTCACCCCACCCGATTACCTCTGACCACATTTCCTATTAGTATCTCTGGCTCACTCTATTCTGGCCACTGGGGCTTCATAAAATTCCTTAGGCAACCTGGGCTCCACTGCCACTCAGGGCGCTGTATTTGCCTGAGTACGTGTTCACTCTGCCTATAATTTTCTCCCCCAGATATACATATGGCTTACTGTTCTCTCACCCCCTTTAAGTCTTTGCTGTCAATTCAATTTAAAATTGTACACACTCACACACACACACACACACACACACACACACAGGCAAGCATGCACCATCCTTGAGACTCTCTATCTTCCTCTCTGGTTTATTTTTCTCCATAGCCTTCATCACCTTCTAAATCAATATATAATTTGCCTGTTCATTTTCTTCCTCACCCACTAAAACATTAACTCCAAGTTTCCTGGAAATAAGTAAATACATTTTATTTTGTAGGCTGATGCACCTTCTGTGCCTATAAATGACATTAAAGATTTGTTGAATGGACAAATAAATGGTTACAAGATCTAAGTAATATTAATTAAAAATTTTTTCTTTAATATTTAAGGCATTTAAAATAATGAAGGGCTTTCCTGGTGGCGCAGTGGTTGAGCGTCTGCCTGCCGATGCAGGGGACACGGGTTCGTGCCCCAGACAGGGAAGATCCCACATGCCGCAGAGCTGCTGGGCCCGTGAGCCATGGCCGCTGAGCCTGCGCGTCCGGAGCCTGTGCTCCGCAACGGGAGAGGCCACAACAGTGAGAGGCCCGCGTACCGCAAGAAAAAAAACAACCACCCAAACAAACAAAAAAAACAATGAATTTTACTCCGAGTCCAGAATTTGTTATGTTCTAATAGGTATTGCTATGAAAGTCTTCATTTTAATGCTTTCTCTAGAATTTGAAATTCCCCTTTGGATTTTATTTGATACAAAGGTTATCTAGGGATGGATTTCTTAATTTCTAGCCAGGTCAGAATTGCATTTAAAACATTGCACTTCAGAAACTTCAGTTAAAATATTTAACCCTATTAGACTACGGTTTAAAAATGGCCTAGTAAGCCTCTACCTTTTAAACTTTTTAAGATCAGGATATTGATTTAACAATAAGTGGGTTTGTATGCTCTCTCCTGGACACATCCTCTGGACAATAAACCAAATTGTTACATATACTTGAGTATACTTCTAGACTTTACAGTACTTTCTTTGCTATTTAATTACTGTAGCATCATCTACATCATCTTCATCACCATCAGTGCCATTATCAAAGAGGTATTTTTTTGAGTGTTTAATAAATGCTGAGACTTTACATATATAAGCCAGTTTAGTTTTCGTAATACTTCTACAAGGTAGGTACTCTTATCACCCACACATTATAGTTAGGAAACTGAGACAAAAAGAGGTAAAGTAATTTCTCAAGGCTATTCAGCAGTAGAGTCAGGACACTTCTAAAACTCTATCTTATTTCTTTTTTATTTATTTTTAAAACAAACAAAAAAATCCCATTGGAGAGGATATTTCCCACTGATAAGAAGCCTCCAGTGGGGAGATACGTGAATGACCCACAAAAGTGATCTCTAAGATAAAGATTTAAATGTGTGTTCCTGACACACAGAGAGCCCTCATGCCATGATACAAACACATGAGCAAAGGAAGATTGCGGCCTTTTCTCTGATCACTATTCTCCTGAGTCCAGCCTGAGAAGGGGGCAGAAATAGGATTTAGAGAGTTGGAAAGAGGCAGAGAAGAAAAATAAAGTAGAAGAGGACAAAGAGTGAAGAAAGCAATCTCAGCCTGCTTCGTCCCAAGCTTCTGTACCTTAGTGAGTCTCCAGCCGATATATGGGCCCAGCAGTGGGGTACTTCAATTGGGTGAGAAACTGGAGCGTCAATATCTGACTGCCTGTACTTTCTAAATACTTTATAAGCCAGGTTTTTCATTAATGCCTTAGAATGATGGAAAAAATAAGGATAGGCCCAGGAGTCATCCAGTGGTTGGGAAGAATAATTCCACAAGGTGTAAAATGGGGCCACTGGTGAGAGAGAGAATAAAGTCGCTTTTTGCCTTCCCCAGCTTGTTCAGTAAACTGATAATAGTTTATATTTGTTTCTATCTTAAAACTCTGTGATGTTTACACTCTTGCAGTCCAAATAAAACCTGGGTATGACAATTTATAAGCACTGCCATATTTCCAGTTCTATCATGTTTTAGACCAGGTTTGCACATTGAAAAGCATCCCAACCCTAGAAGGTAGCAAAAATGAATGAGGCAGGCCAAGAGCAACACAGCGGAGAAGAATGAAGACTGGAGAATGCATGGCTTCTAAATGTTTTAGAAACCCTCTGTCAGTCAAACGACCTAAACATGGAGACCACTCACTGATGACTTTTATGTTAGGTATTAGATACAATCCTTCCCCTACCCTGGACATTGCAAGCCTACACTGAAATGAATGTGGCCATGGGATGGGCACAGGGGACAAGGCAATGTCACATGAACCCACCTCACATTCAGTTGTACTAAGCTAATGTCATTTTCTAGGTAAGTGTAGAAATATTTGGGGATTTCCCAAATCTATAATTTATAATTTCTTGTCTACATTCTTAGTACAAATAAGAAAGCATCAAAACGTCACCTTCACATTAATAAGAGGACAGATGAGGAAAGAAACAGAAAGTGTGCTTCACAAAACTCCTTTTCCCATCCTCTGCCAGGTCCTGGTAATGAACATCAACACCAGCCATTTTCTTTAGTAAGGAAGCCACTTTTTAAAAGGTTTCTGTTCAACTCATTAAATATTTACTGAATGCCTACTATGTGCAAGCAAATAGTAGGAGGTCAGTTTTGACCAGAAGGATCTGAAATCGCTAGTGTATAATTTTGTCATTTGGAATTATGCCTAAGTAACAATATGACAGCCTAAAGCAAAATACCCTGCCAGCAAAGTAAGAGCTTCCTCAACCCAGAACAAAACATATGAGAAAGACAGAAAAACAGGATTTCAGAATGAGAATAGTCCTGTGCTAGGGGAAAAGAAATGTAATTTTATTTCATTAAATGCTTTCAAAATGATTCTCTAAAAAATGAACCCAGGATTTGTTATTTTACATGGCATCTGAAAATACCACAGAATCTTGGGTGTTGGAAGGGTCCTCAAAGGCCAACCCTATCACACTCCCACGTGGGGCAAGCGTTCTCCTAAGAGCAGGGCCCTTTCCACGTTCTTCATCCCACCTAAGCTTGGCCACTCATGATGATTATAACCAGGTTCTGGTGTTCTCAGTTGTCCCAGACCATATGCAACTCAGTGGTGGGATCCAGAAAGATCTGTGCTGCTGGGCAAAGGTTAAGATTCTGGTTTTACAAGACACATGGAAGTGAGTTTGAGAGTTGGTCTATAACAGGAAGTTACCACAGTTATTATTACCATGGTTATAACTTCCCACATGGGTGGAAGGACTTGAGAACTGAGACCATCATAGAGGTGGTGCTGGTGGTGAGGTCTGACAGCAAGAATTAGAATCTACCTGGACGGTAGAGCCCTGAAATAGACAAGAAAAATATTCCTGAGACCTGAGAACAAGGCAGGGACCCAGCATTAGGGAAGAGTCTCCAAGGGCACAGTAATGTTCTAACAAGACTGCCCAGAGGCCAAGCCTTGAACGACCAATAAATGTCTCTCTGTCCCTTCTTCAGCATCAGTCCTGGCATGGGTGATCTTTGCCTGCTGGTAAAGTTAAGTTGTTTTCATCATCCAGAGGAGGAGAGAGATGGAACAGTAAGGTCTCAACAGGGGACTGTGAGATTCCTTCCATGGTAGGGAAAAATCTGATTTTCATGGAATTTTCCTTAAATGGAATGACTTTTTCTTCACATATTTCTTCTGTTGATTTTCATTATTCTACCCTCTCCAGGTTTGTCTCTTATCTCATTAGCCACCCTTTTTACTGACTCTGCCTTCTCTAACTGAGCTCTAAATATTGAAAGGCCCCAAAGCTCAGTTTGGGGGCCTCTTTTATTTCCTTCTATCCCTAGTCCCACGGCTCAAGTCCCATCTATGTGATGATGACTTCCAATCTTTGTTTCTCCAGCCATGACCTCTCTTGTGAGCTCCAGACTCATGTATCTAACTTCCTATATGATATATCCACTTGAGCATCAAATTGGGATTTTAACAGAATATATCCAAACCATAACTCTTAACCCTGTTTATTGTCCACAATTTGCTCCTCCCAGTATTTCCCCATCTTAATAAAGGGCAGTACCATCCAACTGAGTATTTTAGCAAAAAACCCAAGAGTCATCCTAATTATCCCTTTTCTTCACTGACACCTCCCCCCAACATTTAATTCATCTGCAGCTCCTGCCATTTCTACTTTTAAATGAAACAGAAATTTTAAATTTCTGGAATCCATCCATTTTTCTCTTTCTACAGTATTAACACGTTGCTTCAAGCTACTGTCTTTTGTCCCCTGGAATTCTGCTATAGCATCAACTCTCCCACACTCCATTCTATGCCTAATGGGCAGAGTGATCATTTAAAATATAATTTCAATCATTTTACTTCCTGAACAAATCCTGTCCCAAACTTACACAATACATAGTCTCCCATCACACTTGGGGGAAAAAAAAAAAAAACAAAACCCAAAGAGACTCTGTATGGGTTTTCTCTATCTACCTATCTGACTTCATCTGATACCCCATTCCCCATTCACCTTCCTTCAGCCACACTGGCCTACCTTCTTGTCCTCAAAAGCCCAGGCTCAACCCTGAGTTTTAGCCTTTCACTTGATGTTCACCCTGCCCAGAAAGCTCTTTCTAAGACTGGCTTCTTGTCATTCTGATCTCGGTATGTCACTTCCTTGGAAGGTCTTCCCCAGCAGCCAATCTAAGGAGTGTGTCCCCCACCGTGTGCTCCCCCACTTGGCCACACTCTCTCTTTGTATGTACTCCTTTCCTCATAGTTCTTAACCTGCATCTAAAGCCATTTATCTTGTTGATTATCTGTCTCCTTATCACTAGAATATGGACTTCAGGAGAAAAGGGACTTTATCTACCATGTTTCTCATTAGATCCCTGTACCTGTACCTAGAAACAGTGCCTACTAAATGTAGGTCCTTAATAATTATTTACCGAGTAAACGTTAACCCTACCTGGGTGTAGCTTCCATTCATTGATGTGCTGGAGATATGTTCAATAAATCAATTGTTTCTTCTATGTGATGGCCCTTTAAATATTTGGAGGATGCCCTTATTATGTATGCACATATCTGTGTGTGTGTGTGTCTGTGCGTGTGTGTGTTTCTCCTGGATATCTGCAAGTATTTAAATCAATTCTCATATGAAACGATTTCTAGATAGTTCACTATCCAGGTCACCTTCCCCTGGGTAAACCTCAAGAGAAGATTCTCCAAAGTTAATTCCAATGGTGTCTAAAAATAAACTGAATGACACCAAAAATAGGTAGTGGAAAAAAAAAGTGCTTTCAGGCTGGGATTAACAGCCAACTCTTGTCCTGGTCTAAAGTATATTTTTCTGTACTGCAGAATCTAAGGCACAGAAAATCTTAAAAGATTTTCTTTACTCTTCTTTCCTGTAGCAAATAGCTCTACCCTATGGCCCCCCAGCTGTCAGCCTTAAATTCGTAATTTTTACTTCCTTACTACTTCCCAAGCTCTGATCTAAGACAGGAGAATTAGAAGACAAGTTTTCTCCTTGTATTTCCAGCCCTAGTCTCTCCTCTGAACTTTAGACTTGTACGTCTAATATCCTGTTTGGCATCTCCCTCAGTCATCTGATAGGTGCCTCAAATTCAACACATATCCCGATGTGGACTTCTCTTCCCCTGCCCTAATCTTCTCTTCTCTTTCCAGTGCCTGTAAATGATACCACCATCCACCCTGTCATCCAAGCACCAAATTTCAGTCATTAGACTCCTTCTTCTTCCCCAACAGTCACACCCAATCAATTTCCAACTCTGAAATTTTACCCTTTCCTTCACCTTTAGTGTCACATCCTAGCTCACACCTTCAAAATCTCTCAGCTGTAGCCTCCTGAACTGGGCTCCCCATTTTACCAGCCCCTGCCTTGCTCCATTTAACCCTGTTCCCTAAGTTGCAGTCCCAGTGACTTTCAGTGCAGCTCCCTTATGAGGGGACGTAAACTTCTTACCATGGTACCCAAACCTTTTTAAGCCTGACCTGTCTACCTTTCCAGTGGCATCCACCATGTCCTGACTTGCACTTAATTCTAAAAAACTAAACTAGGAATTCCCCCCAAACACCGCATACTTCTATCCTCCATGGTTTGTCTTCTCCCTCTACCTGGGCTTCCCTTCAAACCTTTCTTCACCTGAACAAACTTCAAGGCTTAGAAGAGCAGCTGCTTCTTTAGGGAGCCTTTCAAACCCTCTGCCTGGGCTATGCACTGCCCTTTCCTGCTAGGATAGTGCACTGTGTACTTCTCTGCCTAACTTCCCAACATTAGTTATTGAAATTGTACATTTTTGCACCCCTCACAAGGTTGAAAACTCCTTCAAGGTGGGAAATGTCTATTAATTATCTTAGTACCTACTCCCTGGACCCAGCTAAACAGGTAGCACCATAGTAGGTGTTCCACAAATGTTTGCTGATCTGAAAGATCCTTTAAGAGGGGGAAACTTTAAGAGTTCTAGATACGGCACCCTTAGACCTAAGATAACATCAGGATACCCCTACCTTACAAAATGAAAGTGTTTGTAGCTCTCCATCATTCACAGTTCCTGATATTTCAAACCTTGTATTCTAAAACACTAATATGATTTCTCATGCCATCACAGCAGGATTCAGAGGACTTAGCATATAGTTATAGCACAAACCACTCTACCTTTCACCTTTTTATCTGTGGCTACACCCATATAAAATGAGAGGATGGTAAGATATGTGTCTAAGGCCAAAGTGATGAAACTTCACATGATCTAACTGTGGATAGTGATTAGACAGTAGAGACTCCAGTGTTCTCTTTTTATGCAACATGTCTTAGTGTCTGCTCCCGTGTTTCCATCTGGAAGACAAGGCTTAGTACTCATTTATCTTTGAGATTCTGAGAGTCTCTATCACAGTGTTCCACACAGAGAATGACCTCCATAAATGCATACTGAATTGAACTGAGGCTGCAAAGCGGGACGAAGTTACTTTGAGGTACCATTTTTATTGACATCAGTCATGGGAAAAAATGGAGAGACCCTTTCCTTCTCTTTACAGTGAATTTCCTTCTCAAATGCCTCTTTAAAAGCCAGGTGAAGATAACTGCAAGTCAGCTGAAAGTGCTGCCAAGATATGACCTCCAGGAAGTCCTGGAAGACAACTGGTATCGTGCTGGGCGGCTAACACTTAATGTCTAACTGGTGCAAAGTAAAGAATCAATTTGAAATCAAGATGAGGAATGGCATCAAGCACTTACAGACACAGTGAAGGGCTTTGCCGCGAGGCCCTGGGAGAGTTAAGAACACCTCTCTTCCCTTCTCAGCTTCCCCTTGTGCTGTCAGACTCCAGCTGGTCAGACCCTCAGATGCTCTAAAATATTCTCTAAGTAAAGCACAGCATCTTTGCCACCTTTTGAATTCAACAATATCAATCTTCCCCAACACTGATTCATTTGGTCAAAAGTCATCCATCAGGCGGAGTCAAGATGGCGGACTAGGAGGACGCGGAATTCGCGTCTCCTCACAACTAGGGCACCTACCAGGCACCGGTGGGGGATGACGGACACCTAAGGGGATGGCAGGAACCCCAGGGAGGGCGTGGGGGGGAGTGAAGGGGGAGGAGAAGGGGAGGCGGACAGGGCTTGTGCCCCTGAGGGGCGGCTGGGGGAGGGGAACGGATCCCACGCCCGAAGGGGCAAATGGGGGAACCACTGGGAGGGAAGAGGATCAAAAGGGAGCATGGCCAGGTTTCCCCTGCCCACCTGGGCCCCAAGGAACCTGCTGAGATCCCAGGCTTGATCCTCTGCCCACCTAGGCCCTCTCCAGCCGCGCGGGTCCTGAGGGAGTGGGAGGGAGGGAAGGGCGAGCAAAAGTAAAGGCCGGACCTCCGGGACCCGGACCCCTGAGGGGTGGCTGGGGGAGGGGAGGAGTTCCTACACCCAGCGGGATCCACCCACGGCTAGGGGTCAAGCGGCGACAGGGGAGACCCTGGGGGAGACGGTGGGGGAGGGGCGCGGAGGAACGGAAGGAAACGCGGCCAGCGCTTTCCCTGTCCACATAGGCACCGGGGAGACTGTTGGGCTCCCAGGCCTAATCCTCGGAGCCTCCCTCCTGCGGCGCAGAACCCAAGCCCGGCACCTACACCCCCATCCAGGGTCCTACCTCCAAACTCCGGAACTCCACACTCCAGAGGCCCTCCTTTCGACCTGCTGCCTCTCACTTCCTTGCAGGTCCTAAGCAAAGACGCCGCCCCACGCTTGAACGTTGCCCCATGTAGGCCCCGCCCCATGCTCAAACCTATCTTATTTCTTTAGAATAGATCTTAATATCTAGTGATGCTTGTCTACTATCATTATCCCCCTTTAAAATATAATTTACCACTTTCCCTTACTTGTTTTTTTCAGATAAATTTTGATTAATATGCATTAAATTGCATAATATTAATTTGAAGAGAAAATATCTTTATAAGATTTTTTCCTATTCAAAAACATGACTAAGCTCTCCATTTATTCATAATTTTCCTTAATATCCTAGTTTTGTTTTAGCTTATTTCCTTAGTTATATTATATACTTTGACATTCTTGTGAATGTAGTCTTCTTTTCTATTATATTTTGTCACTGGTTTTGCTCATTTAGTAGGCTACTGATTTTTTTATTTTCTTATTTTGTAACTAATTTGTTTAAGGTTGTTTAGGTTTTGTTTTGTTTTCTGCTCTAATTGAGTCTCTGGAGGCTTTCCAGATAAATAATTATGCCACCTACAACTAATAATCGTACCTTCTTAAATACTAATATCTCTATTTTTGTTAATTACATATTCAAGTTTTATTTTACTAGCAGAAGTTCCTAAACAAGAGTAAGTAATAAAAGCAATAGCAGACATTCTTTTCTTGGTAGTATATCTAATAAGGAGAATTTTTATATAATTATATCTAATAAGGATAATTTTTTTTTAGGAACAAATTTATGTACTTTTAAAAATTAATTATTCTATTAATATCTTGACTTAAAAAGTAATATTTTCAGAAGAAATATTTAGAGATTATAATATCTGAGGCACTGCATAATGCAATGTCTTTTTGTTTTCCTCTTATATAGGAAATCACTTGACAAAGCCTAAAATTCTTGAGTCAGTATTTTTCCTCGCAAAACACCATTGATTGATCTTCCATACTTTAGTATTTATCACTGTATATTAAATTTTTTTTTCATGCACACTTAGTTTCAGTGAAGAAAAATAAAAACTCTTTTGCTGTCACAGTCTTGGAAAAAGAAGACAAGCTAGGAATCAGCTTCCCTCTCGTGGTTACAGATTGGCTTGCTGCATTCGGCTTTATATGCATAAACTACATGGGATCCTGTCAAGATGCTCTGTTCCTCTGGTTCTCTCTAGGGCAAGAATGATAGGAATTCAAGAAGCCAAACTGATCCAGGAAGAGTCACTAGCTGTGTCTGCCTTCAGGTATCCCATCCAGAGATGAAGAAGCCTTGATCTGTGATAGACAGATGCCGTGGTGGTCATCCTTGAAGACAGCATGTGAGATGAAGATGACTGAGTGCACACCTCTGTCTTTTCTTTTGAGTCCATGCACACGATAGGCTGGCTTTTAAAATGTGTCAAATCTTTAAATGCTTTGATGAACTAAGAAGAACTGAAATGGACTAGCTAAAAATGACTGATGTTAACTCAGAAATCACAACACAGTGCCATCCTTCTTTATAAATTTTGCTTGGTGCTCTGTCCTTTTCTCATCCAGATTCAGGTCTTACAAGAAAAGCTCTCTCTCTCTCTCTTTCTTCTCAAATAGCTTAGTTTTCTCCTTATGGAAATTCTATTATGCATTCTCCATGCTCTTCATGTACTTTTCTCTTTTCCTCCATAAATTACATCTCTCCATTCTTTATTTGCTGTTATGGATTAGTTTCTTAAGATTTTCTTCTAATAAAGCAACTCAGTTTTCTCTAACAGTCCACTGCCTTTGTTTTAGTCTTCAATTTAATGATATTTTTTTAATCCTTCAAAACCTTTCTTATTTTCTGAGGATTCCATTTCATGACTTTATGCTTCTGCACGGATTTAATATCCTCTCAAATTCCTTAGCAATGAGGGATGAGCAGGAACTGGGAGCCTTCTTTTAACAAACATGGCAAATTTGGGAAGCACCAAATACCATGGCGGTGGTATTAAGAACCCAAGCTCTGTAGCCAAAGTGCCTGAGTTTGGATCCTAACTCTGCCATCACTAGTTGAGTAATCTTTTTGATACCAGTTGAGCAATCTTAGGCAAATTGTTTAGATTATCTAAACTTCAGTTTTACTCAATTGTAATTTTAGGGTAATAACATTAACTACCTTGTAACATTGTATTAAATGAGCAAAAACAGGTAAAGCACTTAAGAGTTTGACGAGGAATCTGTGCTTAATACATGTTAGCTAATTATGACAGCTCTCAATAGCAAGTCAACCCTGGAATCATCACCCTTTATCATGCTATTTCTGTGGCCCTGCAATAAAGGCTATGTCTCCTTTGTTTGCTACTTAGGTCACTCTTTCACTTGGATGTGGTATATTGTGAATTGATCAGCTTTAACCTCATTCCTATTTGTTTCCTGCAGTATATCTTTCAAAAATCTCTCCATATTAATTGAATGATTCCATAACTTCAAGTAGTGATATTCTGTTCATTTCAATAGGAATTTTGATGAGGTTATGAAACAAAAGTCATGTATTTAGCTCATAGTCATGTATTTTCCTCCTTATGCTTTTAATACACTGTCAACTTGTATGTGTGTGTGTGTTTAGCATAATATGAGTATATATATATACATGTGTGTATGTATATATTAAAATTGGTAAGCTTTCTTTTATATTCTTACTATTTTGCTTTTAGATTTTTTTACAGCTTATATGAACTAATTTTACTTCAGCTCAATAAAAGATACTACCTCGGACTTGATCTTTTTTGTTTCCTTTTAGAAACCTACATGAAGTCTTCCTGCTGGGTTTAATAGAACAACCACAACAAACTGATCTTCATTTTCTCCTGTGTTCTTTTGTCACACCAGCATTCTTTTGTGTTGTTCTATTTGTCGCTGTCTGAAGTGCATCTGAATTGTGAGATAGGGGATTTTGATTTTAACTGGAATTGATTTTTGAGGTTTATTCACTCACTTTATAACTTGTAGTGGCTGCTCAAATGAAGTGATTCAAAGTTTTTGTTTGTTTGTTTTTTGTTTTCTTTTCCAGTGTAAGGGATTTAAGCTGGTAATATAGCTTTGTAATATTTAGTTTTCCCATCCTTGATTCATAAAGCCATTTGTTTTTAGAAAATAGTACCTTACTTTAATGCTCAAGGAAAGGAACTCCGGGTTTTGGTTATATACCATTACAATTACTTGCTATATATATGCATACCTGTGTGTGTATACATAAACACAGATACATACATATACATGTGAGGAATACATGGAACAAAATAATGATGAAAGGAAAGCTATTTGATTTTTGTTTTGGTTTGGTTTGGTTTTTTGTCCTCAGCATGAAGATTATAAGTTTAAAGATTGCACACTGCCTCTACAAGGTGTTACCAAATTAATGGGAAAGAATTTAGGACAAATACTATCTTATTGATACATTTACGAGTGACAGTTTTGACATAACCTATTTTATCTACACACATTGAAGCCTCCAATATTATTTGTATAAAAACCAACTTTCATATAATATGAGAAAACTGAGTGTTATTCCTCTCTTATGCATATACTATTATATTTTTTACAGAATAAGACGTTCGGAAATTCTATTCTGCTCTAAGTTAGTCAGATCACACCTACATCATTATGTTTACTTCTGGCTACAATATTTTAATGGGGGAATATTCAGGAGGAGAGTTTCATGGATAACATAATAATTCTGATTTAAAAGATGGGTTTCGTATTTGAGATAATAAAGCCACCACAGCATCCCAGTAGTGGATGATGTTCAGATTCCTATTTATTTTGGCAAGTAAAGATATACCCATTTCTTCCATAAAATAAGTAAAATTGTTTAGAAGTGATTCAAGTAGAAATGAGACTGATCCTCAACACTGATTTAAATATTTTAAAAAATTGAATGTGTATCTCTTCTAAGAATTTTATTGTCAATAACAGTGTAAGATTTGGAGAGACATTAGTGTCCTTAAATCTGTATTGATTCTCACTTTGTGGTCCATATATGGTTAATAATTGATAGTTAATATGCTGTCAACAAATATTCAGTTTATTTCCTTGTTCTCCATAACATTTTTTTTCCTCTGAGATGTAACTTCATGTACTAATTAGTCATCACAGGAAGGTTTTTATTTAATGTAACCTTCCATCTCATGCAAAATATGGGGATGAAAATCGCAGAGTTCAAGGTTATAAAAAAGAAATGTGACAAATGTGTGTTTTAGTAAATAAATTAGCATTTAATTTGTAGTACCAGATCAAGTAATTCCGTTACAGAAATGAGGTAGTGTAACCTCCAAGTCTTTCCGAGAAAGTAATTACAATAATTATTTGCCAAGCATTGGTACCTAGCACTCAGAAATCATCTAAGAAGCTGAGAAGGGCTTCCCTGGTGGCACAGTGGTTGAGAGTCCGCCTGCCGATGCAGGGGACACGGGTTCGTGCCCCGGTCTGGGAAGATCCCACATGCTGCGGAGCGGCTGGGCCTGTGAGCCATGGCCGCTGAGCCTGCGCGTCCGGAGCCTGTGCTCCGCAACGGGAGAGGCCGGAGCAGTGAGAGGCCCAGGTACCGCAAAAAAAAAAAAAAAAAAAAAGAAGAAGCTAAGAAAACAAAACTCTTCTAAAATCATCTTCAGCTCAAGGTAATTGCAAATATTTTATGGCTATCAAGGTGATTGCATTATAACTGCGGACAATTCTAGAAGCTGTAAATATTGGATTAAAAATGGTGGCACAGTGTTTTCCAAGTGTATACTTCGAGAAGGTAACAGGTATTCTAGGAAGCAAAAAGTTTGTTCTGGAAAAATCGTTGTTTAAACAAATCTACTTTCTTTTTCTAATTGTAAGACATTGTAGAGCACTTGTATGCATATATACATTGTAGATTTCCAACAAAATTTATAGTAATTACAGTCTCCGAATTTGCTTGACCATGGCTCTTTAAAAAAAAGTATGTGTTATGTATTTATTTTAGAAAACAAACATGAATATCTCACAAAATGCAAACATGAATATCTCACAAAATGAAGGATTATCGTCAGCTGCTTAGTGAGGAGAAAATGAAGGCTTCCAAGAGCAGAGGCTTCCAAGTACCCTCTGTGGCATGAACCTGTGGGCAATGTCAAATAAGGAGCTGATTCTGATTGTTTAAACGAAGTGGTACTCACTCTAAATAGCCCTGGGAAATGGGCATCCTAATCTTGTACACTATGGACTTTATTTCCAAGATTCTATGAATAGGACTTTTCTTTCAAGAAAGTTAACTGAAGTGTCATGGTAGTTCTCTGGAGCCGTCCAAATTGTTACTGTTCTCAAATCTGACTATTTAAGCCAGCAACCCCACTGAGTTACAGGGGGAAAAGTACTTGGGATTGACATGCAATCTTTCTTGGAAGACTGTTTTAATGCCATGAAGATGGAGTAGGAGGTATTGAAATGACATCTACACAGTAAACCACATGAAAACAAAAAGGAACAAATCTCTCTTATTTGGAATATCTGTATACTCAAGACTATTTCCCTTGTCTTTTGGCTTTCTGTTCCTCAGGTCAGAGAATAAACAAATTTTAAAGAAGGATAAGACAACATTATAAGATTTTTACTTAAAACGTATAATGAACTGATGACCTGTCATTTTGCACTATTCTCACACACATACAAATAAACACATACATGTAAGTCCACAGAATTTCCAAAAGGAGCAGAGCCTTTTGATTCTGTTAATATTATTGAAAGCAACTGTCTAAAAAGAATTTGGATCACTTTCCTGTATAGACTGTGGGTTGTAGACAGCATTCTCTAGGCAAAATTTCAAGGTGACAAGCCCTCTGATTGCTCCACATAATCTTTTATCCAAGAGGAAAAAAAAAAAAAAAAAGGAAGGGCAAGCACAACACAATAATCCCACAGGTTTTTATTTTGTTTTAATATTATTTTTTTACTCTGCCTAAGGCTGAAGACTTCTATGACTAGTATATAATTGATTTAAAAAATCACAAATAGCTTTTTATACATAAGTATGAATTTGCTTTAGAAGAATTATTTTCAACTAACACCTAGCAAGATCTAATAAACCGAAAAATCATGAAATGAGCTCTGGGCTGAAGGTCAAATAGAAACATTACAGTTACAAGATAAGGACATTTTAGAGCCATGAGAACTGAAACACAGGTCACTCCAAGAGTTAGGTGAAAGGAAATAGCATGATAGAAAGAACAAATCTGCCTATTGTGAAATTTGTTTGGAAGTGGCCCAGTACCCAGGAGATTGGAGCATACCAACTATTTTTTTTCTTTTTTTTCTCTCCTTGAATTCATCTCTCTGGTTCCCTTGAATAAGAATCCAGTCACATATGAGTTATCCTGTACAAAGAACAATGTGTTTCTTACAGCATTTATGCCATTATCCTTATGAAAATTTTATTTTGACTATGAAACACATGAAAACACATTTTGCAGAAAATTCACTACATTAGAATTGACCTGTAGATTAAAAATACGATGTTTTTTACTTTGTAAATATTAAATAATAATTATTTAAGCACCTTCCATGTGCTGGGTACTTTATAGTTCCTCTATTTTTTACATTTCTCAATAACACATTGAAGATATCTAAATATTATATTGAACTTTTTAAATTTACTGATTCATTATTACCTAGCATATGCCTGTGAGTCATTGGAGTGGTTGAAACATAAAAAATAATAAAAAATTACTTTGTAATATAGAAATATAAGGAAAATTAATATGCTGACTTTTCCATACAGTTTCATATAAAATTGCTCTCAGCATATTCACTTGTATTAACATATAAGTGCTATTTTTAATTAAATCACAAATTCTGCAATATTAAAGGATTTTGGAGGCCATACAGTAAGGTACTTTTATTAGTTGGGATGCAAGTTTGGCTAGTAACATAAGCCAAATAATATTGGCTCAGAAAAACTGCAATTTCATCCTCTCTCAAATAAGAGTGCAAACATAAACAATCAAGGACTGATATGCTAATTTCAAAGAGATCAGGGTTTACATATCTTAATATGTTTTTTCACGTCATAATTTTTAGTTCTAGCCATCACATTTGCATTTTAGCCAGGGAGAAGATGAGAGTGTAGATGGCATGCATTCTTTTTTTAAGGATCCAATTCAGAAGTTTCATGCATTCCTTCCACTTACATCCATTCGGTATCCATCCTGGGTTCAAGGGAGACTGAGAGGGGTGGTACAGCATGTGCTTTGCTAAAACCAGGGGTTGCATTACGAAAGAAAGAGAAGTAAAGGAAGAAGGGATGTAACCTCTATGATAGCCCCACAATTTGTCTTCTAGGTCTATTAGGTCCTTATGAAACCATATACAAGGCTCCTGTGTCCCTACCCTTTGAAGTGAAAGGCTTTTGCTTTAGTCTCCCAGGCCTCCCTTGAGTCTCTAAAGGCTGGCTCAAAAGTTAATGATTGGGAAATGTGAAGATGTAGAAACAAGGAATAGCTGTTGAGCCAGGAAACTTGTAACAATCTAGACTATAAATCCACCACAGAGCAGAATCACTGAACTCCCAGTTCCCTGAAAGATACAGATAAAGGCCTGACACACATTCCTAAGTTGTTTTTATAGGAAGCAGAACCCCACGAGATGAAAACTGCTGACTGCAAAACATAGACCCTAGGCTGGTTGAAACCAGAAGGTTGATGATGCTAGAAACTTCACTTTGATGCCAACCAAGCATAGAATTGTGCACGAGCTGATCACGCACCCTGCAGCCCCCTCCCTCCCTCACACTGCCTTTAAAACCTCTTCTCTGAAAGCCATTGGGAAGTTCAGGTCTTTTGAGCACGAGCGCCTGTTCTCCTTGATTGGCCCTGCAATAAACGCTGCACTTTCCTTCACCACTACCCTGTGTCAGTAGATTGGCTCTACTACATATTGGAGAGCAGGCCCAAGTTTGGTTCAGTAACATTATAAGGAGTTGAAATTGACCTAGAGTGGCTTTCTCAAAGAATGGTCCACTAGCCCTTTGGTGTGGGTGAGTGGGAAGTGGGAAAGCAAAGTAAGATCCTGTAAGGTGTGTACAAAGTGAAAAGAAGTATTTGCACAGAAATACCAAGATGTTATTTTTTTTTTTTGCATTCTGTTGACTTTTGCATTGATGGTGTCAAAACCAATGGTAGGTAAGCTACTGCAAGAAACTTAGCACAAATCAAGAATGTACTAGTAGATATATATTCCTTTTGGCTACATGCTTGTAGGACAAAAAGAAAGTATATTTGGTTTTAAAATGTTCCTGGTGAGGCAGTAAAAACAAGTTTATTGTATCTCAATTTTCAGCACAGGTCATGTCAAAACCAAATAGGCACATGAATAGTGCACTTGTGCTGCACACTGAACTACAGTGGTTGCCTTGAGCAACAGCGCTCGTGCAATTGTCTCAGTTGCAACCTGAGGTAACCAATATTTTTCTGGCAAATATTTTTACTTGAGAGTATGATGACAGACCAACTCTGGTTATTCAGACTTGGATATTTGGCAGATCTGTTATCAAAACTGAAAAAAAATAAATCTCTCACTTCATGACAAACTGATATATTTAAGGGCAATGTTAAAATTCTAGCTTTCAAGTGAAAATTAGAAATTTGGAAAACTTGTATCTGCCACTAAGAGACTAACAGCTTCCCAAAATATAAAGACTTTCCTTGTGAATCCAATGATGATATTAAGGAATGAGGTTTTTTTTTGTTATTATATAATGATATGCATCAACATTTAGGAGATCTTCATAGTTGAGTGAACCAGTATTTTTCAAATGACTAACACATGATTTTCTATGCATGGGTAGAAGATCCATCTGAGGTACAAATCAGACTAAATAATTTAATGTAATAGATTTTAATATGTTCATTGCAGGGTTTTAGATTCTGTATTACAACTGGCTTATAAGAATCTCCCACTTGTTGAATTTTGGTGTAGTATCTAAGAATAATATCCACAATTATTCAAAAAGGGCACTGCAATTCTCATTTCTCCAATAAAACTGTGTGAAGCTACAAAACTACAGTTTGCAACAGATTACATGCAGAAACAGCAATGCAAATTCAATTATCTTCTCTTAAGCCAAATATTAAGGAAATGTGAAAAACTCATTAAAGTTTAAATGTCCTATATGTTAATATGTAATGAGCTTGTTCATTGTTCTTTAAATTGTATTAATAAGTACATATTTTTAAAGCTCTTAGTTTTAATTTTTACTATGGCAAATATAGACTTCCATGTACATACATACATATATAGATTTACAGCTTCCATACACAAAAGCTCTTTGGGTTTCTCAATAATTTTTATGCGTTTGAAAAGGTCCGGAGACCAAACAGTTGATAACTTCTGGTCAAGGTCATCATGGAGAATTTCAGCTAGAAGATTTGCTGTTAAAATAACAGGAAAAAACTACACTGAACTCACTTTGTAGAGTGACTCTTAAAGAATGAAATTTAAGGTCATTAAAATGGGAGAGTTGAAATACACCTCCACCCCAAACTTTCCTTTTTTTTGGTAAGGGAATAATATCTATAACCCTATAATTATTCTTGCTCAAGCTAGCAGTAGCCTAAAAAATGCTTCTTATGTATAAATGCCTCTTTAAAGCATGTTTAATCCATTCTTTCTAGGAATAAATACTGTAATACCATGTATAATATAACCAAAGTTTATCTCTGTTCATTATTAAAGAAAAAAAATTAATATTTTTTGTTTGCTGAGATTATATATTTTATAAATACAAGATAAGAATTATAAACCCTGATCACTTTTTTGAATACTCAAAACTACTTAAAAATATCCTGATAATGACTTAAAATTCTTCTCATTTCTGTATTTCTGTTGTTTATAAATTAGGAAGTTATAATTTATCTTCACAGATTTCCATTTTGTTCATGTACCAAATAAAATGTGATCTTTTCCAATGTTTAACAGCTATATTTACCTTATATTGTTGCTTTTAATGTTATGTATTTTTTTTTGGCGGTACGCGAGCCTCTCACTGCTGTGGCCTCTCCCGTTGCGGAGCACAGGCTCCGGACGCGCAGGCTCAGAGGCCATGGCTCACGGGCCCAGCTGCTCCGCGGCATGTGGGAGCCTACCTGACCGGGGCACGAACCCGTGTCTCCTGCATCGGTAGGCGGACTCTCAACCACTGCGCGCCACCAGGGAAGCCCTAATGTTATGTATTTATAGTTCTTTATTAGTTTATATAATGTACATTAAGACTTGGCAACAACTTATGCTTTTTCATTGTTCGCATTCCCAGGCCAATAGTCTCCCAAATTGCCTCTCTCAACATTGTGTAATAATGGTGAATTTGATGATTATATTTACACTAATAATACACAGACTTCGATAAAATTAACTATCAAAACAAAGAAAAAAGCAAACGTATTTACCGTACTAGACTTTGAGAGTCCTCCTCTGTCTCAAGTAAGTTTTATGCCATGTTGAGGATATTTGATTACCACAGGAAAATCACATGTTCATACTTCATTATTACTGCTTCCAGGACATATTCAAAATGGAAACAGATTTTTATTAGCTTTTTCATGTCATCTAGATTGATATCTATTTATATGTTAGATTTTACAAGTGAAGGAAACCAACTCCAATTAACGAATTTATTGGAAAGATAATCAGATGCAGTATCTCATGTGTTTGAATGCATTAAAAAGGAAAGTTTAACTAAGGTGAAGAGGCACTATTTTGCAGAAGATTAGTGAGAAATTGTAAACTGGGATTCCAGGAGCACTAAATCATCTGAAATAAATAAAAAAGTTTATAGAAAGATTTCAGTAAAGAGGGGACATATTGAAGAGAATGAGGGTCAATAAAGAGGGAAAATGTTTGTATATTCAGCAAAGGAGGACGGGAAGAAAGAAAATAGGCTGAAAAGGGATGAAAAAGAACTAAGGGAAAAATATGATTTAAAAGGATTTTTATACATCATTCCTGTATGTCAGATATTGGGAAACATCATTCACAAAGATTTCTCCCTATGAAAATATCTGTTTTTCTTGTATGCATAATAGAGTGGTAACCGCTTGATGATGCATATGGGACAAAAAGGGTCATGCCTGAGTTAGAGAAGGAGAAGTTGAATAACAAAGCCTCAGAAAGAGAAGTACACTGGATCTAGAAGTCAAATGAAAGCAGAGGTTTGAATGATACCTGAATTCGCTGTCTCATGTTGGGTCTACATGCCAGCTTCACTGTCATCCACCATGGATAGGATGCCTGCACAAAAGAAATGGCTGGCTAGTCTTCTCACCCTCACATCTCAAGGTCTTACTAATAGAGACCAACCCTGTCTGCTACGATATGAATGCTGTGTCCCCCCAAAATTTAGGTATTGGAATCCTAACCCCCAAAGATGATGCTATTAGGAGGTGGGGTCTTTGGGAGGTGCTTAGGTCATGAGGATGGAGCCCTCTTGAATGAGATTAGTGTTCTTCACCAGAACCCAACCACGATGGCACCTAGATCTTGGACTTGAATCTTCAGAATTGTGAACTGTTGTTTGTGAGCCACCCAGTCTGTGGCATTTTTTGTGAAGAGCAGCCTGAAGAGACAAAGACACTGTCTCAGGTCCATTTGAAGGAATGGGGGAGGGCATTCACCTGCTTAATGGAGAAACAAAATAGAACATGGGGCTTCCCTGGTGGCGCAGTGGTTGAGAGTCCGCCTGCCGATGCAGGGGACACGGGTTCGTGCCCCGGTCCGGGAAGATCCCACATGCCGCGGAGCGGCTGGGCCCGTGAGCCATGGCCGCTGAGCCTGGCGCGTCCGGAGCCTGTGATCCGCAACGGGAGAGGTCACAACAGTGAGAGGCCCGCGTACCACCAAAAAAAAAAAAAAAAAAAAAAATAGAACATGATATGCATATTGTAACAGGTGATCCATTTTATGTAGAGTGGAAAACATTTTACATAAAGTAATAATTCATTGCTGTGTGTGTTCAGAGGTTGAACTAAAGTATTAAGAAAAATATCACAGAGCACTCATCAAATATGTATTGAGCACTTGCTGTCTGTGAATGTGAGAGTTGACTCTAGGAGCTCTAGCAGATAACTAAGCATTCAGATGTCTTAAAATTCTGCCTGCGTCTCATGTTTTCAGAGTTCCAGTGGGCAGGGCAATCCTTCCCAAACATGTTAAATATTCCCATAGTTTACTTCAGCATCCCCAGACTTTATCCTCCCCTACCCACAGATACTGTTCAGTCTTTCAACTTCCTTTTCCTCAAGTGTTCATTTTCTTTGTTCTTCCTCTTAGTTCATGATCATAGTATCATTTTGAATTGGACTAGAATTGGAGGAGATCATGAGGAGAGAGATGGGAAATTTGTCTGACTCCATGAAATAATGCAAATCTGCATTTGGAGATCAGCTTGAAATGGCACTTCAACTAAAATCATTTTGATATATAGGGTTTTAGACTATTCCTATGGTTGTTATGTTAAAGTACATATACATATATATGTGTTGATATATATATTATATATTAAAGTTTATATATAATGTATAGATCTATATATAATGTATGCATATAATATATAATATAATGTATGCACATGTGTATGTATTTATATATATATAATTATATATGTTATTATTAGTAAGATAGTATTACTCCACAAATACTCGGGATTCAGGATTCAGTCTGGTTGTATAAGGTTTCCATATGATGGAGAGTAAAGTAATAATATTCTTTAACATAAAATGTATTTATAATATAAAACATTTCAACGATATACGAGTTAAATACCTTTAGAACACTTGATAACATTTTTAAAGACAGAGAATATATATTATATTAGAGCACAGGTTGACAATATTTTTCTGTTGGAGCCAGGTAACAAATATTGTAGTGTTTCAGGACCGTGCTGTCTGTGGCAACTAACTGCCATTAGGGTGTGAAAGTGGCCACAGAAAATATGTAAATATATAAGCATGGCTATTTCATTTATGCACATTTTAATATGAATTCCATACATCTTCATCAATCAAAAATATTATTCTCCTTTTGATTTTTTTCAACAATTTAAAATATAAAAAAACATCCTTGCCTCACAGGCTGATACAAAAACTGGTGAGGGCTGGATTTGGCCTATATGCCAATTTCTAACTCCTGTCATAGAGCATATATAAGAAGTACATGACATAGCTCTCAGATAAAGAATGAAATAGACCTAAACTCATTCTTCTTTGTGACGTTAGAGAAGTGATTTCATCCTATCTCACTTTCCATTGTTAACGAAGAAGAGATAACTTTGTAAAAATGTTTTAATAAATTTTTAGTGGTTTACTGCAGCCACATGCACTGCCTCAGGAGAACCAACTGTGCAGGCCTGCCCAACTCCACGTGCCGTGACAGCACATTGCTAGCTTGAAATTGACCATGGTGGAAATATTTATACTACAAGAACTAGTAAATTCTATAAATCGGGTGTTTTTCTCCCCTAAAGAGTTTGTTGTTAAGCCTTTACCAACAGACCTTTAAATGTAATATTTCTATGGACCCTTGGCTGCTCTGTGAATAAGACATGACAGCACAAAATAGTATAGTTGAGGCACTTTATAGGAACACTACCTAATTACTTCTCAATAATTGTTACAAATATTTTTCTCTAATGAAATGACTATGTCATTTTTACTTATCTCAAAAATTTTAGAATAGCAACAAAAGTTGACTATCTCAAAGAAACAAGATTATCACAGGCTTTGGAATTTACTTCGGTAAGAAAAAGGATTTTGATGTCACGCGAATTCATGAGAGGGATAGTGGTAGCAGTGCAGACTTGCTATTTGGATAGAGGGCCACACGCTTTACCAGAAAGAAAGAATTACACTGTACATTATAAAGAAAAACTTCAACTGACCCGCATTATACAGGAAGTGTTAAGAAACAATGTTAATGGAGGCGTACTTTGCAGGTTTCATTTTAGTTTGTTTTTGTTTATTTTTCCAGATTTTAAAATATCAGATATTGAAAACCAGCTCTTAGGGTTAGATGAATTCAAGAGAATAGCCAAAAAAATTCAATAAAGACAGGGTAAAAAACCAGAATTTCTGCTAGAAGTGAGTCACTGATATTGCTTATCCACTTTCTCTTTCAAAAATTTCTGAAAACACACCCTACAAATTTCCAGCCTCTTTTCCACTGTATTCTACTAACAAACTCTAGTACATATTTTTTTGTTGTCCTAATGTAATTTTATATTATTCTATTAAAATGGGGAAAATAAAAAGCAAAACAGAAACAAAAATCTCACATTCCTGTAAACGTGCTGGGGAAAAAAATCCAAATTCAATAAAAATCTTTCATCTAGCAAGAAGTCTGTATTTTTTTTTTACTGTGTGTGATAAGTAATAGCCAACATAGGAATTAAGCTAAATTTAAAAAAGAAAGTCAAGAAAAGCCTTTGGCGATCTTTGATTTATTTAGTTCAAAAGTTTTGGAAAACAAATATTTATTTCTATCATTTACTGAATTTTGTTCCAAATAATGCATCTTTATTTTATGCTGCCTATTTATTTATTCTGTAATATCCAACTTGAATTATTTCATATTTTTCTTAAAAATCTTGCACTCTAATGACATATTTGAATATTTAATTTTTAATAGAAATTAATGTCTCTTTTAATATATTTTACCCCACTATTTGTTTCATTTTCAGTTTCCATTTCTCCATTCATTCCTTAAACGTATCCTCAGATTCTGTCTACATATTTCCCATGGTATTACATTCAGATCTTATGGTTTCACGTGCACTGATGTTTGCCATCTTACTCTCTCAAATCTCCCCTGAGCTTCAGACATACATATCCAGATCCAGTTGAATGTGATTGAAAGAACACTTAAAGTCAACAAGTTTATAAGCAAACTCATCAATTTGCTTCCATCCCATTCTATTGTATTTCCTATTATGTTTGAGGGTAGAACCATCTATTTCAGTGGTTTACAAACTCTATTTAACCCACACAGAGCATCAAGTAACAGTGTCTTTCTCCAGCCATAAATTCTCTGTTAAGGAATATTTCCTTGAAGTATGCAGGCAGATATATAAAAAATATCCTATGCATGGAAGGAATAAGAAAACTTACAGGATGCATAAAATAACAAATCTTAATACCAGTGCTTGGAGAGAAATTTATAGCAGTGAAAGCCTATATTAAAAAAAAAAATGAAAGCTCTCAAGTCCATAACCCACATTTTCTCTCTATGAAACTAGAAAAAGAAAATTACAGTACACACAAAGGAAATAGAAGAAAAGAAATAATAATAATCACAGTGGAAAAATCAAATAAAAAAGAGAAAAATCATAGAGAATACAAAGAAAACTAAAAGTTAATGTTTTGAAAAGAAACAAAATTGACAAACTTTTGGGCTAGACTGACCAGACAGACAGACAGGTGGGGAGAAGAGATGGATAAGAAAGTGAAAAGACTGGAAGGAGATATTTATATATCATACTACTGATAAGGGACTGGCATCGAAATATATAACTTACTCTTACAACTTAATAATGCAAATAAAAAACAAACAAAAAATGAGTGAAGAAAATTCAAATAGATATCTCTCCAAAGAATATACACAATGGGCAACAAACACATGAAAAGATGTTTAACATCTTTGGTCGCTGGAGAGATATAAATTAAAATCACAGGAAGATGCCACTTCACATCCACTTGGATGACTATAATCAAAAGGTCAGATAATAAAAACTGTTGGTGGGCTTCCCTGGCGGCACAGTGGTTGAGAGTCCGTCTGCCGATGCAGGGGACACGGGTTCGTGCCCCGGTCCGGGAACATCCCACATGCTGCGGAGTGGCTGGGCCCATGAGCCATGGCCACTGAGCCTGCGTGTCCGGAGTCTGTGCTCCGCAACGGGAGAGGCCACAGCAGTGAGAGGCCCGCGTACCGCAAAAAAAAAAAAAAAAAAAGTGTTGGTGAGAATATGGAGTCATGGGAGCTGTCACTCATGGTTGGTGGAAATATAAAATAGTACGGCCATTTTGGAAAACAGTTTGGCAGTTCCTCAAAATGTTAAATATAGGATTATCTTCTGAATAGTCAATTCTGCTCATAGATACATATCCAAGAAAATTGAAAACGTATGTCCACATTTAAAAAAAAGCACATGAATGTTGACAGCAGCATTATTTATACTAGACAAAACGTGGAAACAACCCGTGTCCATCAAACGATTAACTGATAAGTAAAATGTGCTATGCACATACTACTGATACATGCTACAACATAGGTGAACCAGAAAGCACTATGCTAAGTGAAAGAAGCCAGTAACGAAAGACCACATATTGTATGAAATGTCCAAAATAGGCAGATCTATGAGGACAGTTAGTAGATTAGACAAATCTATAGAGACAAATAGCAGGGATGGGTGTGGAGTATGGGGACAGACTGAGGTTTTTTGGGGACAGTGACAATGTTCTCACCTTAGATTGTGGTGATGGTTGCATAAATTTGAATATGCTAAAATCCAATGACGTGTAAAAAAATTCCAATAATTTATTTTGAAATCGAATTAAAAAAAAGTGTAGACTCAGTTGTTTGGTTTTTTTTTTGTGAAAGAAATCTGTAATTACAGATTTCTTAATGATTTAAGGATCAGGTCAAACTTCAAGTATTTTATAATAGAGATACTGGTACAAATGCATACTTTCTTATGATTTTGTCCTAAATTTTTCCTTAGCTTTTCATTTTATGTATTTTCAACCTGACTTCTACTAAATACATGCAAATTTTTATTGCACTGACTGGTCAACACATCTTAAACTAGCAAATCTAAAACTCGTGCTTCCCCAGATCAGTACAGGAACAAATATTTTAATAGTCTGTCAACATTCATATAAATTGTTTGAAACTTTCCCAGCAATTTTCATAGATTCATGTAGAATGAGTTTTATGGTTTTCTGAACACAGGTCAAAGAAAAAATTAAAATTCTTTTAAACAATTTAAAAATTTAAATTCTTTTATTTGAAAATCTTAAGAAATTTCACTTTTTATTCCTGCTTACTTCCTAGGCTTACAATGTAACTGTAAGTCTTTGTGTTTTTATGTTCACTGTGATACAATTATCAGTTGACTACCATGCACAACAAGTTAGAAAAATTTATTGATTCTGATAGTAAAAGAAAAGTTAAAAAAAAGAAAATAGTGTATGTGCTCTCATTGTACTATTACTTTGGAAAATAACTACAATTAATTATTATGAGACTTAAGACTACATGTTGTTTACTGATTATCTCTAATAATATAAATAACATTGCGCTATATATATTACTACATCTACATTCAGAAAATCAATAGAGCTGTCCTCAGTTGTCTACATTGCTACATGTCTTACCTTTGTCTTGGCAAGCTGATGAGGGGTTGTTTATGACATCTCTTGCTAAGGCTAAAGAGCTTGTGTACAATTTTCTGTGCCTTTAGGAAAAGTTGCTTCATGCTGTTCTCCAGTTGTTCATGGCGGCGCTGAAAATTAGAGTCCATTGTCCACAAATGCATTATGGTAGACGTGTTGAGGAAATAATTCATGGGTAGCCTTTTCATAAAGAACTTGAATTCATCTGAAAAAATGTCAAAATTCAACACTTTAATAATAAAATAATTATTTTCCCTTTTCCCCAAAACACATTTAGTATGTTAATGTTAAAAAAGAATACAATCTATTATTTTCTGTGTAGCAAATTAATGGCAAGAAGGAAATTTTTTTATGCTTTAGTATTGTTTTCTTTTTTTGTTCCCCTCAAGAAAGAACATTCACAGAAAAAGATAATTAAAATAATCTGCTACAGCAAATAATGGGGGCAGAAAGTTTAAGGTGAACTTAATTTTTCCACATTCTCCTTTCGATGGTATTTGAATTTGATGATACTGAAGTTTTTCCCATAGGTAGTGGTCATTAATCTAGCTTTCATTTTTGGCAACAGTATTAATAATTTGTTCCAAGTATTGTTCATTAAATAAATATTCTCAGAAAATTTCTTTAAATCAGTATATATATATATATATTATCATTACTAAATTATTATATTGTTTAAGGAAAAAGAGGAAACTTTTATAGTGTAAAATATAATATTCAACGATGTACTCTGGTTGTTCCCTTAGTAACTGACCACATTTCAATTTGTTAAAACAACAGTTTAAAACCTAACTGTATACTTAAGAGAAAAAAATAAAAAAGAATTTAAAGCTCCAGTATTGGCTTTTTGTGTGTGTCAATAATTATTATGTCTAAATTATTTTCTTTTCAAATGTCTAAGTAACTAACAGTAGGAACAAAAGTTGACACTACAATAAAATAATCATTTAAAAGGTCTATTAATTATCTCAACACAGAAGAGCCAAAAGATAGAAACAACCCAACTATTCATCAATAGATGAATGGCTCTACCAAGTGTGGTATATACCTAAAATAGAATATTACTGAGCCATAAAAATGAAGTTCTGATGCATGCTACAACATGGATGAACCTTCAAAATATCATGCTAAAAGTGAAATAAGCCTGAGAACAAAGGACAAGTATTGTATGATTCCACTTATATAAAATATTTAGAATGTTCAAGTTCATTGAGACAGAAAATAGATTAGAATTTACCAGGGGATGGGGGAAGAGCAGATGGGAAGTTTTTGCATAATAGCTATAGAATTTCTGTTTGGGGTGATAAGAACTTTTTGGAAAAGAGATAGTGGTGATGGTTGCACAGCATTGTGAGTGTAATTAATGTCACTAACTTGTACATTTAAAATGGCAAATTTTATGCTATATACATTTTACCACAAAAATATTTAAAAAAACAGAAACAAAGAGAGTAGAGCCTTCTCCCCATCTCTCCTTTTCTTCTTAAATATTATGATCATGGACTCAAAACATAAACTTTTTATTTATTTTAGTATTTCTTTAAAGGATTTATTGTGTTTAGCATACCACATTGCCCCCAGTTCCATGTTGGAGTGGCTGGGTTTCCTCAGCATATATACTCCAGCACAGGACAAGATTTGGAAAATGTTTTCAGTGGCAGAAGATGTTTTATTTAGTAAGTGATACAAACCACATTTTAGTTACTATTCTACCCATAAAAGTGTTATATTGCATGCATTAAACCTCAGTCTTTCTGTGCCTTAATTTCCTCCTTTGTAAATGAGATAGAAAGTTTTCGATAATAATAATCTCATTTTCTTTTAAAATTCTATGATGTTACAGTTGTTTTAAATGACTGTTAGTTTTAAATATCCAATTCAAAAACAGTTGTTTTCAAATAGCCAGTTACAGGCGTTAGTGTTTAACTGAACTTGGACAAGGTATGTTAATGCCGATTCCTTATTAGTAGAGAATGGCTCAATTGCAGTGTTTCAAAACCTCCAAATTATCATCCACATTTAAAAAAATATGCCATTAACATGGGAAAAGATAAACTACACTGATACATATACATATTTAAAGCAACTAATTTATAGTTTTATAAATCAGGACTATTTCAATAATCAGATCCAAACTATTTCATCAGTGATGGAAAATGCAACTTTTAAACAATTAACAGAAAATTATATTCATGAATTTTGGGGTTGATATTTTTTCTAGAGGAAATAAATACAAAGTTCTGGCATCTTTTGGACATTAAAGGTATAGACTTTACCAGAAGAACAAGGAAAAATAAAACAAAAGGAAAAAATAGGACATTTTATTGCAAAATCTATGGGGAAAGATTTTTGAGGATATATCCATTTGATGTGCTTCAAATCATTTTTTTAAGTAAGCAGGGTATAAATAAGAGATACATTTTAAAATTCCAATTTCACAGTACCCTACATTTTGTTTGGTCCCATATGTCTCTTTTGAGAAACTCTCTCCTTTGAATAAAGGAGTTCGTGCATGGAAACTGGAAAGCATTCCTTGGATTATTCACAGAGCAGATGCCACTACTGTGAAAACTAATCATTCATTTCATTGTCATCTTTTACTTGAACACTTTTGATAAGGCTTTATTGTTTCATGGGTATGCATATTTTAGTTATTTTCATTGTTTGTTATAGTAGTATTATGAAAGTTTCTAAATCAGTAAATTTCATTCACGTTAAAGAATATGTTAATTTATTTAATTTTACCAAAGTGTATGTAATAGTGTATGTCCGCTGAAAACTGGCACTATGTAATTTCTAAGAAACAGTTTTAACATGACATTTGAATAATTACTTCATGATGAAGTCATTAAGAGTCACCACTGACAGTCACCCGAAACATTTATTGGACACCTGTTGTGTACAAAACATACAGATGTTTCAGTCTATGAGTGAGAATATGAATAAACCTTTCATCTTATTTTTTAAATGAAAAATAATATTAAATATTTTTAAATGTTATAATAACATCTAAAATTCATTCTACTTAGAAGTCAATAGAACCTCCAGAAATATTCCTGTGGATATCTTTTATTTTTGGCAATTAGTAAAGTTCTTATTTATAGAATATGAAAATGAAATTTGAATGATACGTTAGAATTATTATATAAATCTAGAGATTTACATAACTACAAAGAGAAAAGATAATGATTAGGGGACACCAGATAACACTTTACCCTACAATAATTTCCAAACCCATGTAGGAGATAAAGTGCTGTTGCTTTTCACATGGCAAGTAAACAATGACTAGCCATACTTTTTGGGGGGATAAATTTATAAAAGAAAACAAATTAATGTCATATAAAAATAGCCCAGGAGAAATACATTCAATATCTGAATTACTAGAGAGAGATTAATCTGGAAATCCCCGTTTGCTAAGTATGTATGAACTGAGTACTTCTGCTCAGCATAGTTTTGAGGACTATAGAGAAACAAAACAACAACAACAATACTAGTGGTAATAAACATCCTGTATGCTGGAAGGAATTTACAGTCAGTCGTCTTCGCAAAACTAATTCACATGAAGCAAAAAATAATACGAAGGTAGTTGTATGATATTAATGAATTCTGTGGAGGTGAAGAGAATTAGGGTAGGTGACATCTTTCCAATAAATTATAGAAGACTAGCCAGGCACCATGTTAATTCTCTAGATTACAACTATTCCTCCATTAAAAATGAGGTTTTTCCTAAAATAGCTGAGCAAGGTTTGTTGGTGTTTTTCCCCTCTCTAATGCAAACTCTAGTTAACATTTGATATCTAATTAGCTAATTTTGAAACTAATTCTCTCTCTCTCTCTGTTAACACGAGTTCTTACTTTGGTAGGAACTCAATTTTAAGTGCTTTAAATATTAACTCAATCCCCCCAATAATCCTTCATGTAAATTTTACTGGAGCTGTTATGTATGTAGAATGCCGACGATTTTTAGTTTCATGACTTCAATGTCAGCAAAAATATTTTATTAATGCTACTGCATTTGTATATTGATCTTATGTATTTATATAGTTATGCACTTTATTCTCATGCTTCACAGTTGAATTAAATAGGTAAGAGTGGAGAACGGAACATTTTCAGGGTGTAAAAGAACCAGCCATAATACATAGAGCCTGATTTGTGTTTCTGCCTTTATTGATGAGCATGAAAAGCATTGACCAATGTATTGATAATGCATTTTCACATATTCAGAACCTCTGATCAGAACTGCTTTGGAATATATTTTCAAAGGTGTTCTAAAGCATTCTAAATTTTCTAGAGCTTTGGGAGCACATAAATTACTTCCTCAAAAGTGTAGAAAAGTAATCAGATACTTTTGTATTATTTAGAGACAATTTCTTGAGTTATAAATCCACCAAAATACCTAAAACAGAAGCTGTTTCCATTAGAAAGTAGGACTATGGGTAGGGAGGACTCAGGGAGGAAACTTGCGCTTTTATGGTATTTATTATTTCATATGAATGTGTTATTTTACTAAAATTTAAATAAATACTGTGAATCAGTAAAAAACATAGCCAAAAAATACTATTAAATTGTCAGTACACTATGTTTATATCTTATGTTTCATACATTTACATAAAATGTTATTATTTAGTGACTTGCTAATATAAAAGTAAAAGCGTACTGGCTCACATTCCATGTTTTTTTTCCTGTATCAATTAACATAGTGGTACACTCAAAGTACCTTTTCAGTAGAAATGACAACGCAATATGGATAATAATTACAAGTATTATGAAAGCATAGCAATGGTCTTACTACAATAACAAAATATTGTACAGTATATAGTAAAGTATGTAAAGAACATGGACACAGAGCAATCTTTAAATGAAAGGATGTAATAGGCAAAAAAAAAAAATGTGTGTCAGATATATAAGAAGAATCCATGCAAACATTTGTTTTTAAGCAGGAAGGATAATCGTTTCTCATTTTGTGATACTACTGGTCTAGTGTCTTCAAACTCCTCTCTCCTGCTTATGTTTGTAAACAGGATTTTTTGAAATAATACATGTTAATAACATATTCTAGTAACATAAATTTTCTGTAATCTGTAAGTTAAAAAAGCAAACATTATCTCCTTATACTGAATGCAGTACCGAGGCCTTATCTATACATGAACACATGGCAAATATAGTCTGTTTCTATGGATGGATTTTTGTTTAGCTTGCAGTAGGTTTATACCTATACGGAGTACTACCTCCAATGCTGACAAATAAATATCAAACTACCTACCACCGGACCTCAAAGTTATTGCTCAACCAGAATCCCTTCAAATAAAGCTGTTTCTTGTTTATTGAGAATCACAGTTTCCTAGAAGATAGTATGGATTCTTCTATCTTCCTCTGATTTTCAAGGACAAAGATTTGCCTAGCAAATAAGTTGTGAACCTTGATGCTCCAGAAATGCAAGCCTTAAGTAGGTAAGACACAAAACTGAGAAACAAATGCAAAAGTGCGTAGGAAGAAGGGCTGATGGGGAAAAAAAAGTCAAGACAGAGAAAATTTAGGTAATGGGTGTCCTGAATGGCAGAAGTTACCAATGGCTGAAATGACAATCTAACCTTTGACGGAGTACAATGAATAGGCAAATTTTGACCCATTCCATAATCCTGACTAGAACTGGTTGATTTTTAACTTTTACAAAGTATTTTATTTCCTCCAAACATTTCTCAGGGACTATTTGAATCACTTGTACCAGTTTAGAATTTTGTCAACTTCTACAGTAAATCGCTGAGACGACTTTGAGTGGTCACATATCAATGCAAGTCTATTCAAACCGTTCTATAAGCCACGGGTATAGAGTTTACGTTGAAATTGACAAAATACCACAATGCTGCATAAAGTAAATGGCAAGCCTGTTTAATAGCTTGTGAACTGGCCAATTTTCTGAGGCTACAAAGGGGTTCAAGCGGGCATAAATCAGAAGTTGAACCTAATTCCTTAGTAGCTCCCTAGAAATAAGTTGTGCTTTCCCTGACCATTTTCTTTTTCTCTGAAAGATACATCATATTTTTATATTAAAATACTTCAATACAGCAAGACAATGAATCTGTCCTTCATTGGATTGCCCTGTTTATGAACCTCTCTTCAAATGTTTGAGAACTTACCCAAACAGAGCTTTATCTCTATAATTATAACTATGTTATTTCTGTAGTTATAGTTTATCTCTCTAACTAAAACTAACTAACCCTAACTACAGAACAGGCAAGACCCAGGTCTTCACTTTTCCAGTGGCCTTGCAGCTACAGAGTGGATGCATCATCTAAGCTATAGAAATCAGGTGTACCCACGCAGAGTTTAGATCTTAAGCTGTTGATGCAATAACAAAGAGGATGCCTAGAGCAATTCTCTAAGGAGATAGTGGTTACAGCAGTAATGGTAGTGCTGTTGTATGGTCAGGCCACTCAAGATGGCTGTTCTCTTGCTCTCTGTCCATCCCCTGCTTAACCAGTGCCTGCTTCACCTACACCCCACTCACATAACTGACCTTCCTAAGTACTTGCCCCAGGCTTCAGCTAGTGATTGTTCTAGCTTTAGATCAGAACTCTCCACTATGCTTATCAAAGGGGGATGACCCTCTGCTGGTTTCCTTGGCAACCAATAAGCCAACTTGATGTCAATTCCCCTATAACTGGTAACCTCCCCCTGTCTATGGGAGCAAAGATGGCCACTCTATCCTGTCCTGGTGCCTGCAGCACACGACGGAGTATCACTCCAGGACCTTGCTTCAGACGTGTAAGCTCCCCCATCCATTAAACCATTGAGGTCTCTGTCACTGACTCTGGGCTCTTTCTTCAGTCTGGAAGCTAGGCAAGTACAAGCCTTTCAGGCCTGTGGGGTGCAGCCCGACAGCGATCCACTGTTCATTGCATTTAGCAATGGTGACCTCACTAAATAAGTCTTCTGCAAGATTTTTCACTTGGTCCCAACTATGTAGCACAAGAGTATGCTTCTCTAGCTTTCTTGATGATTCTATATGCTACCCAATATCCTTTAATAGATTCCTTATCAGGTTGGGTCAGCTAGAGCCTGTTTTTCTTGCTTGCAGCAAAAAATCTGGGTGATAGAGGTACTGGTATAAGAAGTGGTTTGGAAGAGTCTCCATGGACAATAAGGAGAGTATGTGCTTGGTTTTCTGGATTAGTTGGAAAAAAACGCTTTTTAAATCCATGCAGTATTAAAGGTGGACGTTTGACAACAGAAGTACCACCTGTGCTCATCTATAATGAAGAGTTTGTTGTAGAAATGGCATTTGGGATTATGTGCCTACATAGAACTGAATGAGGAACATAAAAAATTCAAAGACTGAGCATGACTTGGTTACTACAAATAGAGATAGCTTGCTTAAAGAGCTCAAAATCCTATACTTTTTTTTTTTTTCCTCAAAGCACAGAATGAGTACTGGTTGAGTACTGGAGACTTTCAAGGACTGTGCTAAAGGGATCTTTTATCTCTTGCAGCTATAGGGCTTCAAAACAAACTTTTATCCCAAGATTGAATTTAAATTCCTGCCAGATCTGTTAAAGTTAGAAAGAACACTGGGAAGAGGTGGGAACCTGGGAACTGGAAGGTAGATGTGGGGGACGACTGGGATGAACTCAGAATAATCCAAAGCATTGATGCTTACTTTCTTTGTCCCCACGAAATAGCCCCTTCTGTCCTGCCTGATGGACTAACCCTGTCCTGCTTTCAGTCACTGTAATGATCTCAATCGAAGGAATGACCTTCGTTAGGAAGCCAAGGTTCATCATGTCCCACTTTCATCACCCATCATGTCCCGGGGAGTTTACTGAAAATATTCCAATTTTCCAATGGTTATCAAGAACTTGCTGATTTTTATTGGAGAAAGGACATTAAACGCATTGGTAAAAAGAATACCTGCCAGCATCTCTGATGAACATTGTATTCTGTAGGATGGGAACACCAGTTACCGTGAAAATCTGTGTGAAATCAGATGGGATCTCTGGTTTTAATTAGGATACAATTACCCCTCTGTGACTGAAGCCTAGAAGCAGCTATTAACAATCAGAGGCACAGTGGACATGGGTACTGTAATAGGTCCCGTGTATTACTCAGAAAAGGTCTAACCTGTAGGAATTTTAGAGTTTGCTAATCAGGTCATGGTCCCTCAGGATTTAAATGTGGAACCAGTGCTGTGAGGTCCTATTTAATTTTTTTTTTTTTTTTTTTAGGTCCTATTTAATTTGTATAATAGAAAAAAAAAAAAAGTTAAGTCTGCAACAAAGGCCTGACTTTGAGTTTTCATGAGCGAGAAGAATGCTGTCCCTGGTCCTGAATAATTTCAAGGACTCAGAACTCCTGCACCACAGCTTAAGTAGAGCAAATAATTCCTTTGCATTGTGAACTAATTCCTTGGGCTCCTAAATGCCACAATATTCCATGAATCGGAGAGTGGCCTTATAGAAATAAGATAGCAAATTGGGTTTTCCTTGAATCCTCAAATCAGGTCCAGTGGGACGCTAACCCATGCCGTGTTTATTTTCCCCGTCTCTGAATAAAGAATTAGAATGAGCATCGGCTCCCTAGCCTATTAAGTAAAATCTATAAAGGAAAGATAAAATGAAGCTTCCCTCTCCTATGAAAAGACTAAATTCAAAGTGATGTTGCTTGTTTTTTATGCTTGACACCATTGCAGGAATTAGAGATCAGCTCAACACTGAAAATTTTGAGAATAATCATATTCCATCTCTAATTAACTCACATGTTGGTGATAGCTCAATCATAGAGTAACTCTAATTAAAACTGCCATTCCAGATGTGGTAGCTTACTGGTGGCAGGACTCCTCACACTAGGGATAAAGTTTCTTCTCTGGTACAAACTCTTTTCTCTATCATTGTAAACAGGGAATACTAGAAGCAATTTTCTTTCCTATGCCAGCTGCGAGAATGAAACATTCCTATTGTATTCAAGAATCAAATCATTTCGCAGCCTATGTGCGACAACTTACTTCACAGGAACGCACACCGTCTCATCCTATCACGGGACATATATTGTTAATGACATCATACTGAAAAGATGTGAAACACACAAGTGGCGGGTATCCTGGCTGCTGGCCCATACTTTAGCTGTGTGCAAGGTCTGCAAATACATTTTGTGAAAACTCAAGCATCTGATGCCTGAGTGAACTTTCTGAGAGTCCAGTGGATATCTTGTCCAAAGCAAAGAACAAGTAACTATTCCTCCAGCTCCCCTTAATAACAAAGGTGTACAGATCTTGGAAGTAGCGGCAGAGGAATCATCTGGTCGCATTACTTACAACAATGACTTCAGTGATCTGTCTCGGGATGTCAGAGATGCCAGCTGCAGATTCTGTTGCTCCTTATATCCTCAAGCAATCACTCTTGCTGTGTGATTTAGGAATTGTTCCTGGCACAGCCTCGGGGCCAGGCTCTCCAGTTCCCCTGCTGATTCTGTGAGTAATCCAATCCGATGTCTGAACATAAATTCCTTTTCTGCTGCAGTCAGATTCTATTCTCACAAGAATGCTGACTGATACAGCTAATGGGGGCCTCAAATGCAATTAGAATCTGGAGTTCAACAAGAGTATAACAAATATTTATTGAGTGTCTAATGTGTGCCAATCACTATACTAGTTAAGTGCTAAAGCTACATTAATAATCATTTTTGTAGCTATGATAATAGTACTTTCTTCATAGGTTTAGCAGATTAAATTAGGTAATTATGAAAATGTAATAGAATACCTTTTACACAATTAGTGATAAATTAATGCTAGCTATTATTTTTCTTTTTATAATTTATTCCGTGATTCTATGTGTGCTGGGCGGAGCACTTTAAGCGAATTATCTCATTTAATCCTTCCAGCAGTCCTAGGAGATGGGTACTATTATTTCGGCATTTCACCGAGGAGGATGTGTGCCTTAGTAAGGTTCAGCCAATTGTTCAAAGTGACACAGTTATTAATTAGAGCCCAGAACAAAAGAAGTCTGAAAAAAGTATGGCTCCTGCCTTAATAAACATAAACTCTTTTGGGAGTTGACAGAAAAATAAAATTATTATTCCCTATATTTAAAGACTGCTTTTCTTTGGTAGACTTTTCACAAATATTATCACATCCAATCTCATAATCCTGCAATAGGATCGGCAGGTTTTATTGAGACTTGATGTGAAACAATTTTGAATTAAGAGATCATTACACAGAGTCAACTGTGAGAGAAAAATGAGAAAAACAATGGACTCAAAGAAATATAAAAGGAGAGACCAGTTTATATTTTTTCTGAGGGGCAGGACAATGTTTTATTTTTCTTTGTAGTCTCCCTTTACAAAAGCCTAAGACAGCACATTACAGATAGTATGAATTAAGAATGTTCCTTAAGTGGCTTAACCAATTGACAAGATCCAGAAAGAAACAGTTGCAGCTAACTATAAACATGTATAGGATAATTCATTTGGAAAAGCAGAGTTTGAGTTTAGTCATATAAAATATGAAGCCATGAGTGACTCATGTGGGAAAATAAAGTTGAAATAAGATGTGTAGTACAGTTCTAAGCCTTAATATTACTATGGAAAAAGGATTTCAGGTTGAAGGAAACATTATGAGATAAAGGCATAGATAAATGTCTTAGTTTTATGGATAAGAAACTGACAAATGGGGTTCAGATGGTAAAGTTACAGTGTATGTGAATTTCAGAGTAGTGATAAATAATCAAAATATCCTGCAATGACATGTGATCATTAGTTATAAACAAAACTGTAAGTACGTACTCAGGATTACATAAGGATTTTTACATCTGGTATCTTTTAAGTATCAAGCACTCTTCTAGGCACTTAATTCTCTTAATTCTACATAGTACTTATTGCTGTTAGATCCACTGTATTAAAACCATACCTATGGCTTAGAGATGCTGAGTAAATTTTGTCAGGTGGGAAGCCTTGTAAGTAATGCCTAGAGAAAAACTGCTGAACACAGAAGCAGTATCTGCCATGAGATCAAATCCATCTGAAACCTTGTACCCACCATCAGAGAATCCAGAGCCATGGTGATGCTGGTGAGAATAGAATTTACCTCATACTCTCTAAATAGGAAGTAATATTAAAGGATATATCCTTTCTCTTGAAACAGAAAAAGCATGCCAGTCACCACCCCCTGCCCCTTATACACAAATTGTCAATTTTTGCAGCAGTTTTTATTTTTCATCAATAATGAAAAATGGAGGCCAAAGAAGTTTAGTGATATCCATATGAACACAGGTCTACAGAAAAGTTGAATTAATACTTAAACTAAGACCTTTAGCCCATAATCTGTCTTTTATACTATGTGACCATCTTAGATGTCATAAACATACATGAAAATATATAATCAGTATTTAAATAATACTAATCCACATGTTGTTTAACTATTAGAAACTATTTCCAAACAGGGCAATTTTAAAAACTATGTAAATAAAATCACGATTTTTTATAATGTTCAAATTGGCAAATTTATAATTAAATACAAGCATTAAGGTTTTTATCTTAAGTTATTCTTATATAGTTTATTCCAGGTATAGTTCCAAGTATAGTTAGGACTCTCAATACACTATAGAAAAATTATCTTAGTCGCTTCTCGCTTGATGGAATCTTAATAAATTATCTTAGAACTTTGGAAAACCGAACTTTAACAAAGAGTAGACACACCTTTCAAATAGTGAAACCTCTGAGAAAAAAGCACCCCAGATCCTGCACAGAAAGGACAGGGAGAGTGTATCAAGAGAAAAAAGGCCTCTCCACCAGCCACAGGGTGTGTCTCTACACACAGCTAGGCAGGATGGGAAACCAGGCGGTTATTGGCTCCATGATATTCAACTGAAATCTGTTTTTTTTCCTTCCTTTTTCACAAGTCCTACATACAATTGAAGTATATACTAGAAGAAAAAAATTTGATAAAATATTCAGTAAAACAGCATCAGTACCTGTGGTAGCAAATAAATCCCTAACCTATATAAACCTATATATGTGTGTATATAGATAAATATCCTTAATTCCACCCTCAAATATTTACATATTAGCTTTAATGTAGAATTAAGAGATGTTATAATCTCTATTTTTATCATGCCATGATTGAAACTGATTCCTCGTTTTTCTCGTTGAAAGCCTTTTTCTCTGAATTCAATTAACCAAATACACTGTGTGTTGTGTTCCTCCAATAGATTTTTCATATTACTCAAATTTGTCAGGAACTTGGCTTTTTGAATAAAGACAATATGTGATGCTTCCAATTGTTCATGTTTAGTCTATTTATTCCAAATGAAAACATCTCAGACTGTGGCGTTTACACTTTCACACTGCTGGCAGTCGTGCTCAGTTGTTTATCATGAACTTGGCACCATCATCACCAATCCAAGGCTGAGAACTCTTTCCCTAAAGCTCCGTACTTGGACAATTCTGTGTTAGAGTCTGTCAATGAGAGAAACTTGTGAGGTGTGGAAGGTGGACATGAAATGGAAGCCATTATTCTCAGAAGTTTATGATGATGACCATGAGACAGTCACATACAGTTCTTTCCAAAATTCAGTGACATGGTGGCTTCTACAGCTAGACCAGGTTCCACAGAAGTGGCAACTTGCCCAGAAGTAGCAACTTCCAAATACCTCTCCCTGGGCTCCCACTTCACAGTGGCCAGATGCTCGCAGCCTCTTGGACGTGTTCACAGACTCTGCCTTTTCCATCCATTCCATGGCTTTGAGATTAAGTGGATTATAGATGTTTCTCTAATTCCCTGTCTACCCCTTTCATTCCTTCACTTTCCAAGTTCCTCCCTCATGTAAAACACTATTTTCCATTTCAAGCCCCTTTATTCCCATAATACTTTTTGTGGCTTTATTTTCCTAAGCTCAGAGGAAGAAAGCAGGTGAGGCAGCTGTGGCTGATTTCCTACTACACCCATTGTCTTCTTACAGAACATTGATTTTAGTGCTGACCGCGATGGGTCCAAATATAAAACTCCTTGCAGCCTCTGGTGGATATATGACAACGTCTGGCCAAAGTGACAAAAGCAACAATCTGTGTCTGTGTGTTTTGCGGGGCAAGGGGGAACTTCTGTGTGGATAAAGTTTTGCTTTTCAGATTTAGGTACTGCCCTCTTTTTTCTCAGCCTTTGCTGCATCCTTCTGAGTGAACTGCTGACCGGAAGCTGGAGCAGCCATATTGTAACCATGGGGGGAAAAGCCAACGGCAAGGGAGACATTTTGGTCTTCATCTTCTTAAGCCCTTGAAGCAGTCCTGGCCTTACTACCTCACTTCTGTAATATGCAGATTGTTTTAACTGAGGATGAAAAAGAAAGAGCGGGAAATGCAAATCTTTAAAGCAATAGTTCCTTGATGTCTTATCTTGAGAGCCCCTTACATTCTTAGAAGTTACTGAAGACTCCAAAGAGCTTTTGTTTCTGTGGTGTATTTTATAGGTATTTACCATGTTAAATTAAATATCTAGGGAATTCCCTGGCAGTCCAGTGGTTAGGAGTCCATGCTTTCACTGTCAAGGGCCTGGGTTTGATCCCTGGTCAGGGAACAAAGATCCCACAAGTTGTGGAGTGTGACCCCCCCAAAATATATTTACTTTTTCTTGTAAAATAACAGTAATTAACCCTCTACATATAAACAACATATTTTAATAAAACTAACTATATTTTCTAAAACAAAGAATAATAATTTGGGAGAGATTGGCATTGTTTTACATTTTTGCAAACTTCTTTAATGTCTAGCTTAAGAGAAAACACCTGATTCTCATACCTGCTTCGGCACTAGACTTACTGCCATATCACACACCCTGTGATTTCTAGACACCTTCACTGTACACTCAAGAGACAATAAAATTGGAAAAAAAGCAATGAAATCTCAAAATATTATAACAAGGGGCATGATCTCATGGACCTTCTAAAAGTATCCCTGGTTTCCCCTGAGGATACATTGAGAACCTCTGTTCTAAAGAAAATTATAATATAAACTGCAGTATTCAGAGTTTATGTATTAGGTAGCAAATATATATATATCATGTAGTTAAGATATAAGATAGCTATATAGTTTTACAGGTAATAAACATTAATACTATAATAGAAATAATAATAAACAGGATAAATTTCACAGTAAGAGGCAATATCACCTTTTATGTGCTTATCAACAGAAGATGGTATGTTTCTTATTTGAAGAAAAGGGAATCTGTGATATTTATTTCCCAAGAATTTAACATACAGTGTTTCATTTTTCAAATCATCTAAACATAATAATCAAAGATAAAAATCATATGTTAGTTGAAAGTTAACAGCTGCTGTATGCTTTCAATAATCTTGCCCTTTTTCATCATAGATTATCTTGGAATTTCATGGGGCAGAGAAACCGAATGAAAACAGTTATCATTTGATTTTTTCCTGAAATGTGCTGCCAGATTTCAATATTGAAGCATCATATTTATTTGGTCTGCTGCAGTGGTGAGCTGCTATGACCAGAGCTCTGAAAACCACCATTACAATTCTTAGTGGAGAACTCTGAGTGACAGTCATAAAAGATATAAATGATACCAAACGGCCTGAGAGCCTGATGCTTTTGTAGGCACTTGGCATTATGTACAAGTGGTCTAATAATAAAATCATGGCAATATTACTTCTTTCTCACAACAATATTTTCAATAGTAATCTAAGCAATAAAAATAATAGCAGGTCTAACACCACTGGCAATATTAAATTGAAAAAGCAAATTGCAAAGCTAATGAACTTGTTATCAGAGGGATTGATCTATAATAGAACCAATATTTCAAGCTCTCAAATAAATGTTCAGTAAAATGATGCTTCACTATTGTGCAAGCATTATGGTAGTGATTTACCAAAGATATATGACTTCAAAATATCTTGCAATCTTTCAAATGAAGAACTAAAATGAAAGTACATTTATTTTTATGTTGCATTGGATTTTAGTTGTTCACAACACATTACTTAACTCATCCTAAAAAAACTAGACTCCCAATTTCAAGAAATAATTCTTTGTATTGGAAATAATGGAAACCTTAGACCTTAGCCAGAAATGTTGCTTCTCTGTATGAACAAATGCACTCAGTGCATTTGTTGTGCATAGGAACAATTCTTTATATATTACAAACAAATTACAGGTTTCTTTTCTCTACTGGATATTAAGGAAACATAAAAAAAGATTACTATAAATTTTTACCTTTACAGGTCACTAAACATATAAACAGAAACTTATCTCTGTATTTATTTATCATCAATATCTATCTATCATCTATCTATCTATCTATCAATCATCTATCTATCATCTCTTACATGTCTTGTAATTCTCAGGAAAGGCCACATTTTGCTGCTATAACAAACTGCTCCCAAATCCCAGATGCTTAAAACAACAACAATGTATTTCTTGTTAACATCACATGCACCATGGAGCAGTGGTGGGCTCTGCTGGGTCCCAGGCTCACAGAGGCTCTACCTGGAACTGCACACCCTGGAACATAAAGCCTCCCTGATCTTCACAGTAAGGAGAGAGAAAGTGACGTGTGTTTTTGTTTTTGTTTTTTACTGCCTTAGCCCATAAATGACACCTTTTACTTGCACTTATTCTTTATTTGTCAGAATTTGTCATATGGCCCTATGTAACTGCAAGAGGACTAGAAAAAAAAAAGGGGAGTAAGTAGAATATCTGGTAAGTACTCCTCTCTCTGCAGTCTGCCCTCCTAATCATCAAACATCCTTCTCTGTTCTTCCCATGTGTAGAACATACTCTCCTCTCCTCCAGGGAAGGTAACACAAATATTCCATCACTGTATCAAGGGCAAAGCCCAGGTTATCTGAGAGGTGTGGACTAGTTTGTAAATCAAGTTCAGATATGGCTCCCATTTGTTTACAGGACAACAAATTAAAGAGATGAGTTATTTGCCTCCCATACCTAATATAAATGGTGGGAAAAATAACTACACTAAACGCTACTATTTGTAAAAGATGTGAACAGGAGACACAAAGAGGCTGCTGTGAGCAGCCATCCTGGAACCCACCAAGGCAGACACTGTAAGGGCTCTTTACCCTAGGGGAGGAGAGGGTTTCTTGATTAGGCCTGGCTTTACTGTCTGGGAGGTTCTTCCTTTCACGATTCCCCTTTACCAGTAACTGCATCCACAGTTCTTTTCCAGAGATAGTTCTTAGATCTGCTACATTTCATTACATTTTTGCCTTTCTCTCTCTCTTAGATCTAAAGGGGACTGATGACCTGGAAGCTGTAAAGATTCTAAAGGGAGGCCACATCCTTATTCTGATCTTTTACTGAACACGCATCCCTTAGGCTTTCTCTTTCTTAACTTCTTAGTGCTTGGAGTCAAGAAGCAGTTAGTTCTTTTAAGTCTGAATGCCTGAAATGTTTGGACTTTTTCCCTTTCATGTCCCACAGAGAGCTCATTTGCTTCTTTATCATACAGCCAAACACAGCTATTAGCTATCAACACATACCATGAAGGCTTTGCTCTTTAACCTCTTTCACTAGAGCTATAATTGAATGAGGCGAGTGGCTTCCCTTGCAAGTAACTGCAGACAACATTACCAAAGCATAACATGGGTAGACATCTTTTCTTGCTACCTATTGATTGGTCAGTTGGCCAATATCTGCTTTGTTTTTGTTTGTTTCTCATGGAAGTATCTCACTACTAACATGCAACTACCATGGCAGTCAGGGAAGACAAGGTTATACAGTGACAACAAATCCAGAGATAACATAATCTGTGTGTCTTTGTCATTATTTTGGGACTCAATGTGAAACTATTTTTTTTGAAAAAAAATCCTATACCTCTTTAATGCATAATGCTTACGCAAAAATTAAAAGTTACTTACCTAATAATTGCAAAATCAGAAAAATAATGTTTTGCTAATAAATTCCATATGCCTGTGTTTACAATATTAAAATCCAAGAAGCTCTAAAATCCAAAGAAGAATTTATAATTAATTTGACAACCAAGCCCGATCTTATCTACTTTCTCTTGGAAACAAATCTTTCCTGAAGCGATATGAGGCTACTACATACTCCCAGACAATTTGGAGTGTTGTGTAATATGTAGTATTTGTATCATGTTATCATTCTAAAAGGTGAAATATTATAAATTCTGTAGCACATATTCCCCAAATATGTTTTGCATATGGTACTATGGACCTGTAATTCCTAAATCATGTAGAATAATGGGGTATCATGTGTGACCGCTTGTACATAGTACTTTGACACACATTATGTCTTCCCATTTTTAGTATATTTAAATTTGTGACCTTTCTCCCATTCACTATGTATTTTCTTTCTGATATGTATGTTGTTATTATTGTTAGTGTTATAACCCTCTGGGTTATAAAGATATTTATTCAGCATAATTGCCTTTTGTATAAGTTAATATCCCACTTTGCAAGTACTCATTTTTGTCAATCAAAAATCCAATACTTTGTGATAATTTATGGCATGTAGGAAAGAGTAGAGAAAATATCTAAGGAACTAGGTAAAAATATTGATGCCAAAAATCTGAACACTGGTTCTGTATCTTCCTTGCTTACTGATGAAGATTAATCACATCTCAGACCATCCATGATTGCTTTGCCAGCACTGTGATAGAGATTGAATTTCATCTTTCTCACAGCTCCCACCCATTACTTACATAAGTATCTATAAATGTATTGGCAACTGCTGTAGAGATGAAAGAAAACAGATTTGCTATAAAAGGAATATTAAACAAATTGGGTGAGTTAACCTATAAAACAATATCTGAGTAATAAAAAAGTCAAGAGAAATTTAAGCACTATAACAGAAGTAATATATTTAAATTCAGTAGGTTTTACTTTGTACAAAATTATGTGAAGTATTTCTATGAATAGAATGTGGTTACCAGCTTTGCGGGCATAACAGTACCTACTACATAGAGCAGACATCAGTAGAATAAGATCATACCTACCTTTCTCCTTTCTTTTATTACAATGTCAGCATAGTATTTAAAATGTCTCAGCAAAGTCTTCCCTTCGCCACTTTAATAAGCAGATTTGACAGGTGCAGCACTAGCAGGGGGCTCATAATGTATTTAAGTTTGAAAATGAGGCAATTATATTACAAAGTTCTGATTGGCTATATTTTAATTTCAGAACTATGAGAGGCACTGATTTAGCTCGTGGCTTTCTGAAGTAACCTTATACATTTGCACCTGTTCATTTTATTAAAACAGAAACACCTTGCCAGAGGTGAGAAGAGGATACTGGTCACAGAAACCATGACAGCCTGGCCCCTCTGCTCTTACTATTGATTACATTTCTTGACAGTCACATGGGAAGTTAATTACTAGTAGGCAATTAACAGCCTCGCAAAATAATAAGGAAAACATAATTATATTGAGAACTCCCCGAGACTTTTTGTAATCTTAAATGTGATATTCCCAGGTCTCTGAATAGCTCTGGCAACCCAGATTTTGGCATTTCTTTTCGTCTACATTCTTCAACCCGGGTCCTGTCCTTGACAAAATGTGGTAATTATTAATACTATATTTCCTTTCAAATTACTGAAAAGAATACTAAATTTTCATCCATCTAATTAAAAATTCCCCAAGGAATTTTTCAGTGAAAGCAAGATAAAATTTACTTTGCATATAAAGTGAATCATCTTTCTAGAAAAATAGATCTGCTTGAAAAAGACTCAGGATACCTTATCTAATATTAGTTTGTAATCTCGTTAAATTAAATTTCTGCCTTCTCTATTACAGGTTGGGAGCTCAATGAATAGATTCTAAATCCAGGCTATCTAGGCTTTGGTTCCCACACTGTCTTCCAGAAATCCTATGACCTTGGGGAAGGTTATTTACCTTCTCTGTGATACATCTGTTCTATAAAGTGGAGTAATGGGTTTGCAATATTTATTGTCATTAATTTTATCCTGAACACTAGGTGTTACCGTTCAGAGAGAGGCACCTTATGAAATACTTCACAACACATAATAACGTGTCCGTTCCTCTTGCCCCAGTCTTTACTTCGGGGCGACATGATGAAAGGTAATGCAGTTTTTTTCCCCCACAAGTAGTCCAATACCCTCATAGATGAGGGGCCAAGAAAAATGAACTGGTTCCACCTAGAAAGAGAAAGGAGACAGCTGTCCCCTTCCCTACCTAAAGGTCTCCTTGGAAACAAATGAGATTGAATCTGAACTTCAGCTCTTTGGTATGTGAATGAAATAGCTTCAGGAACCAGCTAACCTCTTGTGTTTCAAATTTTACATAATTGTCTCACAGCCTAGAGTGTCTCCAAATTCTGGATCTTCACCCCTCCTTGAAAAGTACAGACCCAGGGAGACAGTCGCTGCTGTCTTCCTAGCCCTTTGGGGCTTAAGCAAGGAAATTAGCATGGGTTGTGACTATTTGGCTCTCTTGAAATGATAAAAGAAGTTTTATTATCCTTTGAAATCAGAGCAATCAGCTTCTGCATTAGGGAAACAGATCTAACCGTCATGGTAGGTGAACATGTCTTTAGGAGTCTAAGAATTGTTGCAGGACAGGTAAGAAATCCAGCTAAGGTATATATTCTCACAAGAAATAATTAGCCACCTGAGAGGATTTGTGAGGTTTAAGTGAGTTAGTGATGAAATTACTTAATAAATCACTTATAATTAGCTACTCAAAAATAGCAAAAAAGAGTCTAGCTCTAACTGATTTTTTGATGACTTTAGAAGTCAATATATTACTTATATTATTTAAATATGAGAAAAACTTTAACACACTGTCATTTAATACTAAACCCCTTTTCTTTAAGTTTTTATTTTAAAATAATAAAAATCCATAGGGAGCTACAAATTTGTACAGAGAGACACCTTTTATTCAGTGTCTCCTACTGATGACATTTTACATCAAGATGGCACAGTATCAAAACCAGGACACTGACATGGAATAATGCAGGTGTAGAGTTCTATGCTATTTTCTCATAAGAGTAGCTATATTAATTACCACCACAATCAGGATACAGAACAATTCTCTTACTGCAAAGATATCCCTGCTTCTGCCCCTTTATAGTCAACTAATTTCTCTTCCTCTGACCATCCCTTACCCTGACAGACACTAACCAATTTTTTATTCGAATTTTGTCATTTTGAAAATGTTATGCAAATGGAATTAGAAGATATATGATCTATTGAAACTTTTTTTTTCATTCAGCATAATGCCCTTGGGATCTAGCCAAGTTATCATGTGTACATATACGATCGCTCATTCCCTGTTAATGGTGAGTAGAATTCCATGGTGTGAATGCACTGCAGTTTATTTAACCAGTCACCTAATGAGGGACGTTATAGTTATTTACAGCTTGTCTAATACAAATGAATTGAACAATTTACATTTCAGGAAATTATTGATGAGATGTGAAGGCTTGACCCTGCCATTTTATTTTCTTTTTTGTTCCCTGTTTTTACTTCTTTTTTTTTTTTCTGTCTTACTGTGCATTGCTTGGACATTTCTTAGAATTTTATTTTGATTTAGCTATAGTAATTGGAAGTATCTCTTTGTATAGGCTGATTTTAAATACTTGCATTAGGTATTACATTTTACACATATAACTTATTACAGTGTATTAGCATGGAGATCTCGCCAGTTTGAATGGAGTGTAGAACATTACCTCCCCTTTAAGTCCTTTAACTCTTCTCCTTTTACAATATAATTCTCTTATGTATTTTCTCTACATACATGGAGAACCACATCAGACAGCATTATAATTTTTTTGGCTATCAAACATACTTTAGAAAACTCAAGAGGAAAAGGAAAGTCTATTGTATTTACTTATATATATATATATATATATATATAAGTAAATATATATTTACTTATATATATATATAATTATTATTTTTTTTTGCAGTACGCGGGCCTCTCACTGCTGTGGCCTCTGCCGTTGTGGAGCACAGGCTCCGGACGCGCAGGCTCAGCGGCCATGGCTCACGGGCCCAGCCGCTCCGCGGCCTGTGGGATCTTCCCAGACCAGGGCACGAACCCGTGTCCCCTGCATCGGCAGGCGGACTCTCAACCACTGCGCCACCAGGGAAGCCCTATTTACTTATATTTTTAATGTTATTCTGTTGTTCTTTCTTTTTCCTAGATGATCCAATTGCTTCTTTTATTATTTCCTTTTTGTTTAGATAAATTTCCTTAGTTATCATTTTGGGTAGCTATGTTGGTGACAAATTATCTTAATTTTCCTTCATCTGAGAATGTCTTGAAATTCCTTAGTTTCTGAAGGATATTTTTCCTGGATATTGAATCCTGGTTAACATTTCTTTTCTATCAACACTTGAAAAATGTGTCACTTCCTCTGTTCTCCATGGTTTTCAATAGAAGTCATTCAACTTATTCCCCCTTAGGTAAGGTGTTATTTCTCTCCTACTGTTTTCAAGATATTTTATTTGCCTTTAGTTTTCAGAAGTTGACTCTGATGTTCTCGGTGTGGATTTCTTTATGTCCATTCTGTTTGGGGAATTTTTTCAACTTCTTGATCTTGTAGCTTTATATCTTTGACAAACTAGGGAAATTTTCAGCTATAACGTCTTTGAATAATTTTCACCCTCTCCTTCTCTCTTTCCTGGCAGGACCCCAACGACACGAGAGTTAGATCTTTTTTTAGAGTACCACAGTTCCCTAGAGCTCTGTTTATTTTTTTTAATTTAATTTTTTTAGTCTATTTTGTCTATCTTGTTTAGATTCAGTAATTTATATTGTTTTATCTTGCAGTTCATTGGCTCTTTTCTCTGTCTTCTACATTCAGTTATTGAACCTATCTATTGTTTTGTTTCAGTTATAATGGTTTTCATTTCTAGAATTCCCAGGCAGTCTTCTTTTAATAACTTTTATTTCTTTTCAGAGTGTACAACAACAACAACAACAGAAAAAAAATTTATCCTTGCCATAAAAGAAGTCTGGTCTCTGCTCTTAGCTCTTGTGAGGTAATCTCTGTCATGCCTGTTAGGAGTGTCTTTCTTGCCTGGGGGGACTTGGGTTGTGTCACATAGTCTACCAGTTATTTAGGGAGGGGGCTGACACACCAGAAAGATAAACAATGTAATGTACTGTGGGGCTTTGGGTCACACAATATCAGTTGACCTGGAGACTGAGATTAACTACACAGGCAATCAATTAATCAACTGTGTCTATGTGATGCAGAGCCAAGTAAAAACTCTGAACACAGAGGCTCAGATGAGCTCCCCTGGCTGGCAATATACCATACATATTATCAAAAACCAACACCCTGACTCTGCTGGAATAGAGCAAAAGAAGATCCAAGTCTGGTAATTCCTTGGACTCTGTCCTATGCACTTATTTCCTGGTTGACTAAAATGTATCCTTTTCTTGTAATGAAGTATAATGAAGAGTATAGTAGCTTTTAGTGAATCTGTGAGTCCTTCTTTATCAAAAGTGAGGGTGATTTGGGGAAACTTTCAGACTTGTAATTGGTGTCAAAAATTAAAGCAGTCTTGTGAGAAATGTGTTGCCTCTACCTCAGCAGTTGGCTTAAGTTCATGCTGAGACTTTGTATTTTTTTCATTTGTTTGAAGCATGTTCATATCTGCTCATTGAAGCATTTTGTGATGGCTCCTTTAAAAGCCTTGTCAGATAAATCTGTATCATCCTGCTATTGGTATTTATTAATGGTCTTTTCTCATTCAAGTTAAGATTTTCTGGTACTTCCTATAAGTAGTTTCAATTGAACACGAGCCTTTTGGGTATTATGTTGGGGACCACCAGCTCTTATTTAAATGTGTTTTAGAAGGTCACTTCTGACACTGCTCAAGCAGGGAAGAAGGGCATCACTTTATTAATGCCAGGTCAAGATGAAAGTCCAAGTTTCAATCTTGTCATACATTGAACCCCCTGGAAATAAGGGCTTTCCATTACTCTTAGAAGGGGGGTGCATCTTGGGTTTCCCATGATGCCTCTGCTGATAAAGTCTTAATATGAGGGAATGGGGCCTCATTACTGCTCTACACTTAATCTCCCCTGACACTGCAGGGCTTTGGTCTTCTTGCTCCTTTGATGGTAAAGTCCTGACTCTTCCCTAGGCATCCTCTGACACCATGGGGGTGAAGGTAAACACTATCACTCAGCAGGATTGAAAGTCCAGGCTCCCCACTTGGTCTTTTATGACACCAGCTCATGAGGGGGCATGGGTAACTTCATCACAGAAATCAAGGTTCACAACTTGGCCTCTGCTGGCAGGGATAGGTTAGGGCTGCAGGTTTTTCTGGGGCGTTTGGCAGGAGTAGGGTATTTATTGTCTAAAAGTTTTCTATCTTTCCAGGTTGCCCCTTTTCTGGTCCTTTTCCCTAAAGAGAACATCCTTTCCTTGGAGTTTCCTTTTCCCCCCACCCATTGATGTTTTCATGTTTCTGGAGATTACATCATCAAGGTTTTTGACATATAAGGTCACAGAAAAGGAAAAAGAAAAGGAAAGTAGAAAACAACAACAAAAATAACAAAAACATAGGACTTATGGCTGTGTTTTGCTCATGCCCTGTGTTCCCCAGCCTGTCTGCCATCTTTTACACATCTTTTACAGGCTCATGTTTGTTTCATATATAATGTCCAGCGTTTTAGCTGAATTCTGAGTTTTAGCAGGAGGAAGAGAGAAAAGTATGGCTAAACCTTTTTATATTTTTCTTTATTAATTGTCTCACAACCACACTTACAGAAAAAAAAAACTGAATCTCTGAGATATTACTTTATTTGAAAATTACACACTGGTAGAAAATTGACTGAGCTGGTGCAGCAATTTATTTATCTACTTGATTCTACGGGGTTTTAATTGAAGAGATTGCAAAAGTACAAAATGAATATAAATAGTGTACATATCACTGTCTCCTACACTTGTCTTACTATTTTGAATTTATATTATGCCATCTATTAGATTATAATACTCAGATTTGGACTCAAAAATGTAGCTGTAAAAAACATTCAAGGAATGGGGTTAATTAGGGCTACCCAATGAGTATAACATAAATATCTAGTCTATAAGTGAAAGAAATATTCTTTTAAAACATATTTAAAAGTAAAATTATTTCAAATACATTTGTGGAGCACCTATTCTTTTCACAAACCCAGGCCAAAAAAATGTGTGTATAAAGTACTATAATGAAGGCCACATCTTCCTCAATAGTAAAATCTCTGGGGCTGTGGACCAAAAGTTCAGTAACCATAAATGGCTCTCTTTGGTACTGCCACAGCATTCATTCACTCTGTTATCTTTACAAGCACTATCCTGAGCGCCTTTCAAAAACACGAACTATGTTTATTTCATATTTTAATCTTTAGGGCCTCACATTCCCATAAATAAAATACATAATTACAACTTGTTTACTTTATAAAAAAATGCCTGGGGAGAATTTCACATTATATTAGCAGTGTAATTTCTCTAAATTCAGAAATGGTGCTTGGTGAAGTGGTATGGTAATAGAAAAAGATATGTTTTAAATGTGTCTAGGGAACTAGAATTCTGTATTTTTGAAGGACTCCTCAGATTAGTGTAGGGTCTGATCCGTTTTGGCTTTTAGGTAAGTTTCTTCATTTTTACAGATAATCCATTAGTGTTAAATTGTGTACTCAACAACTCAGACAGTTGATAAAAGCACAGATGGTGTTAAGACTCAGATTCCAGTGTTCTTCAACCACAGGCTTTTCAAACTCCTGGGTGAAGCCTTGATAGGAAAAAAATCTACCTCTCCCCCAACCCAAATGATTACATATTTCTTCTATTGGAGAGCATACAAATACTTGTCTTTCAAAATTCAGAATATCATTTTAATCATGAAAGAAAGTGAAGTATACGGAGAATTAGGAAACATGGGGAAAAACAGAGTGGTTTTTCACTAATAAAATAATTCTTACATTGAGCTCACTGGAATTTAAAAAATCACCCTACACAATCAACTTTGTGTTCAATATGACATGATTTCTGTATTTATAAAAGAACTTGGTCACCATCTAATTACAGTAAAATATATTTTGCTCTCCACAAAGCTGTTCTTTTCACTAAAAAGAAACAGGATGGAAATTTTCAAGTATTATCTTTAGTGGAAAATAATTTTTAAATGCAAATAGGAAAAATGTTAGGCATTATGAGCTAGTGATCTGTTAGGCATTATGAACTAGTGATGGTGGAGATATTTTTAAGTTCTACTGGATTGGAAATCAGAGCTAAAAATATTTAACTGCATGTATAACATAGGCATGCTAATTTCTAGGATGCAACCTCCCTGAACTTATCAATCATCAATCATTTAATTTCAAAAAGAAAACATATTTCCCTACAGCAGTGGTTCTCTTCTCAAGCTTTGGTACACATTAGCATCGCATGGGGTCTTTTAAAAGCCCAATCCAGGTTGCATCCTATATTGCTAGATATAAAGCAGTATATCTAGGGATGGAATGCAGGTATCCATATTTTTAGTAATCCCCATGACTTGTAAATGAAGCAAAGTTTGGGAACCAGTGTTTCTTTACATTGGTGTTAAATACACTATTTAAGAGTAAAAGAAAAATTTTTTTTATTTTTCTTTTCTCTAATTTTTTGGCCACACTCTGCAGCATGTGGGATCTTAGTTCCCCAACCATGGGAACCCATGCCTCTGTGTTGGAAATGCAGAGTCTAAACCACTGGACCGCCAGGGAAGTTCCCAAAATAGATTTAAAGATATAAATATATGTAACATTTTTGTTAAATAAAGTGTTCCAGTCAATGTTTATCAATTTTCAAGATTTTTAAAAAAATAAGTTTTTGTTGTTCAAATTGACTTAATTTTTCACTAATTAAGTTACAACCAATTGTTACAGAGCTGTGCTGAACCTGTGTTTTAGAAATGTGGTCTCTGAATGCTCTTATTAGCTGACCTACTATTCAAAACTTCACAGGAAATATTTATAAAGCATGGTTTTAGATAACAAAGAAGCATTTTTTCTTTATGCTTAAAAAAGGCTTCAGCATATTAGAAGACATTTTAAAGTAAATTTTAAATGGAAATAATCCTTACGCTACTGAGCTTCATGTTTGATTTCAAATAATAGTTTAAGAACAAATCAATCTTGCTCTTTAAAAAAAATCTATGTAGTGTTGATTAGTGTATTGACTCATGAAAGAACATTAAAAATGCTGTTACTTAAAGGAGAAACATTAAAGTGATATTCCTAAACAAGGTTTAGTTGAAAAGTGAACAGTTATTTCATTTGGTATGTGTTCTTTGCATCAGCATCTACCGAAGTGTTCCATTTGGTGTCAGTCTGCAGGACGGTTTCCCTTGTCAGAAAGGGATGTTAAAGCCTGCTCTAGAAGATTCCAATTAGCATTAGCATAATCTTCCAAAAGGAAGGAAAGACTTTCAAGAGGGAGAACTATTAAGTTTGCAGGAGGTTTTGTAAGACACTCAAAAATATGCACCTATAGACAAGAAGGATAAATGGAATCAGTAGTGGATTTTCTACAGGATAAAATGTTTAAAAAAATGAAGTAGTTTAAGAAAAATAAATGTCCATTTCTAGAAGGCACTCTGACTAAAACAGGCTGGGTTTTGGCTTGTGTGAGGAAGAACTGAAACAAGATGATTATAACAGCTGAAAACCAAGATTTTCAATGTTCTGCTATAATTATGGAGTTTGTTGCTTCATGTTTTGCTTACATTTAAAAAATTTTATTTTCATTGGGTGATGATAAAGCAAGCTTTGTGACCCTCAAAACATATCTGCTTTACTCTGAAGTCAGTTTTACAACATTTGTACAGAAAGTAAAGATGAATGATTCCATGACAGCTCCGAAGCTCTCATCATTAATGTGCTTTGTGTTCAAATTGTTTGAATTTGTGAATCTCTCTACTCTTCCTGGAAACGCTGAGTGGACTGATTTATGACTGACAAGAGATGACTGAATGGGCTTCCTTTAAAGAAAACTATCGGGCTTCCCTGGTGGCGCAGTGGTTGAGAATCTGCCTGCTACTGCAGGGGACACGGGTTCGAGCCCTGGTCTGGGAGGATCCCGCATGCCGCGGAGCAACTAGGCCCGTGAGCCACAACTACTGAGCCTGCGTGTCTGGAGCCTGTGCTCTGCAACAAGATAGGCCACGATAGTGAGAGGCCCATCCACCGCGATGAAGAGTGGCCCCTGCTTGCCACAACTAGAGAAAGCCCTCGCACAGAAACGAAGAACCAACACAGCAAAAATAAATAAAATAAATTAATAAACTCCTACCCCCAACATCTTCTTTAAAAAAAAAGAAAAGAAAAGAAAAGAAAACTATCAATATGGGGGAAAGGGGAGGGGTTATAACATAAAATAAACTTGGGAATATACAAAAGTATCTTGAAAAAGAGTGAAAGAATATTTGAAAAGAGACAAGAGGTAATGCATTGAGGCCCAAGAAGAAATTTCTGCAATTTAGTCTTGTAAGATATAAGGAAGTGTTAGGCAAGTTTACCCAATGCTTTTACACTTTCAAGGATCTTTTAATATTACCAAGAGGTTTTAAGAACCTTGACTATAAAAAGAGTTAGCAATCTTATTCACTATTTTGGTGATTATATTTGGTGATTACTATTTGGTGATTATTTTGGTAGATGGAAAAATGAGCAAGCAGGCTCTCACCAAACACTGAATCTCAGCCTCCAGAACTGTGAGAAATAAACTTCTTTTGTTCATAAGCCACCAGCTTACGATATTTTTGTTATAGCAGCCCCAATGGACTAAGGCAGCCCTGACCTCATGTGGCTTAGGACATTTACTTTAGAAAAACTGCAATTGTAAATTCTGTCTCTGACCCTTTGAGATGTAAATCTTATCCCAGCCTCTGGACAGTTTTACAACTCAGGCATGTCTTTCTCAAGGACCTGGGAGCCGTCCCTTTAAAATATAGCCATTAAGAAAGATACAGCCCTTCTCTCTCATTCTCTGTGGGAAGGTAGAAGCCTAACTATAACCAATTAGCAAACACAGATGGCCTCTTGACATTGCTAACCTCTCCCCTGACTTGTCCTCCAGTACTTTTCCACCAGCTCACCCCAGTGTTTATAAATGCTCCTGCCTTTTGTCAAAGCAGAATTAAGGGGGCTTCCCTGGTGACGCAGTGGTTGAGAGTCCGCCTGCCGATGCAGGGGACACGGGTTCGTGCCCCGGTCCGGGAAGATCCCACATGCTGCGGAGCGGCTGGACCCGTGAGCCATGGCCGCTGAGCCTGTGCGTCCGGAGCCTGTGCTCCGCAACGGGAGAGGCAACAGCAGTGAGAGGCCCGCGTACCACACACACACAAAAAAGCAGAATTAAGGTCCATCTTTCTCTCCTATTGTAATAGTTTTGAAGAAAACTGTTCTTGCCTTTTTAATTTGTCTGTTGCGATTTTTTTCTTTGATAACATGGGCTGATTAACCTGGACTACTGGTGTGTGTTCTAAACGCCATCATAAGTGTTATTTTGGTGGAGAGGCAGAAGGAGATTACACACAAAGTAGAGCAGAAGAAGAAGGAATGGGACCACAGGTGCAGAGATTGGAGTGACACAGGCATAGTCAAGAAGGGCTGGCAGCAAACTGAATCTGGGGGAAGCAAGGAGGTATTCTCCCCGAGAGCATTCAGAGGTAGGGTGGTCCTACTGACACCTTGATTTTGTCCCTCTGGCCTCCAGAACTGTGAGAGAATTAATTTCTGTAGTTTTAAGCCACCAAATATGGTAATTTGTTATAGCGACCCTAGGACATTAATAGAGTTGATCAGAAATCATCTGTGTTTAAATCTATCTTCTTAAAATTATAATAATTAAACTACTGTAAAAATGTTAATTCCATTCGAAACATTTTAGATGGAGACCACTCTTTAATTAAAGCAATGCCATAAGAGTACCATATGTTGACAACTGTGCACTGTTTTCCTAAGAAAAAGCAGTAGTAAATGAAAGCAATCATATTATTTTGTTTTAGTAGAAAATGTGAAGTATTTTTTTTCTAAGTACTATTGTTAAAATGATAGAACTAGGATAAGCCACTTAAGCACCTGTTTTTAAGGAAGATGCTGTTTAAATAGATTAATTCAGCCAGAGCCCTGGAGATACTAATGGAATTCACCAACTTAGGATAAACAGCTTCAGTATGGATTTTTGATAAGAAAACAGCTGCTTCTAGATAGAAGTAGTAGTAGCTAAAGTCTGAAGGCCATGAAATTTGTCTGTTCTGGAAGATATAATATGCAAGGAACATATGGTTAGCATAAATAATTCAAAATCACTCTACAGTCACTTCTTTGGGTAAAAACAATGTGTTGAACTACGTTTACAAGGTTACTTGAAACTTTAAGCATACAAACAATTTCTATGTCCATTCCAAGCTTGCTTTCAACATGCAGTTTCAAAACAAAACACAAGTTTTAATCATTTAAGTGTTAGTCCTCTAAAATCAATATAGGCAGAGATATGACATGCATTATACAAGAGCATTATATGTGCAATCATGATTAAATATATCTAGGTCTCCAATGTAAATTTTGTTGAGGTTAAAATGATGTTCACTTACACCTCACATGTAGGTAAGTGAACATGTAAAACTAATAACAATGTTGATAACAATCAACAATGAATAAATGAAACTAACTTTTGCATAGCATTTTAGAGTTTATAAATATTTTTTCTAATCCTTCATCTAATTTTATTTAATTTTATAGATAAAAATCTGAAATCATTCCATCAATTAAGAAAATAAAATACTAGCCCTATAATTTTACAATACTTTTAAAAGTTTTACATATCCCTTGTTAATTACTCTAATTTTTCTTTCTCTTATTGAAAAGAGATTTAAAAATTGACAAATTTCTTTCCTTTTACTTCAAATTTTCCTACATATTATATTTATGAAGAATTCCTTTTTTCCTGCCTCATGGAAGGATATATATCTTTGCCTGTATTTACCCATGGCCACGAGCCTTTATAACATGATTCATAATCCCCTTTCTTTGGTTAATTAATATTTCCTTTTCACTGTTTCATTCTCTTTGGTGTGAATATGGGTCTTGTGACTTTTCTAATCAAATATTTACCAGACTCTGTATTTTCCTCAGTCCTCCACTGCAAGTTTCTTCCTCTTCTCATAATCAAATTTCTTGAAAAAAAAATGTATTTGTTGTTTCTACTTTCTTTCCACTCAATTATTCTTAAGCTCATGTTCAGCTACACAACACTAATAACTATGTATTTGGCATATGTTCTCAGTCCAAAACATTTCATGTCAAGTAACTATTGTTGACAGTGGCCAAGAAGATGTCAGCATGAGTTTTCTGCTCTAGATCCTATGGAGGCTTTCAAATCTCCTCTGGCAACTTTTGTGTTACCATTCTCTAACCAAGATTATAAGCATTACAGTTTCTAACCCTATAAAGCAGACATCGCCATCAGTCACTAATATATTATTCTGACCCTGGCTTCCAAGTTTCAGTCATGCTTCCCTGAATAGTAGATTCTGTGCCTTGAAAACCACTACAGTTCTGCCCACCTACCAATAGTACCCTGTCCTCTGAAGTCAGCCTTCCATCATTAGTCAGGTATGACGCCAAATGTGGCATATAGATTTAGCCTTCTTATGTGCTATAAATCAAATAGTCAAATTGCTTGCCTAACACCAGATAGCTATTCAGCTATTGTGAGATTTAGTAATTTTCTGGATATTTTATATGAGCTTTGATAGGGCCTTGTAACTCTTGTGTACATCTTTTCTCCCAAAATGTTTAAACATGTATTTGTATTCCATAGTCAACAGTTAGAATAACAGTTTCCTGAACCACAAGTTCAACAGAGAAGCACACATCTAGGTATTGATATTGAACTATTAAAATGAAGCTATGGAGAAACATAATTAGGGACTTAGGTACTTCAGCTGTTATTGCTTTCTGTACCCACAGTGGTTGGCAACATTTAATAGTAGTTCATTGTTCATTTGTATATTTCTTTTCTAACACTTAGGAGAATTTTCAGGAAAATGTTTATACTTTGTATTTCAGAATCAATAATTAAATTTAAGCCATCAGTCTTCCTAGGGCAATGCTTAACTCATTGAAAGAAGCCATCCCATGAACGGAGTCTAACTAACTGCTGGGAAAGTGTCAAGGATGCTCTTCACTGTACAATTTCTCTTTCAAACAAACACAAGCAGTGTCAGGCCTAGAATAGGCCCATTGTTATAATCAACAGAACTATAAATTGTATGTTAGCAAACAGGCATCTCGTTGCCCCTGTTATATATCCACCTTCTCTCTTATTCCATTATCCCTGGGGGTACAATGAAATTAAGAATAATCCTGAAATGTTACCTTATTCACCACAAAGGCTGAGCCTGAAGAACAGGCCTGGTAAACCAGAACATTTCACCCCAACTTCATCCCCTTTGACTGTAGTGATTAGTTCAGAGTCATGCACATAGTACAAATCAGAGCTACGAGGCCCCCATCCATTGCTTTTTTTGCAACACTGGGAAAAAATATTCTGTCTCTCTTAGGCTAACCTGGCAGGATAAAATTCTAATGATGCTGATCGTTATCTTTGTCACACATTTGAAGAAAACTGGACAAGATGAAAGTCATAACAAAGAAAAGAAGATACAATAGTTAAAGGGACAGATTCCTGATGACTGCAATCTGCTCTTCTGCTCTAGGCTCATTCTGCCTAAAATGAAAATCTGGCCATAGTCCTTCCCTTTAAAAAAAAAATGACTTCATTTAAGTATAAATGCAATTTTAATATTAAAAATAAACTTTCATTATGTGACAAATAACTAAATTGCCAACCTCATTTCTACCCTTTTCCCCTCTATTATATAACCCGGCGGTCCCTGACCATGACAGGCTTTTCCCTGGCTAAGGCCTACTTATCCTTCTAGGTTTAGCTGAAGTGTTCACTTCCCCAGAAGCTCTTCCTCACTGCTTCTCATCAACACACCAAGCTTTATTTTTCTTCTTTGCACCAACACCACCCCAGGGCATACCTGTGTCCTATTTATATTGGTATCAGATGTTAAAATCTCTCTTCCCAGACAGATTGTGAGTTCCATAAGGACACAGTCTCCATCATTTTATACCTCTTCTGCCTATTCCTCAGTAAAGCTACTGTTTGTGATCATGACAAATTCTTTCGGTGCCTTCTGCCTGGTTCCAAACACTACTTTTTCATCTTGAGATAGATTTTGACTTGGAATGAACTTAGAATTGGACTGGAATAGAATAGGCAGAACATGACCTCAGGCATCCTGGGGTTCACATTTTAGTCCCTACCTGAGAGAGGGCGTAATACACAAGTCAGGAACAAGTGTTGAATCACCTCCCAAGGCATTTAGACTTTCAGGAAACATTTACTTCTATGTATGGGTCTTAGCAAAGTAGATATGTCAGCTGAGACATTGACATAACTCCCAAACCTAAATACCTACAAATTTTCATCATTTAGTCATCCGACGATGGAAGAAAAGGGTGACTTACTGTGAGGGCAGTTTGCCCAGCAAACAGCATCACTTATAAAATGCATTAACAGATCCACTATACTTAGGTATTATAATGGTAAATGTGGCAGCTGCAATTTTTACAAGTCATCTTCCTATGGGCTTAATGATTCCTGAGAAATATGTCACTGTATTGACTTGTATTCACTCTTCTTCGATTTTGTACCAGGATCATCTCTGTAAAATTCCATTACTCAAATATATGTATCATTCTCTCTCACTAAGAATATTATTAGACATGCCTAGACTTTATTGTGGATGTGAGATGAAGTTCTAACTCCCATTTTATACATGGATATAATACTTTTAAATGAAGTACAATTCAATAAAGGAAGTATATGTTTATTCAAGAATTATTTTTTAAAAAAATACCTGTGTTTGTTTCTCCAAAAGAATATGGGTGGAATTACAATGCAGAGAGAACAAAGAACATTTTTAAAAGACATGCATTACAAATGTATTCTCTTTTAAAAAAGATCTATTTATTAAAGTTTCAACTAACTGGATTCCTCTGCAGCTCCCCACCCTCCTGGGAAGGATTTTCACATCCTAGAATGTTATCATCAAAGCTAGCTTAGAATTTTAAAATGCTGAGAAATTCAAGCATTGTTTTAAAGATTGTTGAACAGATGTAGCTTCTCCTAAGAGACTTTCTTGACGGTAAATACCTTGTATTTCATCTAAAAACTTCAAAATATAAGTATCCATTTTAGCAGAAAGACATCAGGAAAGAAAAAAAATTATCAAGGATGGAAACTAAGGACATGTTGGCACTTATCTGTGGCTTCTCTTACTGCACAATTAAATACACTTTAAACTGAAAGATCAGTTTTTATTTTAAAAATTTTTAAATCTTTATTTTAAAGATCAGTGAATATTTTTCACAGAAATAAGAACACCCAATCAGAAGTAGCATAATATATTGAAAATTGGCATGTATAATATATACTTGGGTTTGAGGGCAATTAAATACAATCTCTAATTACATTATATAGTTGTAGTCCTTTTCTAAAAAAATTAAAATGTTAAATTCTTGGGTATACAGATGTCATTTCAGACCGGGCATTAATTTTCAATAAAATTTGAATTAATTAAATTGATATTGAATAAAAGCTAATTGAATTTTGCCTTGATAAAAGAGACCCCAACAAGACTTGAACAGTCTGGACAAACTTTCTAGATAAGTAAGATTCCAGCTGAGTATCATAATACAGAAATTTGAAGCCACATAATAGTAATAAGAAATGTTTAGCCTGTAAAAAGAAGACTCTATGGTAATAAATTATTTCACTTCAATACTTTTAAAAAGTAACACTATCAAAAATTTTAAGTGGCTGCCATCGGAGAGCAAAAGTGATCTGGTCACCTTAGGAAGATCACCCATCAATGTTCAGAGTATTATATAAGTGGAATTCAAACACTGGATGGGTAGGACATATTATTTGATTTCTAATATATTCATCCAACTTCAGATTGTGATGCTATGAGGTGATTTCAGAGTTTGTCTGCCAAATAACCCAAAATACCATCTATCTCATAGCTTGGGTTTTCCCTTGCATTAATTTATACAATATACATTCTCAATACTTAAAGATTTATTTAGAATAACAAGTAACCTCCCTTAAGAATGAAAATAACTGTCACTTGTTGGACATTAGCATGGATTAGTTCAAGCTAGTTGTTTTCCTTCTTAAACACTGACATAGTTCAATCTGGTGAATCCACGTTTTTCATAGGAAGTGTGATAAGACTTTATGACTATTTACCCATAGTTGGTAACTTTTTTGTGATGTCCTTCCCTGTGGATGAATAATACATCCCTACCCTATTAAATTCAGGATTGGTCATATAACTTCCTTTGGCCAGTAAAATGTGAATCTACATGATATATGCCACTTCTGAGCAGAAGCTTTAGAAGCCAACGTGCCATTAATCTCTGTCTCTTCTCTGCCTGCGATGACTATGACTGTTCAAGTGAGAAACTGTTCTGTCAGCCTGGGTCTCTGATGAGTAAGGAGCAGAGGGCAGCTGACTTGCAGTACACATGCAGGGCAAAGGCTAAATCAATGTATGCAATTGTAGAGCTCTAAGCTTCTAGGTAATTTGTTACCTTGTCCGTTCTGGCTAATATGAACAACTGGAGTTGGTAAAAGACTATTCTGAGTATTATGCATTTTCAGAAGCAGACTATGTCCCTGGCTGGGGAGAAAAAATGATGGGGTCAAAGTTGGGGTATGGTTACATATGAACCTAAGGAAAGCCATTTAAAAAAGCCAGTGTAAGCTTATTATAATTCTAAATATGTTTAGGGCCAGGCCTACAGCCAAGAAAAGCATACATCCTTTCCCTCCAACTTCTATACGTTGAGCTTCATGACATTTTGCTTCCAAACCCGGAGCAAAGGTTAATACTATAGTGACACCATGTATTTCTATTATGAGTTACATAAGCCTTAAGGACTTAAAGTAGGAATGAAATGCTAAGATGGTATTTTCTTGTGTGACAACTTTAAGACAAACTATAATTAGATAATCACCCAGTGAGGAAAAAGAAGATAGGGAAAAACATTAGGCTAGAAAGATATCCTAATGTGCTTCGGTGGATAAGTTTACCCATTGTCTAGAGCAAGACTATCCATAGCCTAAAATAATCTTTCAAGTGAGCAATTTTTGATCTACAGCTAAATTAAGGCTCAGGGCTTTACTCCATGAGTTATATGTAGAAACACAGAAATCATGGAATGTTATTTTATGTATACTGAGATTGAAGTGTAAAAGGGAGATGAAAATTACTAAAATCAATATGGAACTCTTCACAAATTCCAGGGAAACCCTAGTATGGCTTATGACAGGGTTCTGGTATTTTCCCTGTTCTGCTCAAACAAACAAACTGCCAATGATTAATGAGAAATCATAAAAGACATTTTTGTCCATGATGTAATCAGAATCGAAAAAGAGCTCAAGGAGTGCAACAATGGCAGAAATATCCAAACGAAGTTAAATCCAGCATTTACTTCCAAAAAGTGTGTGTGTGTGTGTGTGTGTGTGTGTGTGCGCGTGTGAGAGAGAGAGAGAGAGAGAAAGAGAGGGGATCTGACTGGCCAGCAGGTTATGCAAAACATACTTAGAAAATTTTGCTCACAAGTCAATGTGTATGAACAGTATGACATAACTGCCCCAAAATTAATGGATTCTTAGTCTGCATTTATGTCTGGAATAAAGGAGGTAATTATTTTATTTTATTTTACACTAATAAAACCACATTTACAGAACTGTGCTCTATTCAGTTCTGAATTCCACTGACAAACCACAATTACCCCTGAAGGATTATAAGAATGGTTAACGGTTTATAAATAAAGGATAATCTAAGAGAGTGGGAATACTAAATTCGCTAGTACAAATACATGGCAGATGTGATAGTTTGCAAACACCTGAAGGCTGCCCTGTGGAAGAGGGAGTAGACGTTTGCACTAGTACAGAGAAGGAGACTAAGGCTACTGGACAGAAGTTAAAGTTACATATATTTTAGCACACGGCAACATCATGCTATTTTTACAGAAAAGTGAGGAATAAATAAAATTTTAAAATAAATGAGTCATCTTATAATTAGAGCCATTCAAACTCATACTCCTCAGCTTCATGATATACTAAACTTCCCAAATCTAGAACTTGAAGTTAAATAATCAACATTAAACTGTATGAAGCGAGGATTCTTCATCAGGGAGGTTTGACAAACTGGTCACTAAAGAATCCATTAGTTTTAAAAGGTTGAGGCATGTCTCTACGCTTCAGTGGTGTTTGGGGAAATTTATCTTGTTATTCTATGTGTGTTATCTTGCATAGCCAGTGCGACACATTTGGTCAACCTTCCTGGGATGATGCTTGTTCAGAGTTCACACAACACAGCTACCTGACAATCTGACATAACACCACACATTTGTTTTGCTGCCAATTAACTTCAAGATCTTTCCACTAACACTTTGTCAACTCCTTAAATGCAGCGCTGACTCTTGCCAATGGAAGGGTGATTTCTTCTTCACAGCTAGCTGTTAAGAGATTATACTAGCAAGATAACAAAAATTAAATGAGACTCTCAGTGACAGGCCATTTAGCCGCATAGCAGATGCTATGTGCACGCTATAGGTATCACTATAAAGGAATGGAGGAGGTTGAAGGGACATTGGTTAAATCAAAGGTAATATATCTTTTACAAACAGCTTTAATAATTGTTATGAGTCATCTGGCTATGCTCCACAAAATGTGCAGTTATCAATGTACACAGACTCTTGAATTATCATAATAGTAATGAAAAAATATTTTTTTATAAAAAGTCAGGGATACAGAAATACTATTGTTAGTATGACAGCCTAGATTACTGTATTTAAAATTAGAATCTTGCTGAAATATAGCTAGCAAATATTAACAGTGAGTGAAGGTGTCCTGTATGGAGTTCAACTCACTCTAAATAAAAATATTATGTTTGGGCTCTAGAGCCTTCTATCATTCCCTAAGAAAATGATGATGTATATAATTCACTGTCAGCATTTAGAAGAATTTAAGACATACAGAATTAGTTATCAATATCATATTTCATATACATATACAAAACTCACAATGACAATGTCACTTCATGTGTCTAAATTTATTCATTGCCTACATGTGTATTCAATTTTGATCACAAGGGCCTTATTGCAACCTCTAGATCATAGCAAGCCACTCCCTAAGTTAATATAAGCTATGACATATGGGTGAGGAATTTCCTTGTGTAATAACAGCACTTGTTCATGAAAGAGCTTGGTATGCAGTACAAGAACCATGCACTTTTGTCTGAGCTTGATTTCCTTTTGCGTGTGTGCGCGGCATGTGGGATCTTAGTTCTCTGACCAAGGCTCGAACCCAGGCACCCTGCAATGGAAGCTCGGAGTACTAATGACTGCACTGCCAGGGAATTCCCTGAACTTGAATTTTTGATTTACCACAAATTAGATATGTTGGACAAGTAACTTAACATGTGTTAGACCTGGCTTTCTTATCTGTAAAATAAAAACAAAATACAGTCATCATATTAGTACTCTGTAGGATTACTTTAAATAATAAAGGGCATAAGGTCTAAACTGCGTCTACGTGGTCCATATACTTTCTATTAAACCCATTAAATAATGAACTTGGAAAATATAGGAAATATTTACCATGATTTCTTAGAGAAAGTGGTCAAACTAAATGTCTCATAATGCTCCATTTTAATTACATAAATAAATCATAACACCAGGCTCTATATTTCTTCCATCTTCAGTGAATTAGAAAGTGTAGTCTTCTCATATGCAAGTCAGCAGAGGCTAACTTTTCCCAGCATAACGAACATTGCCAAGCTATTGCTAGGTTTCAACAACAAAGGCTTATTTCTTGCTCATATGATACGTCCACCTTGGAGTGGGTGAGGCTCTACTGCCCACTGTCCTATTTCAGTGACACAAGCTGCCAGAGTCTTCACTATTTGGATCATCATCAACTGCTCTGGCTGAAGAAGCAAACCTAAGAAATTGTGCCTGGTCCTCAAAGGCTTCCTCTAAGAAAGGAATGACAAGGATTGTTTCCTCTCATATTTCCTTTATTTCAAGTCGCATGGCATATCTAAGGATGCTGCAAGGTCAATTTTCTCATGTGCCCATAAGGATGAGAATCAACTATATTTTCTGAAGAGCATAACTGACAACTTTATATTCTATATCAATGTCATTAGGCAATCTGGAAATGTTGCTATATGCTTTAAATATCTAATTTTAAAGATTTTATGACTAAGTAAAATTTTCATAGGTTATACCTTGACTTTGTGTTAATTTCTAACGCACTATAAATAGATTATCTGCATGAATCCAAAAGTCCAGGTTAAAATTCATATATTGTTGTCTTCATTTATCAGTGAAATAACTAACAAAGCAGTTCATGCAAAAGACAGCAAAATTAACTAACTCTGCACCCATATAAAGAGTTCACTCATTTTTTTAGCAAAATGATTAAATTTAATAATAAATAGGACATGCTCTGAAAATGAATGAGTGAACTACTTGTTAGTTTGCCATAAGGGGATACTGTCGAAAAATTAAATGTATACGACAATGGAGTATTTAACACACAAAGTACTGAGTATACTACATTAGAAGATTTTAACAAAATTTATGAGACCAGTGTGAGGTAATTGTAGAAGATATGAACACACTGAGTGTTGATAGCCTTTGTCATAGCTTCCTAGAATTTGGTTGAAATAAATAACTATTTTTATCAAAATGACCCAGAAGTCATTAGAAAAGTCATTACACAGATTCTTATAAAACTGACCATACAGTAGCAAGTAAAAATTCTCTGAATACTCAGTATTATTTATTAATCTCTCTTCATCATAGTCTGTATTTATATGAGAAAACAAACACTTAATGAAGTCACCATTTATTTTATTTTTATGATGCTGAATCAAAGCCTTGAATGATTTGTTTCAGACTAAACTGGATAGGTGACCAAATTATGAGTTCTAATAAATATACAGACTATGATAGCTTTAGAACAAACACATACATATATTGAGAGAGAATTCTTCATAACAAATACATTTAAACGGATAGAAAAAGCATCATATTTTTGTGTTCTGATGTTTCTATATAATCTATCATGTTATTGGGAGTAGAAATACATGGCAATTGCTCGTGCTATTATTCAGATTTGAGTGATAGAAAAGAAGACCAAAAAAAAAAAAATAAAGCCCTCAAAATGCTTTGGTAAAAAATAACAATACAACATAGAGGTAAGGTATTTTTGTTTCTTAGAATTTTTTTTAGAATATGCTTACTGAAAAGATGAATGGTGTTATACTTATTGTGACATTCCAAGAGGTGGTGAATGAGGTAGGTTGAACCAAAACCTCGGCAATGTTTGGCCAAACATATATTTTGTTATCTCATTCATCAATCAATCAATATATATTGTGATATATAATGTGTCTACTAAATATGGCACACTTTACTAGTTTCTGTGCAATGATAAAAAGAAATATGATGTTCTCTGCCCTCAGGAAACATCAAACTTTTTTTAGATAGTTGGGATGATGGCACTGATCTAGGTACGGAAATACATCAGGCAAACTGCAACAGGTAGAAGGCATTTGGCAGAAGGCCTTTTGGGATCTAAATCAGGAATTGTTACATAAAGCACCTGCTTGGCATTCTACAACCATCTTATTTCAGATGATGTTAAAAATTTAATTAAAGTACAAAATAAAATTTGGTTACGGCAAAGGTGATATTCATAATATATTAAATATGACACAGTCAGGCATTGATGAATCAGAATGGAAACAGTGAACCATCAGAACAAACAGCAGTGAAAACCAAGATGGTTTTGCTATCTTCAGTCTTGAAGCAGACTACTGTCTCTGGTGCTGAGGATATCTATAAATCACAGTAGAGCCAATGAACAGATTAACACAATAAACTCAAACGTATTCTATATTGCGAGACTCACAAATGAGACTTGATATTATAAAAAGCTTATTTTCTTGACCTTACTCTTATATTCCAATCACCAAATGGTAGAAAATTACTGTGTAATAAGTATAAGCATATGACGGCCAAAAAGCTTTACTCATGAGAAGGCAATATCATGTGATAGCTAATTTAGAATTAGAATTTTATATCTACTTCCTCTAATCTAAATAAAGTAACTGAATGACAAATGAGGTAGCTGAAGTTTTAAGAGGTTAAGTGATCAAAAAGCTTGTTACTGATAAAGCTTGTTTATCAGGTGTTCCCCAATTTAGTTTGGACACAATTATGGGGACAGTGGGTTGACTGTGTCAAAGTTCACTTAACAATATATATATATATCACCTTTCCCTGCTAATATATAAGACTGTAGAACTTCAGATAGCAAGAGCAAAACATATATTTCCATCTAAGATGAGAATATGATATTTTTAGTTGCTGTTTTAGTTGCTGAAAAGCCAACTGTGCCTGACATTATGTCTATTCACAAATATTCTGGATCTTCTTCTAGGCATATGGTAAAATGGCATTTCTCTGTTCCTTTTGAAATTAGGCTTGGCCATAAACTGTGATCATAAGTAATGGGAGCTGCTTTTCAGCAGTTCTTATAAGAGCCAGTGACAATTTACAGCACTTTTTCCATGGCCTCCATGACCAAACCACTTCAGATGGTGACACTTCCTTCAGCCTGAATCCAGCCGTGAGGGCAATGCAGTGCAAAGACTCCAGCTAACCTGTGTGGACATGTAGACGAGTAAGAAATGAACTTTGTTTTTAGCTGAGATTTTAGGGGTGTTTATTACTATTGCCGTGTTACCAAGCTGATCTTGACTTATACAGAAATGGAAGCCAAAATGGAGGGGACAACCTGTGCTGAAGAAAGCAAAAGCGTAAATTTGTGACACCGACGTAGTGGATCATGGCTGTGTGTCACTTTATCAGAGGCTGGAATGATGACCATCACATTAACCAGTGGGGAAACAGCCTGGTAGAAAGGCTGCCTGTGGTAACTGGGGATGAAGATCACGTACCCAGTAAACTCACAGTGCCAGGGACGATGCCAGAAAACAGAACGTTAGTTCTGATGAAAATGACTGTTTCTGGCAAGGTATGACAAGATATTACCCTCTGTCACAGTGACACATTGCTCCAGATGGAGCCTGCACTGTTAGCCCAAGTCCTGGAGGGAGCAGACGTCGAGAGGACTCCATAGCTGACTCGCCATGGACAAGTGGTGTGAGAAAAAAATAAACTGTAATGTCATACTCCAAAGGGAATTTTTGATTGTGCCTTTTTTAGCTAATTACCTAGATTGTGTGTCTGATACACTGCATGAAATTTAGAAGAGAATTAGTGAGTTTGAAAGCAAAAATAAAAGGGAATAAATAGCAAAACAATGAATCAGGTAGAGTTGAGGCAACTGCTTCTCAACCCCTAATATTAAGAGATAATTTATTTAGTTACAGTGGTCAAGTAAAAGTCAGTCTCATAACATGGATCAAATCTGGTGTGTGGCCTCCATGTTTCTTGTCAAGACCACAGAATAGGTTAACTTGTTTTAGGGAGTATGTCCAACAAAATGTGTAGGACCCAGTAAATACTCTCACTGGACAAGGCACAGATAAAGGAGTTTAACACAATCCAATGATTCAAATGAGAGAGGGAGGAAGGGAAATAGGGTGAAAAAGAAAAGAAAAAGAGCAAATTTGGAAAACAGATCTAGGGGAAACTGGGTGTGGCTGTTGTGTAATAGGGAAGAATAAATCTGACTCTATACTGGATCTGTTTCTTTCACTTTAACCTTTGTATTCTATTGCTTTTGCTACAAGTTAAGAATGTTACCTAGAGCCTAAAATATACAGGAGCCATTCTTAAGGCTCTGACCCTCAAAGTTATAACAGTTTTCCATTCATATAGAGATTAAAAGTTGCAAAACAGAGAATAATATTTGTCTTATCCAAGGTTTACAGGAACATTGTGACCTGGCCTACGTAGACAGCTGCAAGAACAAAGGATTCTGATACCAAGAAGTTTGCAGCAACCAACTACACTCCTTCCCCTTTTAGTATAAAAGAAGCCTGAATTCTAACTCTGGTAAGATGGTTCTTTGGGACACTATTCCACTGTCTTCTTGCTCTGCTGGCTTTCCAAATAAAGTCGCTATTCCTTTTGCCCTAACAACTCATTTCTTGATTTACTGGCTTGTCGTGCAACGAGCAATATGAGCTTGGACTCAGTAATAACTGGTCCACGGAACTGACTGAGCTCAAATGGATAAAAGATCAGTAAACTTATACATGAGTTGTAATGCAAAAGAAACTATGACTGCGGGCCAAAAAGCATGTGAAATTTAAGATTAAAATCACCTTTGATTCCCAATGTTTTCCACCTTGCATTGCTCAAACATCTCCTGTGGTTGCAAGATGGTTCTCTAAAGCTCTTCTGACTATGTTATTTTTTCATATGTAAGTAGAAAAATGTAGAGCACTTCCTATAGCTATTGTGGAAAAAGAGAGAATCTTTTGTCTCTCTGAGATACTCCTAGGAAATATATATCTGGGTCTCATTGACCCAATTTTTCAGGTATCTTGAACTGATCTTTGTAGCTGGGGGAATGGATTCTTGTGATCTGCTTGCATTAATCAGAGAGCAATTCTGGATCTCAGTATGAGCTGGATCTCATAAACTGTGCAATACTAAGAATGGGAGTGGGAGTTCCTCAAAGAAAAATCAGGATGTTTTAGTGTCAAGGAAAGAGATAGAACACTGAGAGGAAACAGTGGGCTTTTATTAAAGTTATAACATGTAAAGTGGACTGCTAGTTAAACTTCAAATGTTTTATTTAGATATACTTATTTTCCCTGGAAAATACCCTTTTCCCATAAACTGGTAGTTAAATATCATCTGAGGGAGAAACTGTTCTCGTGAAAGAAAATTAAGAATAGTCTACATAAAAATAACAAGAAGAAATACATTATTTTTTTTAAAGTTTGTAAGTTTAAAACTTACAAAAGTTAAGTATAAAAGTTAACCCAACTTTTATACTACATTTTGCCATCAGCATTAGAAAATTTATCCATTTTCAGATGAAGTGTCAAATGGACAGTATTCTCTAAAAGTAACACCTAGACAATTTCATTACCAGGTGGCCTCCAGCTGCCATTCTTGGTTCATCAAATGAGTATCCCTACATTTAATAGGACATGATCCTGATAAAGATCTATGTGGACAGCATACAATACACCTTAGATTTCCTATACACCAGTGATAACACCATTTTGCTAAAGAGTAAAGAAGTCATGTCAAAAATTTCTAAAAGATTTATGTTCTCTGTAAACCAAGCTCTCTATTTTTTTCTTAAGATTATATATTACTTGTATCATCATATTACATAGTTACAGCTTAAATAATTAAGTTTCTTATTCATCCCCAAAAGAATTGAGGATAATTCAGAATATTATATGGGAAAAATACCACATTGCTATCTATTTAGTGGTTTTTAAAATTTTTCTGGCAATTTTGGTAAATGGTTGCATAATCCAAATTAAAATTGTGGTTTTAATCATTTAGATGCATCAGTAAAACTGTAAGGACTTCCAGTTTTTTCATTAGGTTCGAATCCTTGATCCAGATCTGGGTAGAAGTAGTCTCTAAGTAATTGGTAACAAAATTTTTCTTTTTATCTAATTAAATATAATATATAAACAAGTTTTTGTTCGGCACTGCTACTGTGAGGGTGCATGTGAGTTCCTTTTTTTTCTTTTTTCTGTCTCTATTTTTCTCTATATCTTTCCCTGAATTTTTATCCTATATCCTCTCTTTCACTTTAATCAATGGTATATATATGCCATCATTATTTCTTATTAAACAACATTCATTTGTTTCTGAAAATATAAAGGTAGAGAATGGATAGATTTGTTTAAAATATAGTTCTCTCAACCAATACTTCTCTCAGATGGCAAGATATGAAAAGAGAAATGCATTCTATTTTGGAATTTTCTGACATTTTTATTTGCAGGGTGTGAAAGGTGTATTTTCCAGGACTTTTCTTACAGAACAAAATGAATCATATATAATCAAATTAAAAAATAGCTTAGCATTATATGCTAATCTGATCTACTGTTTGACTTTTACTCTTGGTGATAACAGAAAACAAATACAACAGAAAGATATTTACAAACAAGTTATCCTGACCCAATAAAATTCGCAATATATTTTGTTTCATTTTGTGTTGTGACTGGCATTCTCATTCTGTATGGTTACTCTGTGCACTCTAATTTATATACTTCCACACGTATGTTGTAATTTGTGTTCAAGGAAGAATCTCCTAAATGCCAATGCATTATTCTATTTTGATAAAATAACAGATACAAACTTATTTTTTCCTCAGCTTCAATAAATATAGCCTTCAGATACATTAATTATTTGCATTTTAAATGCAAATTAAAATTTTTAAAAAATCAAGTTAATTTGAATTAAATGTTTGAAAGTAACCTAAGTTGCCAGCGCAATTTGTATTGTCTGTGTAGAATACAGCTGGATTTGAATTTTAGGCTTGTAGATAAAAATACACAAATAACTATGTATTTTACCTAAAATTCAAGGAAATCTCTAAAGAGTTTGCTTGCACCCAGTGTCACTGCTTTCCCAATCACCAGGAAAATGAAATAAGCTGGTGCATTTCCTTACCATCAAGGTACTGAGAATATAGTCTATCAACTTAAAGGTGTCTGCGGGTGGTGGTAACAATTTAGAAATCTTTTCCCAGTGCAATCTCTGCCTCATTACTTCTTGTATTTTGTTTAACTCTATGGGGCAAAAAAAGTTTTATTTCTCAAAAACAAAAGCTCTTCTTAAAACTATCAGGCATGCTCATGCACAGGTTTCACTACTTTTGAAAGTAGTCCAGTAAAAATAGAATGTGTTAATCAGTCGTTTAGTTCCAAGAGTGAATAAGTGAATACGGTTTTGCTAAAGAGCTAATGTACTAAAAAAAATTTTCAGTTCATTCTTTAACTATCTATACATTGAAATTGATAAAATAATACCCTCAATATTATCTAGGATGGGTCATAAAATTTACAGCAAAGTAGGGTCACTCCTCCAGTTAAATATGAATCAGCTAAATACACTGGATACCAATTGGAACAAATAATTAAATATAAACATTTTCAATCTTAAAGACAGTTTCAGAGATATCATGCAAAAAAACAGATTTGTCCTGTAAATCATTGTTGTCCTAACATTAACACAACTGAACCGGTATGGTTAAGAGTCTGGTTTTTAAACCTAAGATGGTAACCCAAATATGAGTTAAGATTAAAACGTCTGATTTTATTAATAGTACTAGCTTTTAATTAGTAGTTCAAAACCTCTGGACATTGAATATTTCTGACTAATTTTTGACCAATTTACTACAAATTTAGGCATACAATATGTAGCAAACTTTAAAAATATTGATTCATTCAATTTTTCTGAGATTATGTTCTTCAGATTATTTAGATGTCAAAATTCTTGTTCTTATTTTTAAATTTTTAATTAAATTATGATATAAATACAGTAAAATGCACATAAGTATAAACCCAGAGAATTTTCAGAAACCCAACATATTACAGTAGCCAGCCTATGGAGCAAGGAATCTTGAGTTTTTAACGCCAAATGAGACACCCAGACCCTTATCCATCACATTAGCCCTTGCCTCAGCAAAGGCACCATATTCCTGACTTGGAATAGCACAGCTCAACTTTGCCCGTTTTTATACTTAATATAAATGGAATCACTTTATATATATATATATATATATATATATATATATATATATACATACACACATACACACATATATACACTATATAGTATGTATACACACTATATATAAATATATATAGTATAGTATATATATACACTATATATAAATATATATATATTTCAATATGGTTTCTTTTGTCCAATTTGATGTTTGAGAGATTTATTCTTATCATTCTGGATGGATAGTTCATTCCCTTTGCTTTATAGAATTCCATTGTGTAAATAGACCACAATTTTTTACTCTATCTTTGTGGACGAGAATTTGGTAGTTTCCACTTTAAGAGTGTTAAGAATAATGCTACTGTGAACATTCTTGTACATTTTTGTATATTTGTTGTTGCAAATATGCAAATATTTCTTTTGGGTTTCTATCTAGGAACGAAATTGCTGGGTCATAGGATATGATACATTTGCCTTTGGTAGATGTTGCCAAATATTTTTTCCAAAGAGAAAAAATATTAATTACACACACCCACCGTTATTATGTGAGAGTTCCAGTTGTTTTAAGTTTTCACTTATTTTCTCTGTCTCTCCTTCCTTCCCTCCCTCTCTCCCCTCCTTCTTTCCTTTTCTTTTTTTTTTTTTTTGTTTGTTTTTTTGTAATTTTAGCCATTCTGGTAGATGTGTAGTGATATCATATGACAGCTTTATGGTTTTATTTACCCTTTTCTGATGACTAATGCCATTGAACACTTTGTCATATGATTCTTATCATTTGAAGTTCCTCTTTTGCAAGGTGTTGAAATAGTTTGACCATTTCTTTATTGCTTTGTCTGTATTTTTCTTATTGATTAGAAGGAGTTCTGTATATATTCTCCATAGGAGTTCTTTGGTTGACAAATGTATTGCAAATATATTCTAATGGTGTCTTTTGATTATAGAAGTTTTAAATTTTGTTGTATTCAAATTTTTTTTTTTGTCTTTTACATTTAGTATTGGAAATTCTGTTCGTAACATTTTTGCTTATTCAGGAAGATCTTCTCCTATGCTCTCCTCTCAAGCTTTTATATTTCTTTCTATCTTTTCGTATTTAGACCAGCAATCAATCTGGGATTGAATTTTCTGGTGTGATAAGCAAAGATTCATTTTCTTTATGCATAGACGTCCAAATGACCCAGTATTGTGGAAAATACTGTTTTTTTCCTCTGCACTGCAGGGTCACCTTAAACATAAATCAGAAGGCCATATATATGTAGATCTTTTTCTGGACACTCTTCTCTTCCATTGGTCAGTATGTCTATTCTTAATTTCCCACAATTTATAAGCTTTAAGTATCTAATAGTCTCCCAGATTTATTCTACTTAAGATTGTCTTGGCTATACTAAGTCTACTGTATTTCTATATAAACTCTAGAATCAGCTTGCCAATTTCTGGCATGGGGGGAGAATTATAAGACGTTTTATTAGAAATGTGTTGAATAGATTATTTGGGGAAGACTTGACATCTTTACATTTTGAGTCTTTTGATCCAAGAACATGATATTGTCCTCTACTTAGGTCTTCCATTTTTTTTCTCAGATATATTTTGTCTATTTCAGTGTGGATATTTTTACATCTCTAAAAAGTGCTGTTTTGTTAGATTTATTTCAAGATATCTGATATTTTTGTGTTACTCTTGTAAATGGTATCACCTTTAACAATTTCATTTTAAATTTGTGGTATATGGCTGTACAAATTACTTTGTATGATCTTTTATGCTGTGAACTTGCTAAATTCACTTATTTATTCGAAATAGTTTATCTTTTGAATTTTCTACGTACAAAATCATATTATATTTGAATCTGATAATTTTATTCTTCCTTTCCAATACTTATGCCTTTATTCCTTTTTTTCTTGCCTAACTACACTAACTACAACTTTGTGTACATTTTTCAATAAAAGTGGTGAGAATGGACATCGGTATCTCATTCCTGCTCTAAGGGGGAAACTGTCCAAATTTTCACCATTATACATGAAGTTTTTGTAGAAATTGTTAAAATATGGAGGGTTCCAGAATTCCAAATTTGTTCAAAGATTTTTTAAAAAATCATGAATAAGTGTTTTTTTCCCCTGAATTTTGTGAAATGTTCACATGATTCTATTTCTCGTTTGTGATGAAATCTGATAGATATTTTGAAACAAATTAATCTTGAATCTTGAATAAATCTTCCCTGATATTCAATTTGTTTGTTCTTTCATATATTAAATAAGCATGTTAAAATTTCACACTATGATTCTGTATGTGTTTTTTGTTCCTTTTAGTTCCGTCAATTTATCTTCACGGTTTTTGGGGCTCTGCTTTTAAGTATTGACCAAGACAGCCTGAACATTCGCCACAGCTTCACTAAAGTTTAAACAGGTTTCTTCCCTGACTTCCCTTTTCTTTAGAGAACTTGCAATTGTAAAGCATTTCTTTGTCCCTTAAAGAAGTAAATCTTCTTCAAACAAGATAATGTCATTCTCAAGGATCTAGGAGTCATCCCTTTGACTTGGAATCATCAAAGGAAAAGGAGATAGTATGCTTTTCTCCCAGTCTCTGTGGAAAAGTAGGAGACCAACCTCAATAAGGCACAATTAGCAAATACAGATGGCCTAATCAGGTGGTCCACCCTCTACTAAAATACCAATGGGTCAATGATGAAATCCAAGGGAAAATTAAAAAATACCTTGAGACAAACGACAATGAAAATAGAACCATACAAAATCTATGGGATGCAGCAAAAACAGTTCTTAGAGAGAAGTTCATAGCAATACAGGTCTTCCTCAAAAAACAAGAAAAATCTCAAATAAAGAACCTAACCTACCACCTGAAAGAATTAGAAAAAGAAGAACAAACAAAACTTAAAGTTAGCAGAAGGAAGGAAATACAAAAGATCAGAGAGGAAATGAACAAAATAGAGATTAGAGAAACAATAGAAAAAATCAATAAAACCAAGAGTTGGGTCTTTGAAAGGGTAAACAAAATTGACAAACCTCTGGCCAGGCTCACCAAGAAGAAAAGAGGGAAGACCCTAATAAACAAAATAAGAAATGAAAGAGGAGAAGTTACAACTGATACTGCAGAAGTGTCGACCATTCTCCCTGCTACTGTCCTCTGGTACTTTTCCATGAGCTAATCCCAAGTTTTAAAAATTCTCCTGTCCTTTGTATCAGAGGAGTTGAGTTCAATCTTCCTTCCCTATTGTAAGTCTCTATCCTTTATTACAAGAGTCTTTAGCAGTCTTACTTGCCCGTTTAACTGGCGTGGTGTAATTTTTATTTTGCAGTTCATATAAATTAATAATTATGATATTGATTCCTGTTGGATTGACTACTTTATTATTATGAAATATTTTTTAATCTCAATTAATGTATCTTGCTTTCAAATTTACCTTAGTGTTTTTTGGCTAGTGTTTACTTTACATATTTCTCCACCATTCAACCTCAGTTTATCTATGTCTTTATCAGGTCTCTAGTAAACAGCAAAGAGTCTTTTATTTATTTTTATTATTATTAATCACCAGTCCTACAATATTAGCCTTTTATTTAGACTATTTAGTGTAATAAGAAAATAGAATATTTAATATAATAACCATTACAGTGGAATTAATCTGACCCAACACATTTATTGTAAAGACAATCCAAACCTTCCTCTTTCCGCTGCATTGATCTATTTGACCCAGATGATTTTTCTCCTGTTTTCTACTTTATTTTCTTATTATGGAGTGATCAAATAATTTTTATCGTATTTTATTTTCTTGACTATAATTAAACATTCTTATTTTAGTAGATATTCCAGAGATTATATTATTCTTGATTTATTTCACTCTAACGCAAATTACATCTCTTAGCTCATCCTCAACAATGCCAGTACCTTGGGAGACTTCGAATATTAACACTTTCCATTCACCACCCATTATAACACTATTATCATATATTAGAATTCTACATATATTTTATGTTCACATCACCTCATAATTATTATTTTGTAAGGCTGATATTCACTTATATTTACTCATGTATATTTGCCATCTCTAGAATTCCTCTTCCCCTCTATGTTTATGTTTTCATGTAGCATTTCTTGTCGGAACACATCTTTATTTTCACCTTCATTTTTGAAACTCTTGTGGAATGTTACATAATTCTAGATTGACTGTTATTTTCTTTAGCACTTTAAATATGTCAAAAATCTGTTTTTGTTTTTGTTTTGATAAGTCAGGCTCATTACGAGTCCAATGAAAGTAATGTCTTTTTTCTCTATGTTAGAAGAATTTTTTTCTGTCTTTTTTCCAACAGATTTACTATGATACACTTATCTGTGGTTTTCTTTGTATTAATCATTCTTTGTGTTTGCTGTGCTTTTTGAATCTGTAGGTTGAATTTGGAAGTTTTCAGTTGAAAAAAATTTCATGCATATCTCACATGCTTGCCATGCATCTATCCAATATTTCGTTGTTGCTTTTCTCACTGCTTCCATTTCTATCTATTCCATTAACCTCTCTTACTGTTCACTAATCCTGTTCCCCACTATGCCAAGACTCCTATGAAAACAAAATTCTGAGTTATTTATTTCAGATACTGCATTTTTATGTTTTAGAAGGTCCTTCAGTCCAGTTGTATAGATTCCAAATCTCTGGTGAACTTTTCAATATCTCTATCTACTTTATCCTTCCTTTCCTTTCATTTTTTGAGCATTTAAATAATAATTATCTGAAAATTGTTCCTATTAATTTCAATATCTGGATCATCTTACATCTGTTACCTGGTTTCTTTTTGATATTAGCCATAAGGTCTTATCTGCTCACATATGTTGTAAATTAGAGTTTTATGTTCATCATAAATAAAAAAAAAATTGTAGAGATTTTAGAAAATGTTTTCCTCCTCAAGACGTCACTCTCTTCATATGTAACAGACACTATAGGGAGTTGATCCTAAAAAAATCAGGATATGAGCTATATCAGTGTGGGGTTACACTTGTAGAGAACTCAGTCTGGCTCTGACTCTCCCCTGTTCTTAGGGTATGGCCCTACAGAACTTTCAGTTAAGGACCTGGTGAGTGTTTGCTACTTCAGGCCTGTAACACTGCAGAAGACTCAATGCTATCATTCAGAGGTTTTCAGTTTATCTCTTTAGGAACATCCGCCATGGGTTAAGGCAAATGTCTTAAAGAGAAGACTGGTCATATATTTAAAACTCCTAAGCCTCCAATTTTCTCACTTTAATCTACTATGAATGCCGAATTTTATTCTGATTTCTCTGTCCTGGAATGCCAGCATTTTTCAGGGACTAGTCCTAGATTCTCAGCTTCTAACTCTGCCCTGAATTGATAAATGTGCCCCAGGGGAAAGCAGTTATAGAAACACAGTGTCACTTCCTCATTCCCTTGGGGGTTTTCCATCCTTCCCTGTTTTATTTTCAAGCTCTTCCCTCTAGAGAGTTTTTATCTCTTAAGCACCTGAAGTCTGTGGTAAACTTCATTAAGTTTGAAAAGACTTTTGAACAGTTCTTTAGCATCCAGCACTATCTGAAATTCAGCAAATATCTTGTGGTAAAACTGAACTTCTTTAGGCTCACTGAGTCCAGAATTTTGTCATTCTAGTCTCAGTAATCGCTAGAAGTGTGTTGATTTTTCTTTCTCCCATCAGCCACTCTCTGCCTGGGGAAATGCAGAGCCCTCAGGCTCTGTTCTCAGAATTAAATAAATTAATGAATAAAATGAAAGAAAGAAATAGAAACAAAGAAAGGAAGAAAGGAAGGAAACAAGCTATGGATCCCACACATCTCACGCCATGAATTTTAGTCTATTTAGTTGTTGTTACTTTTATGATCTATTATGTCTTTAAAAATATAATTTAAAAAATTATTCAACTTTTTAGTTACTATCAATAGAAGTATTGGACTACTTCAATCTACTACATTTCACCTGGAAACAAAAAACCCAATGCTTATTTGGTGATTTTTAAAAATATAGTCTCAAGGCAAAATAATAGGGGTGGCAATCCTATGTGAGTTCCACAAATATGAGGTTTCTGAGATTCCCTGGTATAACACATTATACATTATCTAAAAGTGTTGCATTTCATGATTATTTTTAACATCAGATGGTTCTACTTGAATATAACATATTAGATTTCCATTACTTATGAGTATTCTATTGGAAAAACAAAAGAACAATTTGAGGTTAGAAATAAATGCATTTCAACAATGTCAAGGAGATATGACTTTTTGATTCTTAGACAGTTTTTGCTATATGTATAGAGAGAAATATTACCCTAATAGAGGAGGATTATATATTATACACTATTTTGATCAAAATATATCTTAATAAAATCTAAATCTATTAACTCTTTCTAAATCTATTTACCTACCCTTTTACTTTATAATTTGGTGGTTCTACTACACAAAAAGATGAGGGTTTGTTGAAACCATCAATTGTGGTTTTTCTTGTCTGATGTTAGCTGTGGGCTTGTCATATATGGCTTTTATTATGTTGAAATATGTTCCTTCTATGCCTAAATTAAGTGTTTTTATTGTGAATGTATGTTAAATTTCATTATCATTTTTAAGTGTGCTTGGTTAAATGAATCACTGGAAAAATTATGACATTCAAACATATACATCTGATCTCAGGGCAGTTAAAACCTCTCATGTCACTTTGAAAGTTAGCCATGTCCAACACTTTTGACTAAATGCTACATAATTACACTCACCACATTCTGGGGATTTTTATTATTCTATTATCATGAATGATTATATATGTTGTTATCAATATTTTTCATTTCATGTTGAGGCATTCTTAACCTTTTATTAAAGTTCATTGCTTTATGAAATGAAGGCCATTACAGGTTACACAGTCCATAAGTAACAATATTGAAAACACAATTATGCACTCATAAAAATTCAGAAATAACAAAAACAAACTGCACAAACATTAAGTCAAAACTAATCTGAATTTGGTTTAAAAAGAAGTAGTTGAGTGAAAGTGTATGTGCATGAGATTCACTTTAATGTAAAGAAAGTACAGAACATTCGCACTTTGGATCTTGCCTCACAAGTGAATCTCAGGGGCCATGCGAATAGTCCAGAGGGGTATCAGAGGTATTGGACTAAGAACGCCGTCTGCCATATCAATAAAACAAGAAACAAAGGCTGTTGTGGCCATCAGCCATCAGCCACCTCAGCCACTACAGCCACCCTGTCGTGGGCCCTGAGGGAACTCAGGATGGAAACAAGATCCCAGCTCTCAAGCTATCAGCCTCTGCAGCCACCCTTGTACGGTGCGCCCTGAGGAGGCTGAGGATGACAAAGCACAGGATAGGTTTCTATCACCAGGATGGCACCTAAAGCCAGGATAGCACCTCAGCTGTCTGGCCCCAGATAGCTGAGGTGCATATCAAAGGAAAGAGTTCAATGAGCTTTGACTTTGCATTTTCCCATACCCAGAAAAGCACTAAATTCCTTAACTTGAGATACCTGGTTTTCCTTAATTAACAGTATCTTTTGATACTGTTCCCACTACATGGACTCTATATAGGAGTCTTCCAAAACTCCTATATATCCTGGCTCCTCCTTTACCTCTTTGGAGCCCTCCCTCAGAGCGATCTGAGAGTCCTGTCTCCTGGGCTTGAAGTGCTCAGAAAATCCGCCCAATAAAACATAAATACGTAATTCTCAACTTCTAGGTTGCACATTTTTTTTCAGTCAACAATTTAAATTCTTATATTGAGAAAGGCAAGGACTTTCTTCATTAAATGACTAATAAATCAGCTCAAGAGCAGGCTAGGTCCTAGTGCCAATAGTACATAGCAATACACAAAGTACCATATAGGCTTTCAGTAAAATACTGAATAACCGACAATGAAAGCAATACACATGTCCATTTGAAAGAATAATAAGGATAAATTGAATAAAATCCTCCAAGTATGTAATAGTTTCTCCCAAAAGGGTAAAACAGTCTTCTCAATATGGCAATTTTTTTGGCAAAGTTTAGAAGTGTTAGATAAAATATATGTCTTACCTGATTCCTCAAAGTCGATGTTGTAGGATTTCCAGGTTTCAGTTATGCGAAGAAGATTCTCCTCCATGGCTTGAATGTCCATGGAGGGGCAGTTGCATTCTGGAAATCTGGGACCACACTGACACCAGCAGTCATTGTCCTTGCAGATAAACTCTCCCTCTGAATTGCAAGCAATGTAGCTCAAAGCTGCTTGTACAAAACGCTCCTGAAGGTAGTCTGGAAGGAGTACTTGCAGCCCTTAAAGAACAAACCAAAACAGTAAGTTTACTCTGATAAGGAAAAAAGCATAATACATATCTACATATTCACAAAAAGTCAAAATTTGAGTATATTGTTACGTATTTATGCATATTTTAAAACCATCATTAGAAAATTATCGAAGTCTGTAAAATTGCAAATATTTATAATTCTTTTTAATATATACTGACTCCATGAACTGCTCAAGAATCCTGGAAACTGGGACTTCCCTGGTGGTCCAGTGGTAAAGAATCTGCCTTCCAATGCAAGGGACACAGGTTTGATCCTTGGTCCAGGAACTAAGATCCCACATGCCGCGGGGCAACTAAGCCTGTGTGCCACAACTACTGAGTTTGCGGCCTCAACAAGAGAGCCCATGTGCTGCAAACTACAGAGCCCATGCACCCTGGAGCCTGCACACTGCACTAGAGAGAGAAAACCCTCACGCCACAACTAGAGAGAAGCCTGCGCGCCACAGCGAAGAGCCAGCCCACAGTGAAAAGATCCCACACGCCTCAATGAAGACACCGCATGCCACAAATAAGACCCGAGCCACAACTAAGACCCGATGCAGACAAAATAAATAAATAAATTAAATAAATTAAAAAAAAAAGAATCCTGAAAATTATAGAGGTGTTTAATATCTCAGACTATTTGATTTTGTTTTTTAAACTGATTTGATTGGCATTTGACTTAATTGATCAGAATATTTGGTTATTTTTATATAATGTAGATAGAACCTATCTTCCCATACTTTTGAAAAGAGATGTATGCATTTATTTTTACACTACTTGATTTCAAATAGTTTTCAATATTTTCATATACCTTTAGCTCATGTTCTATCAGCTCACATCTACATAGATATCATAATACAAAGGGTTTGTGGCATCAGCAAAAGAGTTATGAAATATTGCTATAATGCTTATCTCATGCCACTAACAACACATAACTTTATATGAGTTTATTTTTCATATGATCACTTAGATTGACTACAGGGAAACTATTAGACTGATTTAATTATTTCACAGTTTATTTCTTTGTCATGTATTAAGACAGCCTTAGTGATACAGTTTATTTCTTTTCTACAAGCAAGTTTAGTAAATTTGCTAACTCTTAAGAAAATATAAAAAATGAAAGTAAGGCTATAAAATTAACATTTGGAGATCTCTACTAGTTTTACATTTTAGCATTTCTTGCTATGGAGAAAAATCTAATCAAAAGGGTAAATATTCAGTGTAATAAAATAAACATAAAAGTAAGGGAAAACTTAGTCAATACCTAATTGCTATTTACTACAAAATTTGATTTTTACAACTTTTACATGTCTCCTTTCTAACAAGAACAAAAAACACAATTTTTTGATACAACCATCATCTATGAGATTAATTCAACTAAAATCGTGAATTAGCATTTAGGAAAAAATTCTACTTTGTAAATATCTTGACAATTATACCTATCTCATTCTTTCAGATTAATTCTCCCATAGGTGGGTCAGGAAAAGTACTTTTAGCACTTATATATTTACTTTATTATTCATTTTAATTTTACCTCAAATAAATAACATTTATGGAATGCCTTCCATTTGGAAGAGACGTTCTAGGGAAAGTACAAATATGAAGATGACTGAAACATATCCCTGCCCTAAAGGTACTTGCAATACACTTAGGAAAAATAAAAGAAGTAATATAATATGTAATATTAGAAGTATGTAATAATATTATACAATAGTACTTAATAACTACTAGAGTTGGGTTACAGATATTTCACTAGGTATGATTAATTGTTCCATAAAAAAGGTAGACTGGAACAGTATTTGACACGTGGATATGCTTCAACATTAAGAGAGGTTTTTTTGTGGCATAGGATAATACATTAACAACATCACACACAAATGAACTGTGGAATATATTTTTTAAAATAGCAACTAGCAGTATTGTTTTAATACATATACAGTATAAGAATGCAATGAGTGAGTTGCTTAGAAAAATAAATCTAGAGTAATGTTACTGGGGTTTCCATAACAGGGTGAAGTATATGGAATTAATTCATTTGTATTTAAATGATGTTTAACAATGAAGGTACTCTGAGTGATACATTATTTCGATATAGAAGATATAAAGAAAAAAGATCAGTTTAGATGGAAGACTAAAAAATATCTAAACTAAGGAAATGGTGATCAAAAGGCAGTTTAGGAGACAGGAGAAGAGGAGTTAGAATCTACTAGACACTACTTTATTTGATGTAAGGCAGGTGAAATATGTCAAATGGCCTGAAGGAATAAAATGATAAAGCTAGAAATATTCTTAAATGATTAGTCCTGTGGGTCACCAAATTACTGTACAGTTGAGAAATATCTAGTGATTGCTTCTGACAATTCTGCCATTCAGTGTTAAAAACAAAGTCAGAGTCTCTGTTAATACGACTCAGGAGTCCAAATATACTTATTTTAATATTGCATGTTTTAACATCTCAGGTAACTGTAAGTCTATGGACCAGATATATGGAACCCGCTGATTATGTCAACCTTAATTTTATAAAAAAGCACCCCCCAAAACAAAAAGAAATTCAGAGAATTTATGTTACATTTAAAATGTCATAAACAAAGTCATAATTTTCAGTCTGTAAAAATGATAGTGCCTTTGCAGAAATAGAGAAGGCTGGAAAAGTAATTTGAGGAGGAATGATTGGTGACAAGAAACAATGAGTTCAGTTTTAGACATGCAAGGATTTCTGCTGTATTATCTGTCTTATCTATCTATCTATCTATCTGTATCTATCACCTATGCATTTATCTATCTCTAAAGAAAGGAAACTGACATTCTGTAAAACCCGCACTAAAAATAACAAAGATTTTTTGGAAAAGAGCTCTACAGACAGACCACTCAAAATTTTATAATTTTATAACTAGACCACTAACGTAAACAATAACTGATACCTAGAGAGAAAACTTGAACTGCCTTGGGAGACAACTCAGAGGGACTGGGGGCTGTCCTATAGACCTATTTTTTTTTTTTTTTTAGGTACAGAAACAATAGAGTACAAAATACTGATAAATGAATTGATAGAGCTAGACTTTATGGGGTGTTTTTGCTAGAAATATAAATTAATATAAATTATTTCAATATAAATTATTTGCCTTCCTTTAAATTTTATATGTGTAAAGCTTTGAGAAAATTTGTTCCAACATATCAATAAACAATAGGAAAGAAAAAATTTTTTTAAGCAATATCATCAGATTTTTATTACAAGCAAAAGATAATTGCATGGTGTCCCATCTTTAAAAGTTACATTAGGGCTTCCCTGGTGGCGCAGTGGTTGAGAGTCCGCCTGCTGATGCAGGGGACACGGGTTCGTGCCCCCGTCCGGGAGGATCCCACATGCCGCGGAGCAGCTGGGCCCGTGAGCCATGGCCGCTGAGCCTGTGCGTCTGGAGCCTGTGCTCCGTGACGGGAGAGGCCACAGCAGGGAGAGGCCCGCGTACCGCAAAAAAAAAAAAAAAAAAAGTTACATTAAATCTTCTATTTGATAATAATGTCATCCTTTGCCAATTTTGATGAAATAAAACATTAGGAACTAACTGATCCGGAAAAGTATTTGTTACCTAGTCATATGGATCATTCACTTTCTGGGAATTTTACTAAAAAGTTACTGCCAAGATTTTATAACTTTTAATTACTACTGTTACCCTTTCACTCAAATGTACCTTGCTTGATATGTTAAATTCATAAGGGGTTGAGGAAATTGGAATATCGTTAATTTCAATATGTATCTGCTCATACTTCTTATGAATTTCTTTTTGTCATATGTTTTAAATATATTTTATTAACAATTTGGAGTTGTAGATATGGATATTTCAGTTTTGTTTTTTTTTTAATGTCTGTTCTGTACCCTAATTGGCAAAGCCAGACAGACAAGCAGGTAAATCCAGCTTACTCACTGCCAGAAAACATTTCATTTCATTTGTTTTCAGTCAAAATCAGTGTGTTAGTGTGTAATGCATCTCTCTGACATCTCATTTATGAATGTCAATTCCAATGTTAAGTCATGGAATTCTTTCTGAATTTGTTGCCTAATGCTGTAGCTTCAATAATTCTTACTGATGCTTTCTTTGCTCTGATAAAATTCTACTTCAGGAGTAATTCTTCTTCTTCTACCAAAGTAGAGGTTTGGAAGAAGAAGGTCAATACTGAAAAACTCTTATAATTCTAGATTCCTCTCAATAATAGAGCTGAATTCAGAAGATCTCCAAATGGGTCAAAAACTGATTCTTATGCTTCACCTTGTGCTTACAAACAAAACAGGAGACACTAACTCTCTCTTTCTCTCTCTCTTTCTTTCTCTCTCTGTATATATATATATATATATATATATACACACATATATATATGTATATATATATACGCACACACACACAATATGTCATCTATGTCTATATCCATCTATCCATAAAACCAACCAACTTACTATATAACTAACTATGAAAGACACAAAGACCTCTGGTGGTACCTTCATAAAAGATTCTTCAGAGACACAAGTTTTTCCAACTGCCACATATAGTGATCCAGAGTTTTTTATACCCTTTAAAGAAATGTACATTGGTAAGTTTATTCCAGAATTTGTGAGCGCTTTGCATTCTTTTTCAAAGTGGAGAAAAGCTACTTTTAAAGGTAGATTGAAAGGTGAATCAACCTGATACTTGTACTGTAAGTACAGATGAAATTTAAGAAAGAGTACAAGGGGAATTGAGGGTCTCAATATTGATTTCCTAATGTTATGTTTGGAAGGATCTTTGTTCATTGGGGTACAAATATAGTTGCAATAGACAACTGAAAATATAGGCCTAGCCGATAAAAAAGGTGAAAGAGATGCAGATTTCTGCCTTACAAAAATTGAGGAGAGTAGAAATAGTAGTTATATAAGGAATATTGATTCATTTATTCCTTGTGTTAATTTTTCTTCAAAGAAGATTGGAGGATGAAGTTTTGTGTTTATAATATTTTTAAAACTGAACACAGTGATTCACAAAGAGTAAAAATCAATAAATAGTGTTAATAAATAAAATTTAATAATAAATAAACATATTTGATATAAACATTCTTTGTCTTTTTCTATTAAAGTTAATACTCTGATGGAAAGTTAATACACACATATAAAAAGGAGTGACTAGTAGAGAATTACAAGTAATATTGATAGATTGGGTTTCTATTTAAATTAGAGAAAATATTTCAATAACTGTAAATCTAAAATTGACAATGATAAATTGGATAGCATTTAAAGTTTAAAAATGTTAAGTGCTTTCTTTGTGATTTTTATACAATTTAAAATGAATGAAATTCATTTATTATTTAGGGTAAATTTAAATAGCCTGATGCCATTACATTTTTTAGATGGAAAAGTTGAGGAAAAATGGCATATTTCTGAAACTTTTAAGCATTTTTATGTAAAACTGAATAATGTAAATACAGATCTAACTTCTGCAATTAAAAAAGGTAGACTAGAAAGAACAACTCAGAACTACCCCTTTGATCAGTCAACTTAATTTAGATGATCTGTCATCACAAAGACATTTCTGAATTTCTGAACTTATTCAACTAGTACGTGTTTAAACATGTGGATTCATAACCTTTCCCTGCCTGTATGAATGAGTGATATACACATCCTTATAACCAGTTAGGATAATATGTATTTGTTAAAATTATTATTTTAAAAAGTCCTCTATTGAATTATCTCACAAAATACAGTAACAGAAAGATGATAAATTACCTTTATCACATAATGTATCTCTATAAATGAAATAATGCAAGTATAAGTATTTTGTTAATATATTCTTAAGTATATTTCTGTTTGTCAGAAGAGAAATGAAGCCTTAATTATCATATTAGGTTATATTTAAAATGTCAAACGTTCACATCACAGTATGCGTAAATATGGTTACGATTTTTATCAGAATCTATAAGGAAGAAGTCAAAGCTCGGGAGACCTATGGAAAAACTGCTGCTTACTGAGACAATGATTACTGTATGGAAGAAAAATATTATCACAATACATTTTCAATTGTTATTGATTACTTAATTTAAGAAGTAAAGTGAATTTTGACATTCCCTTCATCTGGTCTAGAATGTTCATATCAGTTAAAAATTAGGAGATTAGCCTTTTATGAGAACTCTAAAAGCCTAGTACTGCACATACAGCTTGAAAGAAAGAAACAAAGAAAGAAAGAAGCAAACAAACAAAGAGAGAGAGAGAGGGAGGGAGGGAGGGAGGGAGGAAGAAGGAAGGAAGAGAGAAGAAAGAAATCACAACTGGATAACTGTCATGCAGGCTCATAGAGAATTAATGAAATTTCACCTACATACCTTGCAACTGAATCTTATTCTCAGGACTCTGAACCAGAACAGAACTGACAGAATCTAGGTTGTCATAGTTACTGCAGCCAAGAGGACCCGTCCGTGTTTCTGTTACCTAAAGAACAAAACATCAACTTTATTTTATATACCAGACTTTACTGTGTTCTTTCCATTCAATGTAGTTGTCACACACTGATATTATACATCTGACAGTAAACATCACTAAAAGGTCTAGGATCTGATACACACCAACAGTACACCTAAGCACAGAGGAGACAAATGACGCCCTTTATCTTCAATTCCATTTCCTTCTCTTTGGCCAGTCATCCATCTTCAGAGAAAATAATGGAAGCCCTCTTTGGTCAACAACATCCTTCATATAAGCTCACTGATTTTACCCAAGATAAGACAGAGCATGCTTTTAGGTAGAGAGCAAGTTTGACTCATATGAGAATTGTTTTTTCTTTGTTTATCTTTCCTCAATAAATCAAAACCATTTACCAGGCTACGGTCTAAAGACTGATATTATTATTGTATTCTTCTACTTAAAAATCTATAATTTCCCATTCTTTTATGGTGGTATCAATGTCTAAACTCTTCTGCTTGGCTTCCATCTGCCCCACTTCTCCCAGCAGGCAGGCGATCTTTGTGATTGGACTTTGTTGGACTTTGTTGGACTTTGGACTTTGTTGGACTTTGTTAATTCTATGCCTTTGCTTATACAACATCCTTCACCTTATCTCACCTTTCTCCCTTTGGACTAATTGGTTTTCTCTGTCCTCAAGATCAACGTCATGTTCAAACACCCACACAAAGTAGTCCCTAATGATTCCCACTTGTATTACTTCACCATTTCTATAAAGTTATGGTTTGCAGGGCCCAACCTTAGCACTTAATTATGGAATCACATATTGAAGAGTAATTTTTTTCCCATGGGTGTCTTGGATGGATGGTGTCAGGAGATGAGGAGGCATTTAGTCAATTATGTCAGACTGGAAATTTGTCCTGAGGATATATTTTTTTTAAACCAAACATTTTAAAGCAGAGGAGTATTGTAATCATTTTTGTGTTTTAAAAAGATATTCACAACAACCAGAATGGTTTGCAAAACATCATTCAGCTCATTTTATTTCGCAGTTCACAGCCACATAATGGCTTCCCATCTAGCTCAGGGTAAAAGCCAGAGCCCTTTTCCATGGCTAAAAAGATGCCCTATTTTCCAGCTGCCTGTTACCTCTCTGAACTCATCTCTCTTCCACTTTTCCTCATTTACTCCACTCCAAGAACACTGGCTTCTTTGCTGTTCCCCAAACACATGCTAGGTATCCTCCTGCTTCATGATTTTTGACTTGCTGTTCCCAAACCTGGAATGTTCTTCCTCGAAATATTTCTAAGCTCACTCGTTCACTTTCTTCAAGTTTTTGTTCAAATGTCTCTCTCTCTGGACTTCTTGGACTAACCTATTTTAAATGAATATACCTTCCCATATTTCCCTCTTCCAACCATTATTTCCTTTGCTCCTTACATTGTTCTATCTTTTCCACAGAGGTTTTCAGCTTCTAACATGCTGTATAATTTACTCACTTAACATGATTATGGTCAACACCTCTTATTAGAATGCGAGCTCCACAAGTGCAGAGAATATTGCCTATTTGTTTACTGAAGTATTCACGGAACATATTATGTTCTGGTATAAGCTCATAGGTATTAATATTAAGACAAAGAGAAGTGGAGAGTGTGAGGGGAAAACCAAACCAAGGAAGATGTTAAGGCCTTTATCAAGATGATGAAGGTCTGAATGGAGCAGTGGCAATATGATTTATCTGAAGAAGATGGATTTTGAAAAACAATTAGAATAGGCAAGATTATGAAACATTGAAAATGTACATAATGGGAGGAGGGAAATGCAACAGAAGTTTCTAGCATAAGTGATAACATTAAGATATGAGGCAAAGAAGCTCCACTGTGAAGAGAATGTAAGGAAGCCTGGTTTTGATTATTTTGACTCTGAGTTGAATAACACTCTTAGTTGGAAACATCCAGTAGAAGAAGTGACAATGTAGATATATTTCTTAGAAGTTACGCCGAAGATGGGATTACTATTTTAGGAATCAAAAACTTATAGGTGATAGTCAAAGATAGGGCGATGGACACTTTAGCTCAGGTGCATGGAGGGATTGCATAATTGTATCATGACAACTCTACCACATTTTCTAAACAACGAGCCCGTTGGAATAACCGAGATTGGCTATGAGCACACAGCAACAATTGAGAATGTGATTTACTCTTTCTCTAACACCACACTGACTGTGTAGTCCTCTACTGCTGTTCTCCAGTGGTGACACAGAATATCCCTTATTTTGTTCAGGAAAATAATTTCTGATGTTGATATGTGTCACATACATGCATGTGCATGTATACGTGTATATGGTTAATATTAAATATAAATGATTAATCACAAATGAGTAAAAGGAAGATTAAGGCACCGAAGGAAATATTTAGAATTTAAGATCATTTAAATCTTCATCTTGTCCTATCAAGTAGCTTAACTATTTTCCCCCAACACACACAAATGTATACACACCACATTAATATAAAGAAATTCCAATGTTTGTCTTTTTTAAGGAAGTTTTCTAAATAAAAGTGGCTTAAAGCACATACTCATTGACATAAGAGATCTTATAAATTGGTATGCAATCTCCTGAACACTTAACCGTTGAAAGAGGATAAATAGTATTATTTTATCTCATTACAGACAGTCCCTTATATTCAGTTACTGTGTTCTTGAGAATAAATTCAGGAGATGTAAATAACAGTCTTATAAACTTAGAGGTTTGAATATCTCTATCTACCTCTATAACTATAGATCATTTTATTCCCTTACCTTTCACAGCATACAATAATAAAATATAGTATATCCTACTGATGACTTAATTTTGTTCTTTACCATTCACAGCTGACTTCACTGATCATTGTCTGATTTAATATAAAAATTCACAAACTCTAGCACATTCAATGATGCAAACCCATTTTTCCAATTGTATTATAGTTTAAGAACCTTACATGTCAGCATTAATAAATGTGCCAATACTTATTTTATATGTTCAATACTAGTGAAAGGAATAAAAATGAAAAGAAAGTAATAAAAACTAACTTATTGTACAAACAGTTCTACAGAGATGTTAACTCTACCAAAAAATGAATTGTGTAGTTGTGCCACAAAGAGCTTGAACTTTTGTTCATCAGCTGACAGATGAACATCTGATTTTGGAGTCTCCATATATAATGTAACAAAGGAAGAGCTATTCAATAGCTAAACTTAAAAATGATTAAGGGCTTCCCTGGTGGTGCAGTGGTTGGGAATCCGCCTGCTAATGCAGGGGCACAGGTTCAAGCCCTGGTCCGGGAAGATCCCACATGCCACGGAGCAGCTAAGCCCGTGAGCCACAACTACTGAGCCTGCGCTCTAGAGCCCACGAGCCACAACTACTGAAGCCCACGTGCCTAGAACCCGTGCTCCGCAACAACAGAAGCCACCGCAATGAGAAGCCCGCCACGGCAACGAAGAGTAGCCCCGGCTCGCCACAACTACAGAAAGCCTGCATGCAGCAAGCAAGACCCAATGCAGCCAAAAATAATAAACAAATGTTAATTAATTAATTAACTTAAAAAATAACTCTAAAAAATGATTAAGACTGACAATAACCCAGTACTGATAGCATTCAGTGTTTTGATAAATGACATATAGAATGAGAAAAAACATTTTTTTTCACTTATCTGTTGGTGAGAAGACGTTGAAACAGGGAACACTGTTTTTAGGATACAAAAATGATGTTCTTTCTGAGGTGTTACATTGATTTGTGGTTTTATCTGAATATTATGAGGAAAATTAATGTTCTTGAGGGGCTGGGAAATTGAAAAGGGGAGTGGAATGTACAGAAATGGAAGACATGGCTAGGCCAGCTGTGGAATGTAAATTCAAAATTTTCAAAATGTATTTAGCACAAATTTGTCTTCAAAATGTAACAAATGTGCTCTTCTCTAATTGACCACTTATGTGAACTGTGTTTAAATATATTGTTAAAATTCAGAAAGGATAGTAAAAGTATAGTAAATGGAAAAAAATGCCCATGTTTTCATTTCAACTTTTCCTATATTGTTTCTATTTCGTTTCATTAAACTGATGCCTATTATTTTCACAGTTGGAGAATTTTACAGAGAGTAAAAGAAAATAAATAATCTTCCTAATTCAAAGAGACGACTTGGAAGTAATTATGTAAACAATAATATAAATTCAACTTTATTTAGGTTAAAATAAAATGGTATAGACAATTCAGTTGGAAATAAAAAGTCTTTGTTATTTTTGATCAAATTTTCTGAGTCTTACATATTCTTAAGATAATATCATGCCACAACAATGCATTGGAGTTATAAAATTAATTCAGCAAGAATTAGTTGAAGAAAAACTATCTCAAGCAAAAAAATAAACCATCTCAAGAAAAAAAAAGAAAAAAGTTAAAACAATGAAAAAAAAGTGGGACAAAAAAAGAGTAAAACAACAAAAACACATCACACTCCTAAAGGAAAATAGTACTACTAGTACTATAGTACTATTAGAGAGTCCATTGTCTTAAAATTAACACATTATATATATTTAAAATATTTCCAGTCAAAATCATAATCATGTTATATAATTTGAAGAAAATAGACTTAAACGAGAATGCTCAGGTCACCATCATAACTCCACTGCTTACTAGAGAGGAACCGATCTAAGATTCAAGTTTCTGTCTGGTGAAATGGGTAAAATTTTCTTACAGTGTAAAGAGGTTGTGAAGAAAAATGAGATAATCCATGATATGTGCTTATCATGGGCCTGGACCACAGTAATGATTTCATAGTAAATGTGAAATGTGTGTAAATGTTTACTATTAAAAGGCAAAGGCACAATAACTCTATGGTAAACTTACTGGAATCATTCATAGCCCACCTCTCAATTAAGGCTGTAAAATCCTATTATTTTTTCTGACATCAGTGCTGCATGTTAACATTTTTCTCTGTAGACAGAGAAAGGGTGCCTGTGTTTTAGAACATCCTAAATCAAACTAATCCTTAAATGAGGCTATGCACAAATTTTGTATGTCACATCGATAAGCAAATCAAGTACAATATAGTAAGAATAATCCACAACAAGACTAAATCAGAAATACTGGTATAGAAAAAACAATGGGTAGTTCAACTGCATAGAACAGAAAAGAACATGAATGGAAAAGAACAGCAACTACACTGAAAATAGAAAAAGTTTCCTTATCTCTAGTGTAAAAGACAATCAAGGAGTCTCTCAAAAAAGTATGCTTGTATGAGAAAATCTTTATCCACACTGAACGAAAAAAGTGAAAGAAAATGTATACGCACTTTGTAAAATTATACATACACGCATATTATAAATAGCTCTGTGAACCTCCTATTGCTCTAAGCTTTTTTCAAAATGAAACAGTTTTAGTTCACCATTTTAACTGAACTGATTATTGTTTATCAACAACATAATAAAATGCATGATTGTATGAACAGTGTATCTCATTGCAAATACACATTTTTTAAAGTTTATAATGTTCCTAGAAATTTTATCTGAAATCAAGAGGGAGAAATATTTTTACCTCCTAAACTCAAAAAAAGACAGGAATGTGTCTATTCTCTATTACAATGACTTATTATCTATAAACTATTTATTGATCATATGATAATACATGTGGAATAGCAGGATTATCGTTTGTTCCAAAATGTCATTTTTAATGACAAAATTAATAATTGTGCATGTTGGAAATTCAAGCAATGAAATAAATTGAAAAGCCCAGAGGAACAACTACTTTCCCCTGATTATATATTTGTCCTCATCTTTTTATCAGACTTGAAAATGGTTAAAATTAGGAGCAACTGCTATTCATGGCCATCGTTTATTCACAGCACCAAATTTTCATGTGCTTACATTTTTACAGCCATTTTCTCCTTAAAAAATATTGCATTTAATTTGTTTCAAAATTATATTAGAGTATATTGAAACAGTTTTTGAATAGTTTCATATCACCATTGATTATGTATATGAAACAATATTGCTAAGTACAATCTGGCTCATTTACAAAGAGTTATGTGCAGAGAGAGGATCTAGTGTCTCCCTTGTGTATTTGATTATCTCTTCTAGAGACCTACATCTTAGCTAGATAATACAAAAGAAATGCTAATATTTAAGATAGGATCTTGCCTATCCCATATTATAGTAAGAGAAATGCATTTACACAGGGGGCTGGGGTAGAAGGAGCAGTGAAATTGGTTACTGGTACCTACATCTGGATGAACTGCAGTACCAGATACTGTGGACCACATTCTTCCATATTTCATTCAAAAATGCCATACAGGGCTTCCCTGGTGGCGCAGTGGTTGAGAGTCTGCCTGCCAATGCAGGGGACACGGGTTTGTGCCCCGGCCCGGGAGGATCCCACATGCGGCGGAGCGGCTGGGCCTGCGCGTCTGGAGCCTGCACGTCCGGAGCCTGTGCTCCACAACAGGAGAGGCCACAACAGTGAGAGGCCCGTGTACCGCAAAAAAAAAAAAAAAAAAAAGCCATACAATATAGTACACTTCAAATGCCACTTCTTCCAGAAATAATCTTTTTAATCTTTAATCACCTAACACACTTAAAAATTTTTTTTGTTAAGAATAAATTAGAGGACATCAACCATATTTGTCTCATATTGAACTTTCAATGTCTTAACAAGTTTTCTCACTTAATATAAGAACTGGTAATTTTTTTCAAATAAAAATAAAGGTATATTATTGTATACATTTTTCCTCAAAAGTTATTCATTTTACTATCTCTTTCTTTATTAAAAAACATCAGTTAGCATCATTGAAATCTAATAAGTGACTCATATCCAGAATATATGAAGAAATCTATAGGACTTCTGGTTTCCAGTTCTGCATATGTGAGGTTGGAAGTCACTACTCCCTCCTAACAAAAAGTCAAACCCTAACAATAATAAAAACAGACTGAACAATCAACAACTCTTCTTGGACCCATCAGAGAAGGAAGCAAACTGCTACCCACAAGATTGGAAAGACAGGGAATACAGGGAGTCACAGCTCAGAGCAGAAACTTGAGAGTTGAAACAAGTATGGAAATCAGTGCTAAGGTAAGAAAAACTGAACTTCCACTGACAAATGGCTACAGAGTAAGTGTGTGGAAAAGTCTGGGAGTTAAAAAGTCCAGAGGGACCCAGTCATAAAAAGAGTCCTCATCATATTTTGAGATTTACCTCCAGGGGCTCAATCAGGTTCCTACAGTAAATATTAAAGAAAAGTCCCCTCTTGCTTCCCACAGTGTGAGGGGAAACGGAACCATTTTGAAATACTGTGGAGCACTCTGCTCTCCTCTGCCCTCAGGGGAAACTAGTTAACTAGAGCCTAACTCTCTGTGGGACTTTCTGAGCCTAACTGACCTAGGGGAAGGGGAATACCTAATTCCAGCCCACTTTAGCCATCTTGTCCCACTCCAGGGGTGAGGAAGAAAAAAACTGAGAAACTCTCGTGAAGTTTACAGTCCAAAGGCATAGGCTCCATAAAAGACAGACCAAACTGTAGGACCATGGAATGCTTCCCCTTCCCCACACCTCATCATCACATTACTAAAGGCCTGTTTATAGCAGCTCCTTTTACCCAGTACATCATGTCCAGCTGTCAAGAAAAAAAGTACAAGTTATACCAAAAGGCAAGAAACACAATCTGAAGAGACAGAGCAAGCACCAGAACAAGACATGACAAAGATGCTGGAATGATCAGATCGAGAACTTAAAACCACTATGATAAATACGATAAGGGCTTTAATGGATAAAGTAGACAGCATACAAAAACATAGACGATATAAGCGGAGAGATGGAAATCCTAAGAAAGAATAGAAAAGAAATGCTAGAGGTAAAAAGCACTGTAACAGAAAAGAAGAATGCCTCTGATGGGTTCATCAGTAGACAGGTCTGAGGAAAGAATCTCTGAGCTAGAGGATATATCAATAGCATCCTCAAAAATCAAAAGCAAAGACAACAAAGACTGATTAAAAAAAAAACAGAATAGAATATCCAAGGATTGAGGGACAACCACAAAGGGTGTGACACAAACATAATGAGAATACCAGAAGAAGAAAGAGAACAAGGAACAGAAAAAAATATTTGAAGCAAGAATGACTGAGAATTTCCCCCAAATTAATGTTCAAGATCAAACCACAGATCCAGGAAGATCAGAAAACACCAAGTAGAAAAAAATGCCTAAAAATGATACTAGGCATATCATTTTTAAATTACAGAAAATCAAAAATAAAGAAAAAATCCTGAATGAAGCCAGAGGAATAAAATACGTTACCTATAGAGGAAGCAAGATACGAATTACATCTGGCTTCTCCTCAGAAACAAAACAAATAGACATTGAAATATGTACAGTGAAATATTTATGGTGTTGAAAGAAAAAAACACCAACCTAGAATTTTGTACCCTACAAAGTTAACCTTCAAAAATGAAGGAGAAATAGACTTTCATACACAAAAATTGAGGAAATTTGTTATCAGTAGACTTGCCTTGCAAGAACTATTAAATGAAGATCTTCATAAAGAAGAAAAAATATTATAGGTCAGAAACTCAGATCTATATAAAGTAACAAAGAACATCAAAGAAGGAATATGTGAAGACAAAATAAAAACTTTTTATTTTTCTTATTCTTAATTGACCTAACTGATAATAGTTCATTCAAAATAATAATACCAAAAATGTATAAATTATGTATGTTTACATATATATCTTATGAGTATATATATCTTATGTGTGTATTGCATATACATATATACACATATGTGTATATGTATATAAGTGAAATGAATGACAAAAATGATAGAGTAATACAAGGGATGGGAGGGAAAGTTAAGCTTATTTTGTTATTATAAGGTACTCACACTACCCATGAAGTGGTATAGTATTATTTGAAAGTGGACTTGAATTAGCTATAAATGTATATTGCACACTCCAGGATGATGACTAGAAGATGTTAAAAAAAAAAGAATTATAACCAATATGCTTCAGAAGGAGAGAAAATGGAATAATATAAAATGCTCAATTAAAACTACAGAAGGCAGACAAAGAGTGGAGCACAAAAAAAGGAAAAAAGAACAAGGGCAACAAATAGAAAACATTAATGAATATGGTAGATATTAATGCAGCTATATCAATAATCACTTGGAACATCAATACGTCAATTAAAAGACAGAGATTGCCAGAATGGAGCAAAAAATAAGGCCAAACTATAGACTGTCTACAAGGAACCCACTTTAAATGTAAATCTACATATAGATTAAAAGTAAATAAATGGAGAAAAATACACAATGCTAACACTAATCAAAAGAAAGTAAAAGTATAATTACATAACTCTCTTTTTTTTTTTTTTTTGTGGTACACGGGCCTCTCACCGCTGTGGCCTCTCCCGCTGTGGAGCACAGGCTTCGGACGCGCAGGCTCAGCGCCCATGGCTCACGGGCCCAGCCGCTCCGCGGCACACGGGATCCTCCCGGACCGGGGCACGAACCCGCATCCCCTGCATCGGCAGGTGGACTCTCAACCACTGCGCTACCAGGGAAGCCCACATAACTCTCTTAATTTCAGACAGAGCAGACTTTGAAGCCAGTAAAGTAACAAGGGATAAAGAAGGGCATCACACAATGATGAAAATGTCAACTCTCCAAGAAGATATAATAATATGTATGTGTCTAACAACAGTGCATCAAATTATATGAAGCAAAAATTAATAGAATTGTAAAAAGAAATGGATGAATCCAATAGCTTAGTTGGAAATTTCAACACCCTTCTATTAGAAATGGACAGGTACAGCAGGCACTAATGTAAGTAAACCTTACTTACAACTTACTGTTGTAAATGAACAGTTAAGATGGCAAAAGCAATACTTAAAAAAACACTTGACAAACAGACAACATTAGCATCTAATGATCATGAAACTGCAATTTCCTTATCAGGGAATTTAAAAGAACAATGAGGTAGCATTATCCATTCCCAAATGTCTTAAAATAGTATAATGATAGAATACGCCAAGTGCTGATAATAATGCAGAAGAAGTGTAATTCTCATACACTGCAGCTGGAAGTATAAATTAGTACCACCACTTACACTGTAGAAAATTCTTTGAAACTATCTACGTAAGCAGATGGAGGCAAATCTAATGAGCCCGACCTACAGCCAACAAAAATATGAACGTGTGTGTAACCTAAAGACACATGCAAAAAAAAAAACAAACACATGCAAATAGGTTCATAGCAACACCATTCTCAATAACCCCTAACAGAAAAAAAATCAAAATGTTAATCAATAATTCAATGTATAAGTAAATTGAGGATTTGAATACTATACCACAATAAGAATAAATTAAAGTCAATGGCACAGAATAACTTGAATGAATCTCACAAATATAATGTTAAGTGAAATAAGCCACATATATTATGCTTCCTCCAATATGAAGTTCAAAGTCAGACAAAAATAATTTATGATGTTACAAACCAGGATGGTGGTAACACTTTGCGAATAAAAGTTATAGTAGAGGATACAGAGGGACTTCTTGGATTCTGGTAATGTTCTGTGTTTTATATAGATGATTGAAGTTCAAATGTGTTCCAATCTCAATACTACGATTGTGCACTTTTCTGTATATATGTTATATATGAGTAAAACATTTACCAGTAAAAGTTGGTTAATATTATTCTCCTCATGAATTACATCAGGGCAGGTACCATGTCATCTACATCTACATCTGTATGGATATCTATGTATCTATCTATCTACCTATCAATTTATATTATATCTGTCTGTCATCTATCTATCCATCAGTCATCTATTTATACTACAATACTAACTTGGATCTTTGCACATGTATCCTTTCAAATTATTATTATAATGTGATTTTGTAAAAAAAATGTGCTAAAATCTGACACTGAATGATTGTGAAAAACAAATGACTTATTTTTAGATTATTAACATAATAGCTTACTTAATCAAATCAAATCCCCTTTTAATCATCTTAAAATACCATATTTATTTTATCTTTTTTCAAGGCCACAATTATGTCTATTCTATAATTGCACATATGCACATGATAAATCAATTCTATACACTAGGCACTAACTTATAGATTAATCATTCATTTTTATTTTGTAGTTACTCATAATTCCAAAATATATACTTATCTCTGATAAAAAGAAAATAGCCCTTTCCTAATAATCTCATCTATAGGTATAACAATCAAATTATGATTATATAAGCAAGCTAATTAAATATTCCATTTTTCCTAATGGGAATTAATTTTTAAGTTTACTTTGGTTAAAAGTTTTGAAATCCTTTGCAAATAAATCATTGTTTGATATTAAAAAGACAAGAGTTTACTGAATTTCTATAATTAATACTCAAAACAGAAACCCTAATAATGACAACAGTATCAGAAAAAGATCCCATGGGTCTCTTTGGAAAGACTTCTGAAAGCAACGATGTTTTAAACAAAATTAAAAGCACTGTTTCCCAAGAGTAGAATGTTATTTGAGAGAGTAAATATACTAAGAATCAGGAGACTGAAACCCTCAAGATATTTTAATATCTTACTCCTTTTTCTTATCACAAAATTTTCTTTGTTTCAATATGGCAATTATAAAATTACAATCATCTGCTTCCTTTTTTTTTTTTTTTTTTTTTTTACTTATTTAACTGTAAACTCCCTATTCATAGTTAAACACAGTACCTGGCACGTGGTAGAAATTCAATAATTGTGAACCAAATTGGTGGATAAATATTTACCTTTTAGTTAGAAGCCTTTATTTAAAAATACTTTAACATTTTTGAGAACCTCTTGAAGAAAATGGAGCAGTGCTAGCATATATAAATTTTAGAGCTATCAGGAGTCTTTGAAATCATCTAGTCTCACCGTCTCATTACACAAATGAGGTATCTGGAACCTAGGGAAGTTTTACCATCTCCCTACCACATAAGTGAAATGAGCGCTGCAACTGGGTCTTGAACCTCCTGACTTATAAATCATATACCCATTCCAAATATCATATTGGCTTTCCAAGCTCTAGACTTAACGCTTTTGAAACTTTGCTTGTCTTAATCGATCTTACTCATTCTGTCTCTCTCTTTCACTCTCTCTACCAATAAAGTTAAAACAAAGCACAATTTAATTGGTCTGGATTGAAGTACAAGTCAATTAGAATGGTGTAGTATCTTGGTCATTCTCATGAACAATAAATATTGCTATGAATGTGCAGTCAATATAACTTTGATGGGAAGCCAAATGAGTTAGCTTTTATTCTAAGTATTAATTTATTAATACTTTGAAATATAACTTCCCACATATTCTTAAATTACTCTAGCCCAGACTTCTGAAAAGGAAAATACAAGTGTTGATTAGTTTCTACTATGTCATAAAACAGTATGCTTGTTCTGTTCCTACAAATATAGGATCTTTTACCATTGCATATGGCTAAATCTTTCAAACTAACAAAAAGCTTTAGAACATGTTGATACCAAAAAAAATGTAATTTTGTATATATAAAGTTATATATATAGTATATGTTATAATTGATTATATGTGATAATTATATCATATGATATAATACTTAAACATATAATTTTATGTATGCAGCTATATAAATTTTATATGTTATAATATATAAACTATAGTTAAGTACATATAAAACTATATCATATGATACTGATATTACATATGATAATTATAAATTGTGTATAATTAGAAATTAAATACATATATAACATCTGTTTCTTTCAAATGTGAATACTGAGTTAAAAGATATTTTACCATTTTTTTCTTCTGCCAGTCATTAATTTTTATTTCAAAATTTTACTAAGAACTTAACATCAAACTTCAGTTCAATATAGTTCTATTTCTTTATCCTGCTGCAATATTTCTTGGCCTTACTATTTAATTAGAAATGAATTTTCAAACACATTGTTAACTATATGAAGCATATAAAAATATTCATATTGGAATGAATATATCAGTAGCAAAGACTTCCTTAATTTTTAAAATTATTTTATTACTTATAATAGTTTTGTGGGAAAAGTGCAAGTTTGCGTATAAAATGTATGTTCTCAAGTGAAAAATACAAAAGTATATCAATGCTAAATTTCCTTGCATCTCCACACAATAATACACATGACAGTACATTATTCACAATTAATATCATGATTTAAAATATATTTGACACTGTCAATGTTTTTTGAACCTGCTCCAACAATTTAATCGAAGTTTAAAATAGTACGAGATACAATCAGTGCTCAGACGACTCATATCTTTACATGAAAATCACAAACATGAATCAAAAATAAATTCAGTGTAAAGGAGCAGTACCATTGTTGAATTAGTTGTCTATGCAAATGACTTTATATTGAAAACTATTTCCCCTAATTCAATTCCCCATAGTTTCAATAGATAACACACTTTCAACTATTAGATTCATAGATTTATAGGATTGTGGGGTTTTTTGACACTTTAAAAAATTGAAGTATAGCTGAAGAATTGTATTCTTAAAAGCTATCTAGAGTTTATTCTAGGGAAGAACAGTGATACTTTAAATGTGAGGATAAAAAGTATAATTATAAACTATATTAAGTTATGTATATAAATTATAAAATATGAGGAATGAGAAACAATGTAGATAAAATATGTAAAATAAACTATTAAGTTTTGAGGAGAGTAATACAAAACACATGGCACACATTTAAATTAGGGAGAAAACAGAGTATGTCTTCTTGGAGAGCAATTGCTTCAGTGCAATTTCCACTTATACTAGCTACTGTGAGTCCAGGCATGGCTACAATGATTGACCTATTTTCTCATACCCTACAAATTATCCTCTATCAAAATAACACACATGTACATGACCCACAATCACCTACAGGTAAACCTGTTGAGAAAGACTGTGTGTGCCCTTTGAGCGCACGTTAAAATACAAAATTGCACAGGAAGCTAGAAAAGAGTTTTCTCAGGTTCTTAAAGTGTCTATTCAGTGTGATATGGAATAAGGTGAACTGGACACAATTTAGTCAGAAGAAGTCCAAATAACATCAGGACTCCTTTGTGCTTAAACCATGGTTATCATGGAATTTAAATGTGTGGCGCTTGATTGGTCTTGGAGAGGCCAAATCTATATGCTCACCCTTACAGATGTTATTTTGATTTATTTTTTAAATAACACAAAGCTTAAGATCACAGCAATTTTAAGAAAACTATAGCAAAAAAAAAGAAAAAGGTTTCATTAGATTTCTTTTCTTTTTGGCTTTCTGGGTCTTTAGTTTGTACCCATGTATGTCTGTCACCCCCATGAATGGGCCCGGGAGGATCAACTGACCTCCTAGAACACTTCATGCAGTGAGGCGATGGGGTGAAGAAAGAAAGGAAGTGATTCTGATGCAGGGGTCACCCTCCACCCCTCCTCACTGGTGCGGTTGGGCGGGGAGAAGGGAGGGCCTGATTGTCCTGGTGGCTCAGCATTGCGGGAGACTGGGGCCGGGTGTGGAGGAGGAAGGGCCAGGCTGAAGGCTGGGCTGTTGGCGTCTCCTCCCACCGTTCACTCTGGGATTGGGTTTGCCATGGCTTCCTTTGGTCCAAGTTTTGGCCTGGTGCTTAGTCCTGTGTCCTGTCTGGCTATTGGCCCAGAGGCCTTTTTATGCTGCTGCTGCTGCAGGGCCAGCTGCGTGGCCCAGATTCTCAGTGGCCGCAGGTAGGCCAGTGAGCGGAACACCCACTGCTGGCAGTACGCCTCTGGGGTCTGGAAGGCCAGGCCCAGGCGTTCCCCCACAGTACGGTAGCAGCCTTCAGCCGTCTGGAAGCCTTTCCAAGTCAGGCCCTCTTGGATCATGGTGGCTGCCAGCCCATAGCCCACAGCCACACAGACTTCATCAGACTGAACACTGGATCTATCAGGAACACCATGGACTGCATTCCATTCAGAGCTCCCATGGCCCCTCCTGCAAAGGCCTGGACATTGAACTCAAAGATAGTTTGGAGAGCACGGACCACATGTGGGGTAGGAAATACCTCACTGTCTCCTTCTCCTAGGCCACTGGCCCTCAGGAACCACTGGCAGCACACTGGTCAGACATGATGCTATAGAACTGAGGCTGAGCACTGCATAGTTGCAATAGCGGCCACTCCACAGCAGTCTCTCATAGGCCTCTTGACCCCAGCTAAGGATGGAAGAAAATTTATCCTGGACCTCCTGTGCCCCACACAGAGCCGCCATCTTGACCATCACAGCCACAGCTGCCAGCCACAGTCCTCCAGAGTAAGCACTGGGGTCTGTGGTGACCCATCTATCATAGGTTTGGTCTGCATAGCCTCCATTCTCAATGAGTTCATCTTGGTCCAAACTTCATTTCAGACTACATCACAGCCAGACACACAGGCTACATGTCCCTCAGGAAGCAGTGGTCACCCATCGGGTAATAGTCCCAATAAACCTGCAGCACAAACTTCAAGTTCAGGCCCTTCCAGTCTGTTATTAGATTTCTAACTACGTATATATATATATATATATATATATATATATATATATATATACACATATATATTTATAAAACTGACATTTTTTAAAAAGCTGCATTTGTGATAGCTATAACTGACAATGTTACATAAATGGTAACCTTGTACCTCATTATATGAAGTCTAAAGGGATACTGTCATTACACTATAATTGGCTAAAAGTTTTCGATGTATTCAATATTCATGTGAAAAAAATAAAGCTTCACCACCACAGGGCAGTTACGAACAACAAACACAGATTGCAAGCCGGTTCAGGGCTGTGGCATGCCATCTGCACTGTGGCAAGAGTTATTAGGCCAGCACTGCACATGTTAGTGCTACTGTGAGCCTGAATGCCACTTCCCCCGGACCTGAGAAATTACACTTTAGGGAACTCAGGAGCCAGAGGTTTTTTTCTGTTGCTTCTCATAAAAAATAGATGTAATCTCAAATAGCATTCATTACATTTGTTTTAGAAATGAAAGAAACAGAAGAGGTAAAACATTAAGAATGATTTTGCATTCTTCATTGTTTATTCTATGACTTGCAATCTCATTGCCTTTTAGTTGTTAAAGCTACTTAAAATTATCACGAATTTTAAAACGCAATGGCAATTTCAGAATACAAGTACAATTTTTTTGGAGTTCGTGTAAATCATGATATAAAACTAACAGTGTTTTGTAATCATTTTCAACAATGATGTTGTCAGCTATCCTATACAAGTGAAAATTCAAAACTAGGAGTTACATGAAATGCTACATTGAATATAACAACATCACTGAAGAAATGGGATTAGGAGATTCTTCAGCCCCTATTGCCACTCCCTTGGAGAAAGTAATCTCTAACTGCAAAGGAACATGCATGGCTGTTTCCTCTGGTTTTTCTTATTCATTTCCCAAATAGTTTCTGTACCTCTTGATCCAACCACTCCAAGCTATTCCTCTATCTTGATGTGTTTTCTCTCTTCTTTGATGGAGTAAGCAAAGAAGCAGTTAGGCTGAATATACCAAAGATGTTATAGACTCTAACCTACAACTGAGCAAACACCATTAATTTCACAAACAAAAACCTGCTGCCAGGACGAGTGAGCAAAGGGTAACACTTAACAGAGCCACTTACTTCATTAATCCTGTTACATAAATTATTTTATCAGTGTATTTCTAAATCTATCCAATCTGCCCAATTGGTACTCACCTGGAGTCTCAGTCAAGCAGTTAACTGTGAGCTGATGCTCCAGATGATATAAACACTAACCAATTGACTTATCTACTTTGCTTCCTTTTGACAGAGTAGCTAAAAATATGCAGATGCAAATGTCAAGTGCTGGAGGAAAAGCACCCATCACCATATTAGAGGACGATGGCAGCTGAACCAAGGGTGCTGCCACTCTATCATGGCTGGTAGGGCATATAAAGCACACCCCGGGACAATCTGTCTGTCAAAATGCCAATTGCAAAATGCTCTGCCATACTAAGATACTGAAGCAGGGCACCTGGTTAGAATAGGCTTATGTTGTGTTGCAAATATAATAAAACTATTTCATCATTATTATTTTTAATTTTCTCCTTTAATTTAGGAGTCAGTAGAGTATCGTAACATTTCCCACAGCTCCCACTATTTTATTTCAAAAAAATACTTTCGCTAAAATTGTCGCATGACTCCTCTGAAATTCCATGTTTAATATGATTGCTCCGAGCTACTTATTAAAACATTTCTTACTGCTTCTGATTAGAAATGGAAAACTTTTTATTATAGTCTTTTGAAGTTTCAGCAGTATTGAATATTTCTGAATTCCTTAAGCATATCAAAAGCTTCTGACTTCAGTTATCTTATTATAATAGGACAACTAATACCTGTGCACAGACTGGCTAAACTTTCATACCAAGAGTGTCATATTCCTCCATTTGTCACCCAATTAAACAAGCGCCCAGAGAACTGATAAGTGCACCACACTAAAACTCAACAGACTGAGGCATAATTAGAGAGACAGAATTGGATTTCTTGTTTCAACTGGCCATTACAGAAACGGTTCTGCTGTCATTCTTTTCTTTCTTCTTTCCTTTCCTTTCTTTTTTTTTCTTCTTTCTTTCTTTCTTTTTTTTCAAAAAATAAATTGGCTTTGCTCACACACAAAACAGTTGGGGCAAATCCAAATTCTTTAGCAACTGATTATCACTAAAAGTCAGCACTAAGATAACTTCAAATGAACTGAAAAACTGTAAGAGAAGGCAGAATCTTATAGTCCACATAAATTACATATGTGTTATTAAAATTCTAAGGGCCAGAAAAAAGCAATAAATTGACCAAGTATGTCAGCAATATCAAAATCATATTCTTCAGTGCTGTTCTCCGTCCACTTTTTTTTAGTTGAAACATAGACTGAGGATTATAATTAAGATAATTCTTTATCATAAAAAAATTAGTGGAAGCATATAACAAAAGTGGCAAGGACAAAGTTTCATTTTCCAAGTATGTGTTTGTGTATTTCCTGGAATAAATTTAGGAGTAAAATAATAAAAAGCCAATGTGCACTCTCACTGAAATCTTTATTTTCCTTTTCTATTACTCTTGCCCAAATCCTATCTCCGTTATATTATTTCTTTCTATTTCCTTCAGAAACCAGTGTGCCAAAGGGACTTCTGGACACCCATGCCACCTCTGGGACTTCAGGGAGCCTTGCTGGCAATAAGCATTTCAGTGAGCCCCAGAAACCACGTGCACTGGAGTCCCCTGTGGTTATAAAGCACCGGGTACATGAACTTTGAATCTCTGGAGGTTCTCTTTAGACATACAACCAGGTGATTTTCAGCCACACTAAACACTAAAACCTTCCATGTTCACCATCCTAAAGGAGAAAATGATTCTTCAGCGGGTATACAATTTTGATTTTGTATCTATGAACAATTACAAAGAAAACACCTATTGATTCATATCTCATTCATGTAACATTGTTAGGAAAAATTTTTTAAAGGAGCAATTTACTCTAAGCAACTCAACCTTGGCTCATTTAATTTTTTTGTAAAAAAGCTTTTGTTTTAATTATTCTCTATGGAAGATTTTAAAAATTAGAAAATAATCTGCCTTTTAAAAAAATTATAATTTCATCTTTCCTTGGCTCAGTTGGAAAACAAGTAGTCTTTACTTGCTAACATTGAGTGTATGAGTATTTGCCCGTGTATTATATGAGGCCTGATGAAAACATCTGAGCTGCTACTTCAGCTGTATTATGTTGAGGTGTTATTTCAGCTGTTTAGGGTGGTTGCCTGCTCCCCCTACTTTACTATAAATTTAATTTCCCTTATTGATACAACCATTGTGTCTCCCACTAGCAGCTATTTTTGTCTCCTGAAAGTCTATTACTAATCTATTATCAGTGAGGAAGTCAGATAAGCAAGCTGGGCAGATTTGTTCCTGAATAGTTTCTATGTGAAAATATGGCAGATGCCATATCCTAAAGATATGGGCTTTAGGAATGGAAATCTCTTTTGACTGATTACTCAGGAGTTTTCTCTACTTGCCTTTAGGTTTTCTGACATAATATAGTTTAGGTTATTGAAAAATAACACTCAAATTTTTTAAAGTGATATATTTCAAATTACAAGTATCAGGATTATGCTTAATCCTATAGTTATGATAATTTTCAAGCATAGAGAATGAAGCAATTAGGTTACCAGAAAGGGAAAAAAACCCCCAAAAGTACAGATGGGAATTAATTTCTATTTCTAGGTTTGTCACCTGTTAGTTGTGTAGCTACAAGTAAGAAGTTGCTGAGATTCCACAACAGCCTCCCCATAGATAAAGAAAAATACCTTACCTGAATTATCTTGGGAAAAATAAATTTTTATATATATTATATTGTATTATATATTATACATATTACATATATTATATACAATGAACTAGTTAATTTCCATACAAATCCAGGTTTTTGTTATCAAAAAAAAACTAAAGACTCCACGGTGTACTTCTCATATTGGTCAAGTTTCTGTTAGCAAGGTGGTAAAGTTCTTAGATATCAGAAATTGTGTATTTGTCCATGTTGATGGATCTGATGTCTGAACTGCAAGTAAGAATTGCACTTGACATACATGAGTACTCAATATATAAGATTTTCTAAGAAAGATATTCCAAAGATAGGTAGGTAGATAGGGAGAGAGATAGAGAGATAGAAAGGGAAAGATATCTCAAGAGATCTATATCTGTATCTATATTTATATATAATCTATATATTTGTGTAATCTCTGAAAATGTAGATCAAATTAATTGACAATTTTTAAAGAAAACTATATATTTTGAACTTAAAATAATCAAACAATAAAAAGATGAGTTATATAGAAATATCTGAGTCATTCCTTATGGTACAGTTTTAAGACCTAACGTCAACATAAAGATGCTAAAGTTATTCTACTGTTTACCTGTCCTTAATAGTGTAAAACTGAAGTGAATAGTTTCTGGTCCTCTGTATTATACAGAATGATAATCTATCAAATCAGGTTATACCTCCTCAATATTTCTAAATTTTGCACTCTCAATAAAGAAACCTGGGTTCTAGTCCTAATTTCGTTCTTCCTTTTCCTGGAAGAAATCATCCAGAATAATTGGCCTTAGCTGTCTCACATATGAAAGGAGATAATTTAAGAAGATGATCTCTAAAACCCTTTGATTAACACCTAACCTTATTTCAAATGGTGGTGGGTGGTAGAGGGAGGTGAAAAAGGATACCCCTTTGGTTTTCTTTTTCTTTTTTTTTATTACGGCCTTTTTTTGCCTCTCACTGATCTCCTCTACACAATATTAATTGAAATATAATTATATGTATACATTTTTGAGAGATTAACACATATATGTTAATATCTTTATATTAAAAACTTGTTTCCATTAGTTCAACCGTCCTTCAAAGATACTCCATAGACTCAATATTGTCACTTGTACCTTGTGCCCAATGAGACTAAACCTTGGAAGGTTCAAATTCATCCAATCCAGCAAATGCTATCAAGGCAAAAAGCCTAGTTTAGTGTCTCTTCTTTGAATGGTTTCTTGTTTCACTCCTGTTTCAGAATTCCTTTCATGTCAACATATGGATTCATAGAAAAAAATGTGTTTTTTAAACAAAATATTTTACCCATCTTTCTTAGTTATTTTCAGTGGAAGATCTGCATTACCTCTTGCTACATGAGAAGAAGGCTTTGACATTCTTAATCACATTACATTAATTTGCTCTTTCTTTTTTATAGTCTCTGTTGTTTTGTTTTCCTGTTTGCTTGTTTGTTTCAATGGCAAAATCCAATCCATTCACATTTTGCCTTCTATTGATATTCTTGATTTGTATCCTTTTTTATGTTAGGATTGTTTTTTATTTTCTTTATTTGATTCTTTCTTCTTTTTCCCTTATTTCACTGATTTAATCACATTGATATTTACTTCTTTTTTTCTCATGTAATATAGGATATACTGTTGCACCTCTGTCTTCCATTAATATTTAGTTTCCCTTTGTCAATACTAATAATCAAAATTATTCTGTGCCATAATATGAAAATTATATTCCACAAAACTCTATTCCACAATGTGTCCCTTACCTATTAAGATGAGATATTTTGAATATTTTCTTTTCTCATCATCTATTCTTCACCTTTCCCCAAATGAATAAAGACCTCTGGAATCCTATTTTCTTCCACTTTTCAATCAAATAGAAGATTTTTGTGTATTTTTCCCCTAAGTTTTTATAGTTCTATACTTCATAAGAATTACTTTTGCATTATGTGACTTATGTTTAAAAAATCTTGACTTAGAACTTATATTTTGTATTTTCAAAGACTGTATCCATTTACATTTAGATTGAACTCTATGACTGACTGTACGTGCACGCGCTCACGCACACACACACACAGACACACACATACAGTGTGGCTGAACCACACGGACTCCATTTTGTCAATTCTGTCTTAGGCCTTCTGTCCTACACCTTCCCTTTCTTTTTTTTTTTTTTTTTTAACATTTTTATTGGAGTATAATTGTTTTACAATGTTGTGTTAGTTTCTGTTGTATAACAAAATGAATCAGCTATATGTATACATATATCCCCATATCCCCTCCCTCTTGCATCTCCCTCCCACCCTCCTATCCCACCCCTCTAGGTGGTCACAAAGCATGAAGCTGATCTCCCTGTGCTATGCAGCTGCTTCCCACTAGCTATCTATCTTACATTTGGTAGTGTATATATGTCAATGCCACTCTCTCACTTCATCCCAGCTTACCCTTTCCCCTCCCTGTGTCAAGTCCATTCTCTACGTCTGCCTCTTTATTCCTGTCTTGTCCCTAGGTTCTTCAGAACCATTTGTTTCCATTTGTTTTTTGGGGTTTTTTTGGGGTTTGTTTTTAGATTCCATATATATGTGTTAGCATACGGTATTTGTTTTTCTCTTTCTGACTTACTTCACTCTGTATGACAGACTCTAGGTCCATCTACCTCACTACAAATAACTCAATTTCATTTCTTTGTATGGCTGAGTAATATTCCATTGTATGTATGTGCCACATCTTCTTTATCCATTCATCTGTCGATGGACACTTAGGTTGCTTCCACGTCCTGGCTATTGTAAATAGTGCTGCAATGAACATTCAGGTGCACGTGTCTTTTTGAATTATGGTTTTCTCTGGGTATATGTCCAGTAGTGGGATTGCTGGGCCATATGGTAATTCTATTTTTAGTTTTTTAAGGAACCTCCATACTGTTCTCCATAGTGGCTCTATCAGTTTACATTCCCACCAACAGTGCAAGATGGTTCCCTTTTCTCCACACCCCCTTCCCTTTCTACATGAGTGAGCTTCAGCCTAACTCACAAGGAACACACCCAAACCAGATAAGTTCCCAGTCAATTTTTACCCTTGCCTGCATCTCTTATAAAAACTGGAAGGTGCCTTTTGCTGAGGCAGATGCTTAATAGTTATGAGACCCCCAGGGGGGTTGGTGCAGACATGCTTCTCCCTTGGTAGTCAGATTCTAATTTTAGCTCTGGCCCCTTCCACTGCCCCTGTACTCCTTTCGGCAGCATGAAGTGCAGCTGAGAACACCTCTGGAGCATCATCTGCCTGATCCTGCCTGTATGTATGATACCCACAGTAAACTTCATATTGCACATCATAAAGCTTCCCGCTGCATTTTGCGGTCTCAAAGTTCCTTCTCAGTTCAGAGGATATTATTGAATGTCCTCGGCTTCCAATGCATACACACACTTGTATATTTTGAGATCCACCACTTACCACTACTTCCAATTCTCATCTTTCCTATCCTGTGATCTCTGGTTTTAACATTTATTATTTGGTTGGAATCCTTTTTAAAAATATAAGCTTCAGATTGAGTGCATGAATGATATATTTGCTCAATTTGTGCATATTCATGAAATATTTTATCATTACAAACGAATCCTATTTTCATAGTGATATTTTTTGAGTTATATATTATTTGAGTTGAAGATGTTTTACTTCTGTAGATTATAAACTTTATTTCTCTGTTATTTTTTATTGTGTGTTTTTTTCTTTTTTGTGAAATTTCTATATTTTCAAATGATATATCTCCAGGATATATTATCTAAATTTCATCCTAATTTCAGATTTTTGTAGTTTTCTTTGTATTCACTTTTTTAGGTTTGAGGTACACTTTCTGTTATTTGTTTATTTGTAACGATTCTCCACTAATTGGTATACTTAATCTCAACCACAAAGTATTTTGGGCTATAGTTTCCAAGTTTTCAAGAATTTTCTCTATCATCTATACTTATTTAGAGGCTTAGAGTGACTGTACTCTATGCTTTCTCTTTCTGATCTGACTCCGCTTAAATAGGTTGATATTTTTTCTTTGTTTACTCACTGGGACTCCACTTCAACTGCTAGAATATTAGAATACTCCATTGGCAGTAATTCTGAGTAGTGAAGACTGTGCCATGTAGTTGTGGCCTCAAGTGGTACAGCAGTAGCTTATTCATAGTTCTCTTGCTCTGCTATTAAGATTTAGTTTCTTTACCCTGAAGAGCTTTCCATGCCTTAGGTAGGAAAAGTTGCCCATTTATTCAACTACTCTTCAGCTCCTAAGGGTCAGGGAAACAAAGCTAAACTCATATGGTGCCAGACATCTTTGAGTGCTAAATTTTCCCTGGTAACAGTTACATTTGAGTCCTCAAAATTAAGACTTTCAGAAGCTGCTTCTCAGGTTTGCAGTAATCTCAGATGGAAGAAAATGCTTCGCATAATTCTCATGCTTAGTCTGTCCAGGGCCTGTTTTCCTTTGGGCATCTAAGCCTATGTGGCTCAAGAGGTTTGGATGGGTGGCAATGGGAGTGGGGGATAGAAGAAAGTCAATCCTCTCTTTAACCTGCTATCGTGCCCAAACGCCCCTCTTATCTTTCAAACCGATAAGCTCTCAGTGATTGATCTAATTCACTCTCATCTCTTCATTTGTTACCTATATGTTAGTGATTCTCACATATTTTCTCCTTATTAGATTCTCTCTTGAACTCCAGGACCCATAATTGCAACTATCTTCTATATGTTGCCATTTGGATTTTCACTAATACCTCACAAATTTTGTGTCACAAACTGAACTTACTATCTCTATCTATAAAACCTGTCTTCTGTCATGCCCTATCAAATTAATGGAAGCACCATATCCACCAATTCTCTCAGGTTTAAATCCACTTTTATCTTCTCTAGCTTCTTCCCCTATATGCCTAACATTGGTTAGTATGCAATAATGTAAATTCTATTTTCCCAAACCCACATGTTTCTCTACTGCTACTGCATGAGTTAAGCCTTTTATCCACTCTTCCATTATTTACTGCAATAACATCCTAACTTATTTATATGCCATTAGACTTTTCTAATCTGATAAGCTCTCCATTATGTTTCCGAGTTATAATGTTGATAAATTTTTCATATAACAACAACAAAATTACTGACATGTGAAAAGATTGGAACAGACCCCCAACTGGCTTCTTGCTTTCTTCACACATTTTTGTAACTACCTGGAAGTAGTTCTACACTCAATGAGCTGGTGCTAAAAATTGCTTTATTTTGATTTATTCTCAGTGGTTTGAGTGTATACTACAATGGCTTGGTCAGGCTAACACTGAGCTCATGCTCCTGGCTGTGCAGTGAGCTCAGGTCTGCTCTACAAGTGTTCATTCTAGGTCCCAGGCTAAACAGACAGTGATTTTCTAGAGAAAATCTCTCACATGACAATGATGGAAGCAAAAAAACAGAAACGTAACCACAAAAATACATTTCGAACCTGTGTGTCATGTCCAGTAACTTTCTATTGACCAAAATCACATGACCAAGGATAATATTAAAGGGACAGAAAACATGTTCCCTAGACATCATCAGAAAAATTACAAACTCATTTGGCAAACGGTTTGCTAAAGGCATGGGTAAATAATTGGGAAAAGCTAAACGCATGGGTAAAGAACTGGGGGGAAAAAAAAAAACTCGATTTATGTCATTATAACTTTGCTAAACACTGCTCTTCGCAAATCAGTTGCAGACTTCTTCAGACACGCTGAAATTCTCCATATTCTTTAGCATGCCATATTCTTTCACATTTTAAAGCTTTTGTCTTCTGTCTAGATTTAACTTTCCATGATACCGCCTTACTATTTATCCTTCAAAACCCAGATCAGATATTTCTGAGTATTCTTATCAAGTCTCTCAGACAAGAATCAATGAGTGTCCTTGCAGTAAATTTATTTTTGCCATATTGTCTTTCTCTGCCCAGATATCTGCCTCCCCAGACTAAATATGTCAAGGCTAAAAATCATATTATTTTAATTTATTTAGTCCTAATACCTAGCAGTGTTGAGTACATCACAGATCTTAAATGAACATTCACCAAATAAGCAAGTTAATTGGGTAATTTGTAAACTTCTGGACAATCTTACACTGATATAGGGCACTGAACAGTATACCTAGCAATGACAGGATCATATGTTATGTATATGTGTTGCTTTAATTTCCAAATCTATTTATTCAACTAAGAGAAATTGTTTTAATTAATCTTATTAAAATAAAAATTTAATTATTAGATGCTTCAACTTTAAAAACTAGCAACTGATTTCTATCAAAAGAATCAAAAAAAAAAAAGAATCAAGAAAATAAAAGGTTTTAAAGTAAGTAAAAATTGTATGTATTCATTTAAAAAATAAAAGAAATAATTTAAAATCTTAATCTCCTTTTTAGGTCATAATTTTCTCTGGGCATGATTCCATTTTGGATGAGATTTTTCAAACTTTATCCTGGACCAAATGTGAACTTGTTTGAGAGTTTGAACTAAATTGCTTTAGCCATTTTTGAGTTATGTGAAGGTGAGAGTACATTTTTCATGCACCTAAGATAGGCTCCAACCTTTTCTACTTACGTAAGTCACAAATGACTAATGCTATATATTTTAAACTTGACAGGATTATTACATTTCTCAAAGAAACCTCTAAATTTAAAAGAAAATATCTAATCATTTTTAAAATGACAAAATTTACCATTTATGTGTCCAAAGATTGCTAAAAGAGAACTGTAGATTAAAAGTAAAGAAAATACAATTAAAGTCAACTCAGATTTCTGTCTAGATTAGATAGAAAAAGAGATATAGGACAAATATCAAATTAGTGTAGCATTTCAGGGCAGAAATGTTAGGAAGTTAATGCACTTTAAAGTGCACTTTAAAATGTAAAAGTAATTTAACCTCAACCTTTTACAATCCATCTGGAGGAAAATGCAGCAATCTGAAATATAAATTCTTTGCCCAGCACATTCTTGAGTGAGTTTTGATCACTTAAACTTTGAGATCCTCTTAAGCAGTGTGATAGGAAAAATATCCGTTATCAAGTGGCATAAAATAAATTTGGTATTATATATCACATCACAAATTCCTTTTTAAACCTAGCTTAGACTTCTTCAATTCCCTGGGCAAAAGTGTTAAACTTTTAAGGTAGGAAAATAATATATTAAATGTTTAGAATATTACAGAAGAAAAATGCAATATCTTTCTTTAACTTTACATTTCTATCAATGACATACCATATTTTCACAATCATTTGCACTCCGGCTCACTGAGATGGTTTTGGATCTCTATTCATTTCCTTTCCAGTTTCCACCGATTTGTTCAGCTTGTCCTTTATATTGTTACTCTAGTCAGTGATGAAATGGCTGAATAGGAAACAGTCAAAAGCACTGCATCATTCAAATCTAGAGGCTACTCCCTATGGAGCCTTAGATGTAACAGGAAATAAGTCCTCCAAGTGTTGAACAACTTTGTAGTATGGTTCAAGAAAGTATTGTGGAGGATTTATCTTGAGATATTATGCAGGCTGCATTAGAAAGGTAATAAGACAAGGTAAGGGAGAACATCTGGGAAGGTTTACAATAGGAAGTGCCTCAACTAGATTGCCATAATGAATGGAAAGGAAGGGATGGAAACCAGAGAAAGCTGCAGTACTCATAGACTGATTAAATACAGAGAATAAACAGAGAGAATAGCATACAAATAATTCATTTGTAATCATTTAGAATTTGATAAAAATGTGATAAACAGAGGAAAACATTTTAGGTTACTGAAAAAATTAGAGGGACCTTGGGTTTGGAGATGGGAATGGCAGTACCTATTTAGGGGTTGCTGACATAGTGTTGATGGTTGATAAAATATAAAATACATAAAGCAGATGGTCTTCTTTGACATAACTTATTGAATGTCAATACTTCTATTAGTAAAAATGTATCTCAAATTCACAATTATTTAGTAGCAACATCCTCCTTATATTGAGTTAAACTGATAGTAACTGGTATGTAGGTCATTTATTCCCTTATACTATACTTCATACATTTTACTTTTCTATAAAGCTACAAATATTTAAGTTTTTTATTCTCTTTGAAAAGGTTTATTTTGAAGATGATCTTTCCTAGAATTTTCTCATTTTATCAACCAGTTAAAAATTGCTATAATTTCAGAGGGGACATATCAAATTTTCTATCATCTCCTTTAGTCAAGAAAAACAATCACTTTGTTATAGGATAAAAGGCAAGTCAAGAACATCTAGACCTAATAATCTTATTACCCATAATTAATGATAAACTAGGCAAAAACTGAACTTGACCACACATGAAAAGAAGGTTGTCTAGATTTGAAAGCTCTAAAATTCTGCTTATTCCCCAAAACTTGGAAAGGAGAATTTTGGAATGTTCTACAAACCCTTTTCCTCAACAGTCTTACTGTGACTTTGAATGACTATACATAAATTCATCAGAAAGCCTAGCCTCCATCTCAGGTGTAGTGAGTTTTCATAAATTCCAATAGAGGACTGCTGCATTGTAGCTAAGCTCTAATTAGTAATCTGCCCTTTTCTACCCCTTGATTTGGTTCTCTCTTTAATAACTGACTTCTTTTGAAAAGGGTCAAGGGATCCTGACTTATTTCTTCTCTCTTTCAAATTGTTTTTCTGTATTAGAGCTTGTTCCTGAGTCCTCTGTTTATCTGCTTCATCTTGTAACCATGGGCATAATTTTAAAAATTTACATTTATATAGCACTTAATAGGTGTGAGGCACTGGTGTAAGTACCTTAAATATATTAACTCTTTTAATCTCTATGACAGCCAGATAACCTAAGTGTTGTTATTATCTCCCTTTTACAGATGGTTAAACTGATAGAGAAGACAGTTAACTTGAGCAAATCACACAATCAGTAGATAGTGGAATTGGGGCTCCAACCCAGGGGGCTGTGGCTGCAGAATCAGGCCTCCTCACGGCTCTATTCCCTTGGCTCTTTCTGACATGATGTGACATACTAAACCAGGGAATATATAAAAATATGTAGAGAAAAAGTAAACAACAGGATCTATCACTCTTAATTATTTGACTCTATCCCCGGGAATGTAATAGAAGAAATTGAGAAAAACGTGTAATGTCTAACAGTGGCTGGTTACCATCTGTTGACAGGCAGATGCATCAAATTCAGAAAAATATGGAAGGTGGAATAAAATTCTTTTTATGTCATTTAACTTAATATGATACTTAGTGGTTATCTTTTTGAATGGAGACAGTAACAAGATCAGTGGTTGCCAGTAGGGGGAGGAGGGAAGGGATGAGTTGGTGAAGAATTTGAAGGCAATGAAAACACTGTGTGTGTGATACTGTAATAATAGATGCATGTCATTACACATTTATCCAAACCCATAGAATGTGCAACACCAAGAATGAGCCATAATGTAACCTGCGGGCTTTGGGTCATTACGAGGTGTCAATACAGGTTCATCAGTTGTAACAAATGTACCATCTGGTGGTGGATGTTGATAATGGACGAGGCTGTGCATATGTGAAGGCAGGGGGTGCATGAGAAACATCTGTTCCCCTTAGTTGTATTGTAAACCTAAACCTTCTCTAAAAATAAATTCTTAATTAAAAATAAACAAATTTTAAAAACCCAGATAACTCAGAAACAATGCATATTCATTCCCATTCCAACTTACAGTTTCTTACTTTACTTCCCAGAGCTGTTATCAAATGTAAGAAAACCAACCCAGTTTTCATTTATTTTTGTATTCATACACTAACAGTTCATTAAAAGATAATTTTGAAAAAACCGCATTCCTATTCGCTCAGTGAATGAGAGAACACACACTAAGAACACTCAGCCTCTCTACACAAGGGTAGTCAGATATACTGTAAAAAGGATTCAACAGATAGTCAATCTGTACTTAGTTAAGGAAGCCGATTTTTCCCTTCTAAGCACCTTTATCACTGGCAGCTGGTCTTTCACAAATTCAACAAAATGGTCAGTCACCAAGTACAGTACTGCATGTGTTCCATGCTTAGTGCTGCCAGCATTTCAAAGACCAGGAGATTCTGCCAAAGTGCTTCATGTGTTATTTACAGTGATGGGATTTCCTAGTTTAGCAGTGCTGTGGTCTTGGTACTTTGGAGAACAGGAAGTAGAATATACAGAATTATAACAAAGGAAAAGAGAAATTCTATGCTCTTATTAAAAAATAAGGTATTTCCAAAAGAGAGTTTTGAATTTTCTTTCTGCTTATTAGAAGAGCTGTTATTCTGCTACTCAGAGGCAGAAGATATATGAGGATGCTGAAAGATAAAAGAGTATCGGGGATTCCTGTAAAACCTGTCAAAGCTGTTTCAGCATCCATGCTATAGTTGCAACCACTTACCTAATTTTAGCAATCTGAAACTCTGGGGTTGCTGCAGTTTCTGATTGCTACATCATCAATTCTGCTCATGCTGAGTTAGGTTCATTTAATTTCAATTAGCATTTATTGAGCTCCTATCTTGTACTGAGCTCTGGGTGGAGAGATCAGAAGATAAATAAGCTACTTCTTTGAATATTACACAAGCTCGATAATTACATGTTAAATAATTACAGCTAACACTTTATAGCACTTTTACATGCTAGGCACTTTTCTAAGAGCCTTTCAAATATTAACCCATTTGACCCTCACAACAAATCTATATGATCCTCATTCTAGAGACAATGAACCTAAGTCAAGGAGAAGTTGAGTGTATTAATTCATCTAGGTGTCATGGGATTTAGAAAGCAGCATCCTGCACAAGACTATTTTTTTTAATTATCTAGCAATTTTCTGAAAATCCAGTTCTTTCTCCAGTCTATATCTTAAGTCCTCTCACTTTTATGCTACTGAAAGTTTTGAATGGTATCAAATATTGAGGTGTGATCATAGGAGGGTAAGAGAAGGTCTTGAAATATATTATTTCTATATAATATAGAGTCTATTTTCTTACAATATAGTCTATTTTTATATAAATATTTATATAATATATAAATATTTTATATAATATAAAAAATATATTTTATATAATATACACTAATATACACATATATGTATATATATATGTCTCATTCCTAAGCTATTAGAATTATTCACCAGTCATTATAAGAGTTATTCAATAATTTATATTGGTTATTAATTATTAAATTGGTTATTTTTAGGATCTTCAGATTACTAGAGAATAGTACCCAGAGTTGCTATGTGTATTATCTAAACTGTCCTGTTACATTACCAACCAAAATGTATGAGTCATGCAAAGAAATAGGAAATTATTATCTGTACACTGGAAAAGAAGCAAGAATACAAATTACTTGTGAGAGCAACCAGATGTTGTATTTAACAGAAAAAACCTTCAAAATAGACATTATAAATATCCACAGAACCAAAGGAAAGCAAGACTAAAGTAGCAAAGGAAAGTGACTGTCACATCCAATAGGAAATATTGATAAAGAGATGTAAATTATAAAAACAACCAAATGGAAATTCTGGAGTTGAAAAGTACAATAACTGAATTAAAAAAAAAAATCACCAGAGTGAATCAAAAGTAGGTTTGAACTGGAAAAACTAAGAAGTAGTAAAATTGAAGACAGATCAATAAATATTATGCAGTCCTGAGAACACAGAGAAGGAAGAACACACACACACACACACACACACACACACACACACACACAAAACAGAGCCTCAGAGAAATGTAGAACACTTTGAGTGCATCTACATACAGAGAAAGAGAGGAAAGGACTAGAAAAATAGTTGAAAAAATAATGACAATAACTTCTCAAGTTTATTGAAAAACCAATAACCTACATATCCAGGAAGCTCAACAAACTCTAAGTAATGTAAGCACAAAGAGATCCACAAACTGACACATCATAATAACAATGCTGACAGTAAAAGACAAGGAGAAATATATAGTTGTAAATGCCTATAACAAGAAAGAAGGCACTGGAGAAAAAAGAACAAACAAACCCAAAGCAAGCTGAAAGAAGGAAATAATAAAGATTGCAGTGGAAATTAATAAACTAGAGAATTAAAAAATAGTTAAGAAAATCAATGAATTAAAAAGCTGGGCCTGTGAAAAAAATCAAAAAAATTGACAAACATTTAGTTAGATTGACCAAGATAAAAAACAGAAGAATCAAATAACTAGAATGAAGAATTAACAAAGGATATTACTATTTACCTTAGAGAAATAAAAAGGATTTTAAAAGAGTGCTGTGAACCATTGTACAACAATAAATTAGATAATTTAGAATAAAAGGAGACATTACTAGAAAGACACAAACTACCAAAACTGACTCAAGAAGAAATAAACTATGTAAATAGACCTGTAATAAGTAAAGATATTGAGTAGTAATCAAACAACCCACAAAAAGGAAGTGCAGGCCCAAATGGCTTCATCACTCAATTTTACCAACCACTTAAAGAATACTTAAAACCAATTCTTCACAAACTCCTCCATAAAATAAAAGAGAGACATTTCCCAACTCCTTTTATAAAGCCAGTATTACTCTGATACTAAAACCAAGAAAATCACAAGATAACAACAGACCAATATCTCCTACAAATATGGGTGTAAAAACCCTCAACACAAGCTTGGTTCAACATCCAAAAATTAATTAATGTAATACATGATCTCAGAATTTAATAAGTGAAAAGCATATGCTCACCTCATTAGACACAGAAAAAGCATTTGGCAAGATCAACACTTTTCATCATAAAATCATTCATCAAACTATGAATTGAAAGGAACTTCCTCCACATGTGAAAGAACATCTATGAAAAAACCCACAGCTAACATCATACTTAACGGTAAAAGAAAGGATGCTGTCTTCCTTAATCAGGAAAAAATAAGGATATTTGTTCTCATTACCTCTATCCATCATTATAAGAGACCTTCCAGCCAGGACAATTAGGCAAGAAAAAGAAATAAAAGGCATATCCACTGGGAAGAAAAAGAAGTAAAATTACCTCTATTTGAAGATGACATGATCTTATATATAAACAATTCCATGGAATCCACTAAAAAATAAACTGACAAATTCAGCAAGATTTCAGGATACAATATCAATTAAAAACTTCATTGTATTTTTATACACTTACTGTAATAATTAATTTTATGTGTCACCTTGATCAGGATACAGTGTGCTCAAACATTTGCCTGAACATTATTTCTGGGTGTGTCTGTGAGGGTGTTTCTGGATGAGATGAGCATAAGGGTAAACTGAGTAACACTGACTGCCCTTCCCAGTATGGGTGGGCATCATCCAATCCACTGAGGGCCTGATAGGGAAAAAAAATGCAAAGAAATAACTTGTTCTCTGTTTGACTATGGAGCTGTGATGTATGTCTTCTCCTGAACTCAGACTGGAACTTATATCATCAGTTTCCCTGTTGATTGGGATTGGGCCTTTGAACTTAGCTGGACTTACACCATTGTCTTCCCTGGTTCTCAAGTTTTCAGGCTTAGACATAAACTATACCAGCAGAGGCCAGATCATGAGACTTCTTAGCCTCTATAATCATGTGAGCCAATTGCTCTCTAGATAGATAGATAATAGATAGATAGATAGATAGATATAGATGTAGATATGGATATATAGATATAGAGATATATATCTTCTATTGGTTGTTTCTCTAAGAAATCCTGACTAATATACTTGCTATGAACAATCTAAAAACAAAATTTGAAAAAAAGTTTCATTCACAATAGCATGAAAAGGAAGAAAATCTTCCTTGAAGATGCCTTGAAATAGAGCTTATACTTTAACTTCAGTCTTGGTGATTTCTATGAGTATTTCTTAACTGGTTCTAAAGTCTCTAAGGGGGAAAAAGTGTATGATGCTAGAGCTCATGCACTTCAACAGGAATAATGCTAGAAATGTTATGGAGTATAAAATAAAAACCTGGAGTGTCTTAATAATCTCCAGGAAGTTTCTATGACCTTACATGAGAAAAAAAACTGATGTGATCCAATATAGTGTTTTGAACAAATTTATATAGTTAACATGGGATTCAGAGAAATAGGAATGAAAGAGCAGAGGCTAAAAGTAAGGACTTATTGCTGCCATTAGCCTTTAGAGAGTACATGAATACAGCACATGGGAGGTTACGTGCAAAACAGCAGAGCTGAGAGAAATACTCTCGGAAGCACCTGGGCTTTCCACAAGTACAAGGCTTTGGGAGAAACCCTCCAAAGTGCTTTTGGCTTTCACCAAGTTCAGGGCACAAAATGCGAAGAAGAGCTGGGAAAGATGCCTTTGAAGCATTTCCAGCTTCTACCAAGTACCAGGCACTGGCTTTCCAAATGCTGGAGACATGGCAGCAAGGAGGACAGAGATCCCTCAGTGTGTAGAAAGAGAGGGCAAGACTAAAAACCAAAGATAATTCTGCAGGAGACTGGCAGCCAAGCCTTCATGCAGAGTTTCCCCATGATTTAAAAAGTTGGCAGCTGGGTTGTGAAGATGTGGTAATTTCCTGAATCTCACTCTTGGCCAGATCCTTAACCCTTCTAAAAGCAAAGTGCTGATGCTGTCTTCAAACTGTTTTAAGCCAGAAGTCAATAAATCAAGTTAAATTTTGAAGAAAGCACAGGTCTACCTCAATTCCAGGTTAGACTGACTCAGCTTCACATAATAGCAGCCTAACAGAGGAAGGGGTATGCTTATTTTCAGTGGAAATATTATTTACTTCAGTGCCTTTTTTTGTCTGTTTTTTTCTCTCTTTTTTACACACAATGTTTGGCAATAATAATAATATGTGAAAAAGCATGAAAATGTGAACTCAAAGGGCAAGACAGGCAATAGTCAAGGGAAGCAGACTCAGAAATGAATAAGGTTGAATCACCAGACAGAAATGTTTAAATAATACTAATGACTATGTTAAAATATCTAGTAGAAAAGTTAGACAATATAAATAAACAAATGGGGAATTTCAGAAACTATAAAGAAACTATAAAAAATCAACAAATATAAATGGTAGAAAAGAAAAACATCATAAAGGAAGAATTTATTTAATTGGCTTTACATTACACTGGACAAATAAGGAAAAAATGAATTAACTAAAGACGAGTCATCAGAAATTAATAAAACTGAAAAGCAAAGAGAAAAAGAATGGCAACATAATACAGATAGTACAAGATTTTAAGGACGATATCAAACAGTCTAGCCTCAGAGTCCCAGAGGAAGCATCCCAGAAGGATAAATGGGAAGAAAACCACACCAAGGCATATTACAGTCAATCTCCTGAAAGTTCAAAACAAAGAGAAAGTGTGAAAATCAGTCAGGGGAAGTGAAATATTACATTCAAGAGAAAAACTACAATAAATACTAGCTACTCATCAGAAAAAAATGATGGTCAGAAGACAATAATATAATAGAAAGAGAGAGAGAGTGAGAGAGAGAGAGAGAAACAAAAAGAACGGACTGATGGATGATATCTACATATATGAATGGGGATACACACATGTATTTTTTGTGTGTGTGTATTTAAAATAGAATGGAAATAATAAAATAACAACTAGATTTAATTTAAGTAATTTTGGGGTTTTCAGTGTACAGAGCTTTTAAATCTTTTGTCAAATTTATATGGTACCGATTTTAATTTAAACTTCTGATTGTTGCTTATATACAGAAATACACATAGAAATATACATATATAGAATTACACATGAATTAATCTTGTATCCTTCAAATGATCAACTCCTTTTTATTTCTTGTACCTTTTAAAACTATTTCACTGGATTTTCTATAGGTGCATGTCTTCTGCGAATAAAAACAGTTTTACTTCTTCCTTTCAAATCTGAATGCCTGATTTCTTTTTATTGCTTGGTTGCACTGTCTAGAACTTATAGTAAAATGTTACTACTAGAATGTTTAGTACTATTATTAGTAGAATGTTCAGCAGTATTCTACTACAATAAAAGTAGTGATAGCATAAATCTTTGTCTTGTTCTGAACATAAATGAAAAAGCATTTACTCTTTCACTGCTGAGTATGATGCTAGCCACAGGTTTGCAAATGCTCTCTTTATCAAGTTGAAGAAGTTCTTTTCTCTTTCTAGTTTTTTTTTTTAATAAGAAATATGTCAGATTTTTCCTAAAGATTTTTCTGCAAGCCCTGAGAAGACACTATATATCTATCTATCTATCTATATCGACAGGTATTTTGTTGATATAATAAATTACGTTGGTTGATTTTTTAATACTACTCATCTTGAACTTCTAGGATAAATCCCAAGTAGTCCTGATGTGTAATCCTTTTGATCTATTGTTGGATTCAAATTGCTTAAATTTTGTTTAAAATATGTGTATATATACACATGAAATATATTGATAGTTTTAGTTCCTTGTAATATTTTACTTTGTTTTTATATCAGAGTAATGCTGGATTTAAAGAATGATTTGATAATTTGTCAAGTGTCTCAAATGTTCTAGAAGAGTTTATATAGATTGTTATTATATTGCTTAAAATGTTAGAATTCAGTAGTGAAGCCATCTTGGCCAGGAGTTTTCTTTGCAGAAAATGTTTTTATCTAAACATCAATTTGCTTAATAAATTTAGGACTATTCATGTTATTTATTCTTGAATGAGCCTTGGAAATTGTCTTTCAAGAAATGTGTTTACTAATTTTCAAAGTGATAGTCACAATGTTGTTCGTGATACATCCTTACATTTAGAAACCTGTGTAATTTTACTAATGTTACTTCTATCATTCCTGATACTCATAATTTGTCTATTTATTATTCTATTTCATAATTCTGGCTAAATGTTTTTCAGTTTTATTCATACACTAAAAAAACCCCACAGAAACAAAACAGCTTTTGGTTCCATTTTTTTCTCTATTACTCTTCTGCTTTCTATTTTCTATTTTGTATTCTGTTTCTATTGCTTTCCATTTTATTTTACTTTGGGTTTAATTGCTCGTCTTTATCATTAGTTTCTTAAGGGGAAATCTTTAGTCATTGTTTTATCACTTTTCTTCCCAAATAAAAACATTGTTTGCTGCAAATTTTCCCCTCAGTACTGCTTTACCAATATTTGACAGATCTTGATATGCTGTATTTTCATTATTACATTCAGTTCAAAATAATTTCTAATAGGCTTTTTGCTTTCTTCTCTGAGCCATGGGCTATTTAGAAATTTGGCATTTAGTTTTTAAATATTTGAGGATTTTCCTGATATGTTTGTATTATTAATACATTTTCATGATTCGAATGATAGTGTTGTTTGAATCTACAATGCCCTTGCTGATTTTCTGTCTACTTGTTCTGTCAAAGATTGAGAGGAGGCTGTTAAAATCTCTGACTATAATTATGAATTTCTTTATTACTTTTTTCTCTCCTAAAATTTTGAAGCTCTGCTACATGTTTAGGATTATTATTTCCTCTGGATTAACTGCCAAGTATATCACTCTGAAATGACTTTGTCCCTGGTAAGACTCTTCACTGAGACATATTTTTCTTATGTTAAAATAGCCACTCCAGTGCTAGCATAGTGTACCTACTCTCATCCTTTTACTTTTAATTACTTTCAAATTTTAAGTGATTTTCTTGTACACAACATATAGTTTAATCTTGCTTTTTAAAAGAATTCAATGTGACAATGTGCCTTTTAATAGGAAAGTTTAGACTACTGATATTTAATATGACTATTGATGCTATTAGGTTTAAGTCTATGTACTAGATATTTGTTCTCGATTTCTCCATCTGTTCTTTCTTCCCTTTTGCTTGTTTTTAACTTCCTTTGAATTAATTTTTAAGATAATTCTATTATATCACCTTTTTGTCCTATTAACTGTAACTCCTTATTTTGTTATTTTAGTGGTTGCTTTAAGGTTCATAGTGTACACACTTATCAGCCTACCTTTAAATTATATTATAGCATTTTACTGATAATACAAGAACTTTAAACTTTTATACCGTTGATTCTTGAACAACAGGGGGTTAGGGGCACCAACCCTCCACACAGTAGAAAATATGAGTATAACTCATAGTTGGCCATCTCCAAGTTTCCTCTGTATCCTCAGTTCTGCACCCATGAACTCAGCCAACCATAGATTGTGTCGTACTGTAGTATTTACTATTGAAAAAAATCTGCTTGTAAGTAGACCCTTGTAATTCAAACCTGTGTTGTTCAAAGGTCAACTGTACTTCCAGTACACTTCTTCTGATCTTTATGCTATTGTTGGCATACTGCTTATTTCTACATGTACCTCATAATACATTGATTGTGGTATTGTTTAAAGAATTGATTCTCTTTTAAAGAGATAATAATAATAATGACGATGATGATAAAAGATACAATGACCCAGGGCTTCCCTGGTGGCACGGTGGTTGAGAGTCCGCCTGCCGATGCAGGGGACACGGGTTCGTGCCCCGGTCCGGGAAGATCCCACATGCCGCGGAGCAGCTGGGCCTGTGAGCCATGGCCACTGGGCCTGTGCGTCCGGAGCCTGTGCTCCGCGATGGGAGAGGCCACAGCAGTGAGAGGCCCGCGTACAGCAAAAAAAAAAAAAAGATACAATGACCCATGTTGGTACCATTTTCACTTTTCTTCACTCATTTGTGTAAATACATATTTCTGACTGACATCCGCTGCCTTCTTGCCTGAAAGACTTCCTATGTCATTTCTTTAATTCAAGTCTGCCACTGAAATTCCTGCAGGTTTTTTACATCTGCAAATATATTTTCCATGTTTTGGAAACATTTTTGCTAGAAAATGAGCTCTAGGTTGACAGAATTTTTTAGTATTTTAAAGCTCTCATCTCCACTGTTTTCTTCCTTGCATTGTTTCTGAGAAATCTGCTGTCATCCTTAGCTCTGTTCCTCTGCACCTAATGTGCCTTTTTTTTTCCCCTGACCCCCCCATACCTCATGAACTTACATCTAAGCATTTACAATCTTAGTCAGCCTTGTATCTTAATAGAGTTGTCTTGATTCAAATTGGGAATCCTCTGATAACTAATGAAAATTAAGATATTCTCTTTAATATAAGTTTTGAGCAATTTATGAAATGCCTTGGTGTAATTTTCTTGACCTTGAATGTTTGGCATTTTTTGAGTTTCTTGGATCTGTCGGTTTTAAATATCCTTACTAATTTGGAAATTGGCTATTAACTTTTCAAGTATTTTTTATTTTGTCTGAGGCAACAGATTCTAAGGTATCCATCCCTGACCCCTTCCCTTATGGTATGCACGTGCTTCTGTAAACCTCTCCCACTGAGTGTAGGTAGGACCTATGACTTGTTTCTAACCATAGAATACAGCAAAGGTGATTTAATGTATGTGATTACTTGTCTATAAGTTCACTATATAAGATTGTGATGTCTTATAATGACCCACTTCCTTGCTGAACCTGAAAAAACAAAACAAATTAACATGTTGTGAACTGCCATATGGAGGAGGTCAGTTGGCAAATAGTTGAGGGTCACCTCCCACCAACAGCCAGCAAGAAAAGGGTCCTTTACACTGACAAGGACATTATTGCTACCAACAATCATGTAAGCTTGGAAAAGGATGCTTCCCAAGTTGACTGTCAGGTGAAAATCTAGATCTGGTGGACACTTTGATTTGAGAATTAGCTAAGCCATGTAAGCCATGCCTGGACTCTTGACCTTCCAAAAAAAAATCCCTAAGGCATGATAATGTGATAATGTGTTTTATGATGTCTCTAAAGTAACGATAACATTGCTATATAGCAAGAGGTATCTAATACTTCCCTCCACCCCCAGCCTCCTTTGGGGACTCTAACTACACATATTTATGGCTGCTTGAAGTCCCAGAGCTCACTGTTGATTGCTTTTTGCATTTTGTTCTCTTTTTGTTTCATTGTACATAGTTTATATATCTATGTCTCAATTTCACCTGTCTTTTCCTGTGCAATAAATGACAATGATTATGAGACAGACACAACTGTAGGTGTCTAATCTTATTCAGTGTATTTTTTATGTCACACATTACAGCCAATGTCAGTCAGGTCAGTTTGGTTCTTTTCTCTATCTTCATGTCTGTACTAATACTTTAAAAATATGGAATACAGTTATAATATCCATTTTAGTGTTCTTGTCTGATAAGTTTAATGTCTGTGTTCATTCTGAGTCAGTTTTAATTGGTTGAATGTCCTCTTCATTATGGTTTGTGTTTTCCTGCTTCTTCACTGCCTGGGAAATTTTACTGGTTTTTATCATTGTGAATCTTACTTTTTTGGATATTAGATTATTCATTTATTTATTTTGTATTCCTATAAGCAGTCTTGAGTTTTGTTCTGGGGTGTAGTTCTTGGAAAGGGTTTGATTCATGTTGGTCTTGTTTTTTATAATTTTTGAGGTGAGTCCAGAGAAGAACTTAATCAAGGTTGATTATTCCCCACCACTGAGGCATGCCATTTCTAAGCATTTCATGCAGTGCTCCATGAATTATTAGTATTTCCTTTCTGGCTTATGGGAACACTTTTCTAGGCCCTGAGTGAGTGCCAAATACTGTTCTAGGCCCTGAGTGAGTGCCAAATACTGTTCTAGGCCCTGAGTGCGTGCCAATTACTGTTCTCTAATCCTAATCCATGGTGTAGTTTTCTTCCCTGATGTCAGGTAATTTCTTCACATGTATGTACTCAACAGCATTCTGCTAAGTATTTGAGGGCAAACCCCTACGGTTCCTGGGGTTTTCTCTCTACATGGCTTTCTCCTCTTTGGTGTTCTGTCCAACAACTAAAAACACCTAGGTCTCTCAACTCTGACCTCTATCCTCAATTTAAGGAATTTTTTGGTCTCTGCCTGGATTTTCTCTCCCTGAACCACATCCTGGAAACTCTTTCAAGACAGCAAGCTGGGACAATCATAGCACTCACCTCAGTTATGTCCATTTCTCATAATCAGCATCCTTTATTACCTATTGTTCAATGCCTGGTAGACCATTACTTTTATATCTTTTATCACTATTTTTGATTGTCAGGTAGGAGGGTAAATTCAGTCCCTGTTAATTCATCTTGGTTAGAAGCAGTTCTAACTACTTAGAGATTTAAAATTTTATTTAATATTGTTTGCTTTGCTTGATTTTATTTTTTTCAGGCTTCTTCAGGTCAAATATTCTTTGTATATGGAAGAGATAATAATTTAGTCAGCGCTCAGTTATAACACAGAAAATATAATTATATATAACTTGTCACAAGAAAGATAAACACAAGATGCATTTTGAGTGAAGATAGTAAGACAACTGCGATGTGAGAGAGCAGAAAACAAATAAAATATAATGGCCTCAAACAGTATAGGCTTTGTCACAGGAAATAAGATTTTTGACTAGGAAAGAGCTGAAAAAAGAAGAATGGAATGAAACAGATGTTAAAATATACCACAAATTGAAGTTTTAATTTTTTTCCCTAATTTATATAATTAATATTTAATCTAAACAACAAAGCTTAACTTTATTTTACAAATTTACCATTTGGTAGCCACTACATATATAAGAAGTTATTTTGATTAAAAACAAACAAAAATAAAAACAGATTCTGCTTTTGCCCTCCAGCAAATTAGGGTTGTTTGTCAAAGCTAGAGAAGACATGGCAGAGGGGAAATAAATATCTATAATGCAAACTAGAAAAATATTATAAAGCATGTGAAAGTTCAGAATATGAAAAAAGTATGATTCTTAATTATTCTGGAACTTTTTGCTTTCATGAATTTAATCATGACACTCAATTTACACATATTAATTATTATGGAATGATATATTATTCCTTTATACTAAAAAAATTGGGGCAGATAAATAAAAAATTCAGATAGGTTTGTGGTCAACTTGATCAAAATTGTCCAACTTGTTAAATGTACTAAGCTAAATGTACAGCTTGTACTAAATAATTAAACACTTTTATGTGTGCGTAAGTTAAAACATTCTTTTGAAACCCTAAGAGAGTCTGCTATTTAAAAGAGAGACCTTCCTGAAAATAAAACTAATATATGAAATCAAACCTCGAATTATTATGAATTATTTACATGTAAACTGTTTTACTGAGTTTTCTTGAATTAAGAGTTTTTGAACATATAGAAATTTAAAAATTAATTATAAACTTTTCCTAATTTAAATTACCCCAAATCAAATAATTTACATATCAAAAATGCTTCTTGGAAAATTATTGTCAGGCCTAATTTTATCAATAGCTTTTCAAATTTATTTTTGTTCCCTGTGCTATACAGTAGGTTCTTGTTGTTTATATATTTTACATGTAGTAGTTTGTATCTGCTAATGCCAAACTCCTTATTTATCCCTCCCCACTCCTTTCCCCTTTGGTAACCATATATTTGTTTTCTACATCCATGAGTCTCTTTCTGTTTTGTATCCTTTTTTAGATTCCACAAACAAGTGATATCAGATGATACTTGTCTTCCTCTGTATGGCTCAATTCACTTAGTATGAAAATCTCTAGGTCCACCCATGTTGCTGCAAATGGAATTATTTCATTATTTTTCATAGCTGATTAATATTCCATTGTATATATACACCACATCTTCTTTATCCATTCATCTGTTGATGGACATTTAGGTTGCTTCCATACCTTGGCTATTGTAAATAGTGCTGCAATGAACATTGGGGTACATGTATCTTTTTGAGTTAGAGTTTCCTCCAGATATATGCCCAGAAGTAGGATTGCTAGATCATATGGTGACTCTATTTTTAGTTTTTTGAGGAACCTCCATACTGTTCTCCATAGTGGCTGAGCCAATTTACACTCCTGCCAACAGTGCAAGAGGGTTCCCTTTTCTCCACACCCTCTCCAGCATTTATTATTTGTAGACTTTTTGGTGATGGCCATTCTGACTGGTGTGAGGTGATACCTCATTGTAGTTTTGATTTGCATTTCTCTAATAATTAACAATGTTGAGCATCTTTTCATGTGCCTGTTCACCATCTGTATGTCTTCTTTGGAGAAATGTATATTTAGGTCTTCAGCCCATTTTGTGATTGGGCTTTTGTTGTTGTTGTTTTTGTTTTTGAGTTGTATGAGTTGATTGCATATTTTGGAAATTAAACCCTTGCCCGTCTCATAGTTTGCAGATATTTTCTCCCAGTCCATTTGTTGTCTTCATTTTGTTTATGGTTTCCTTTGCTGTGTAAAAGCTTATAAATTTGATTAGGTCCCATTTGTTTTTTTTGTTTGTTTGTTTGTTTGTTTTTGCTTTTATTTCTATTGCCTTAGGAGACTGGCCTAAGACAACATTGCTACGATTTATGTCAGTGTATGTTTTGCCTATGTTCTCTTCTAGGAATTTTATGGTGTCATGTCTTATATTTAAGTCTTTAAGCCATTTTGAGTTTATTTTTGTGTATGGTGTGAGGGAGTGTTCTAACTTCATTGATTTATGTGCAGCTGTCCAGCTTTCCCAGCACCACTTGCCAAAGAGACTGTATTTTCTCCATTGAATATTCTAATATTCTAAGGTATATCCTAATTTTATGAATAGATTTTCAAATTTTAATTTAATGTATTTTTATAATTTGAGAAATAGAAATGTAGCTCTAAGTTGTGGAGCCTCTTCTCAACATCACCTTCAACACCCTTAAGTAAACTATGCAGCACTAAAACATCACTTGGAGATAGATTTTTAGCTGGAATACTGACCTCTAAGTTAATTTTATCATAGTGTTTGTGCTTTTTCCTAAATTTGTTGGAAAAAATTCTAAACACCATAATTTTTTAAATCTTTCAAATAATTTTTCTATATTAGAAAAATGCTAGCAATACAGTATGTTATTTTTTCTTTTAGAAAAATAATAACTTAGCTCTTTTAAATTTTTTAACAGTTACAAAAATTTTAATTTTATTCACTGCATGTAATCTGATATTTAAAACTTAAAGTATTAAGGAAATTTTTGAAAATCCATATACCACATCAGGTAATAGATTGGATTTTCCCCAAAATGTATATTTTGATTTTCTCATCATTGTCAATCACATATTAAAGTTTATTTGACTATTTCAAAAGAAACCTAAAGAATATGTTAGTATGATTATTTTAGATAACTTGAGTCAACTGAATTGAATCTTCTCAAAATAATTGACAATTCTAGACATTATACTTGACATGTTTTTGCACTAATAATTATATTGAGAAATAATATTTGATATAAATGCCATTATGAAATAGTATAACAGTTAATTATGCTCTATGGGCATTTGAGCCATTCATTTTTATTTACAGATGTGTTAATAAAGTTCAACCTATATTTACATTCATAATTAGAAGAGGTTAAACACAACCATTTGTTCTATTCCATTTTCTAGAAACTGGCTCAGTTAACGCTATGTGTCCAACTCTTTTGTGTTTTTGCAAGAATTAGCATGATAAAAGAAGGCATGCTTATGCAGATTTAATTATATTTTTGCTGTTATCAGATAATGATTTTATTTGACTTTATTTTTTAACAAAACTCTGTCTCCTAAATTCTGTGAATCAAGGGACATCTTCATACAACATTTGTCCAAGAAATGAAATGCCCACTACACGGCACTTAAAAACCCAAGGTGTTTTTATCTAATCAAAGAAATTGTAGACTTGCTACCCTTCATGTGAATCTTTAAAATATAAAAGCAATGCGCTGAACCTTTAGAGATTTAGTAAAGGAGTTAAGCTTTTGATTTCAAATATCTACAGAAGCACTTTGCATTGAGTTATTTATTCAAGTATAAAGGATTTCAGTAGTTGAATGCCCTTGGATTCCGTTTACACACCCACTACCCTCACCATTCAGTCCCTCTTACCCTGTTAACTCACATCTAAGCAATTAAAATCTTATAATTGTGGGGAGACATCTTTTATCTGTGTAGGGATACATTTGATAACTAAGGAAAATAAAAGATACTCTCCCCAGGAAATTACACAGAAGCATAAAAGTGTGCATGAAGTTCAAGGGCCATGTCGACCTGCTGGAGCATTTTTCCTGGAGCTTTCACAGTAGCCCAGGCTGCAGCTGACCCTGGGCCAGATAATCACTAGTCACTTAAAACTATAACTGCCTCAGGTGAGAACTCCATCCAGGCCTAAATTTAATCCTGAAAAGTCTGATCTCCCTCCCCTCTTTCCCAGTCCCTACTACCTCACCCTTGCCTGCCCTATGTATTTCCAGGATTATTTTCTTAGTCATGTTGCTGCCAGTATACACACCTCATTCTCTTTTTTTCCCCCTTAGTTATGCACAAGATATGTGTACTTCTCTTTACAACCCATCTCTGTATCGTTCCCATACTTTTCTCTGTTTCCTCTCCTTGATCTAAAGTTCCACTTTTCCTTCCTGTTCCCAGCCCCACTACACACACTTTAAAATACTTCCATTATGTGCTCTAGAACTCCCTTCCAAGACTAATGGGCTCCAGCATTTTCTGGAGTCCTTTCACGGTGAGGCTGTTCACTCTCCCACATTCCAGGTTACTCCTTTGTCTTCCCCAGAGCTGTTCTTAGATCACTCTTTTATGAAAGTCACTTCCCCTTCAGGGCTGGCTCATTTCTACCACACATGAAGCTTTATCATCTCCAGTTGTATCATCAGGGTCTAAGAACAATGCCTGTACACAATAGCCTGCACCACTAAAACATGTGCCTTATGTGATACATACTTCTCTTGTGGGAGAAAAGAGTATGTACAAATATCCATTAAGTTTTGACATGAACTGTGAATGAATATTTCTTACTCAGTATGGATACATAAAGTCTACTGTATAATTCTACTTGGCACTGAGCAAAAAAATCAATAGCCGTATAATAAACATATTTACTACTAGGATGTCTTCTTTTAGAAAATACGCTTTAAGTTTCTGTTTATATCATTGAAATTGATTTCTGAAAAAGCCTATTTCTTCTCAGCAACCTCAAGCTAAATACCTACAACACTATCCTACCTTACAACATTTTTAAATTAACTACAACGTCTGTGTTCATGCTGGCTACATTTTTATCTATTCAGCATAAATATTATTTATACACTTGATTAGTCAATATAACGTAAGTCCTACAGTCAGAAGTAGACTAACTATAATTGTATAATCTATATCTACAGAAGTCTTTTTCTTAACCTCATCTACTAGCAGTATTGAAGATGGGCAGTTATGGTTTGTGTAACCCTTAAGCTAAAGATATTTTCTTTTGTTTTTTTTTTATTGGGGTATACTTGTTTTACAATGTTGTGTTAGTTTCTACCATACAGCGAAGTGAAGTAGAGTTCCCTGTGCTATACAGCAGGTTCTTATTAGTTATCTATTTTATACATATTAGTGTATATACATCAATCCCAGTCTTCCAGTTCATCCCACCTCACCCCCCCGCCCCCCGCTTCCCCCCTGGTGTCCATGTTTGTTCTCTACATCTGTGTCTCTATATAGCTAAAAATATTTTCATGTCATCTTTTATTCTCTCTGGGACAGTATTGAACAAAAGATGTACGTTGGGCTAATTTTTCTTAGCATTCTCAACATATCAACATATTAACTTTTCAATTAACTGAAAAAAAAACACACATTAATTTTAATCTCATAAAGCAATAAAATGATATGTTTAATGAGTGCTTTTTACATTAATTATGAAATGTTACATTTGAAACACTGGGAAAGGCTCTTTATGTTTTATTTTACTCTTATTAACTTAGTCCAGAATCACACTATCACATGTGCCAACTCTTTGGTCTGTTAGTTTTGCAGTGGCCACTGGCCAAACACAATAACATGCTGATCTAAACTGCCAGAGAAATATGTCAAAACATCTACTGTTTTGGAAACCACTGCCTTTCTCTCTCTGTCTCTGTCTGTCTCTCTTTCTCTCCCTTCATTTCTTCTGAAAATTAAAGTTATCTTATTCTCCCATGCTCTCAGTTTTTGTAAAGTCAACCTTAGCTGTTTCAAAGGCAAAGGATTTTAGTGAACATACAGAGTTTATCCAGTAGTTCTAGATTATGGTTTATCTTGACTTCTAGAAACTTATAAACAAATACTTGTACTTCTTTGCTGTGTCTTAAAAACATGGGGGGCAGGGAATACTCCTTGAACCAGACTTAATGATTTTTGTGTCACTGACCCACTTTGAACCTAATAGAGCCCCTTCTCAGGATAATGTTTTTAAATGCACACAATAAAATATGAAGTTTTACAAAATAAATCAGTGTTATTAAAACAAAGTTTGATCTATGTATGCTTTGTGAGGGAGTCTGTGTACCCAGGGATAAACTGACACTATTCAAGTGTATTTCAATTAATGTTCTGACATGAAACACCTTGACCCAATCATCAAGTTAACAAAATTACATGAAAATATATACAATTCCATCTTAAATGTACTGCAACACTTAAAGCAAAAGGACACATTAACTTATTTTTCAGGACACAATTGTTTAAATCAGCGAGACATGAACATATATAGACATGGATTTTAGAGACAGAGAACAAAATGGTATGACATAATTCTAGGGTAAACATACTCATACCTTTATGGCAGTGGATGCAATTTGAATGTGGTGAAGTCTCCGAAGGGTGCTGTCCCTGTCAATGAAATAGGAAGCAGCTAGTTGATGTAGCGTCTCCAGAGTGACCGAGGAGCCGTTGGTGCTGGGATCACTTCCTTCAGATCGTTTGCTCAGCTTCCGCTTGTCCACAAAAATTGTGAGCGACTCCTCTCCTGCATTAATAATATTTTACATTATTCCATTTCCCACTTCAAATCAATTTTTTCAACTACCTGCAGGTGAGGAAGCCTAGATTACACACATAATGAAACAAAAGAGTGATAAACAACAAACAGGCAGGGAGTTTTACTTTTTTTTTGTTCACAAAGATTTCCCATATACCTAGAAAAGTACCCGGGATGTTGATGGTTGTGAATACATATTTCATAAATATTAAACAGCAAGCTTTTGCAGAACACGTTCTCTAGATTTTATTGACTTTCTCATACAGTTTAGCTTACCTAACACTCATTGGGTCTCAAAGCAAATTAAGATAGGAAAATATGTAAAACAAACCCAACCTTTACTACAGATCAGCATGGTAAATGGAAACATGACCAAGCATATTACAAAATATTAGCTGTTTTCAATTGTACCTTTAAAATGCAGAGAAAACATATACATACATATACAGTAATATAAATATTTATGTATTAAATTCAGAGGTTTCCTACACATGGCATTAAATATTAAAATGTTGTGTGTTAATAAGCTCTATGGAAATCACTAACCTCCATGAGAAGCTTTAGGTACTTGACAACAGATCCTCTAAGGTGAAATTTAAAGCAAATTACAATTAAGCTGCAATTTTCAATGTTTGAATATTGACGAAAAAGTGTCAATGCCATTCAAGTCTAACATTAAGAACTTGCCATCCTTAGACTTCCAGATTCTTAGATATTCAACTAGCATATAATTGTCAGACTTGAAGCTTGTTCTCATTCTTTCAGAAACCCATCTGTTTAGGTGGCATTATGCCCACTAACAATTTGTCGAGCCAGTTTTCTAAAAGACCAAACAAGATTTTCTAGCAGACGAATAGCTTGCATTTCTTCTCCAAATTAAAAATAATACCAAATTTAAAATGCCACAGCCTAACTGACCATCCAATTCTAAGTGACAGTTCATACTTCTCTGCAAGAGATCAGGTGAATTGGTATCAGAAATAAGGTGTCAACAATGCTATTTCGGAAAGTTGCATTCTCAGTTTGTATTTGGACATCAATATGCAAGCTGGAAATGAAGCAGACTAACTAGAATTGCTGAAGGATAAAAGAAACTCTCAAAAATATGAATGAGTGGGTCAAGTTATCAACAGCATTAAGTCATGTACATGATAAACAGCTTTCTGTGGGAACATCTGAAAGCAAAAAGGGAATATGTATGTCAAATATTATAGAAAATAAAATCCACGCTAATTATTTACCCCCAAAGAAGAGGATGAACTGGTGTGGAAATCTGAGAGAATACATTCTCAGAAAGACCACTGAATCTGAGAAATTCACCCATGTGCCCAAACAAACATCTTGTACATGGAGACAGAAAGAACAGCGTTGTGGTAGTCTAAGAATTTATAATGCAGCTCGACGACACATGAAAGTGCTATGGTCTGAATGTTTGTGTCTCCCAAAATTCATATGTTGAAATTCTGTCCTTTTAAGATGATAGTATTAGGAGATGGGGCTTGTGGGAGGTGTCTGGGTCATGAGGGCAGAGCCCTCAAGAATGGAATTAGTTCCTTTGTAAAAGAGGCTCCAAAGAGATTCCTTGTCCCTTCCACCATGTGAAGATACAAGGAAAAATCTGTGACCTGGAAGACAGCCCTCACCCAACCATGCTGGCATTCTAATCTCAAACTTGCAGCCCCCAGAACTGTGCTGTTTATAAGCTACCTTATCTGTGGTATTTTGCTATAGCAGCCCGAACAGGCTATGAGATCAAGAGATATATCTTCTTAAGTAAGGTTAAAAACAAAATGATAATGATATCTTGGTGAATGTAAATAAAAAAGGAAGCAAAGTTAATGATCTCTTCAGGACAAAATAATTAAATGAGAAAATGAAATAGACTGAATAGTGCTAAAGACTAAAACTTGTAAAACTGCTTTAATTGCAGCACTTTTCATAAAGCAGAATATACAGAAGATGTAGGTTAAAATATACATAAACTGTCAGTATTACAAGACTCCAGCACACACTTTCTAGACCTAGATAGACCCAGTGGGGGTAAAAATGTAATGATAGAGATACACACAGCCTACTTAATAAGGTAGATCTTATAGGTAAATATTAAACTTTATATTAATAAAGAGGAAATGAAAGCTCTTTTCAAGAGTACACAGAACATTTAGAAAAACTGGCCATATATTTTGTTAAAAAAAATCCTTAGTAAATTCCAAAAATTTGAAAAAAAATATCATTTGATAAAGAGTTTCTCCTTGACCAAACGCTAGACAGGCTCCTATGAGCTTGTTTCTTGGGCATGTTCTCAAGAGCCCAGTTTTAGGAAGAATCCTGTCAAGTCACTTTAGCAAGGATCCCCTACCCTGGACATATGATCATCTTTAACATCTGACCAAATTCCTCATCCCCTACCATCTCCCTGGTGATATTTGATAACCCTGCTCTGCTTTCAGCAAGAATCATGTTAGGTCTCTTTAGCAAGAATTATCCTACCCTCTTTGTAATTTTCCATCCACTAATCTGCCTACTCTGCTCATTGTCAATAAATTCCCACTTTTCCTGGTTCTGTTCAAAATTGAGCTCAGTCTCTCTCCCCTCCTGTAAAACTCCAATGCAGGAGACCCCCCTGAATAAAGTCTCCCTTACTGTTCTTTAACAAATGTCAGAATATTGTTTCTTTAACACATTTACTGACTACAATATAGTACAATTAAAAATTGATAGAAAAATTTTTAAAAATTCACATGGATAAATTTTCTATTGTGTAATTCTTGAATAATAGGATACGTGAAAGCAAAATGACAAATTTTCTAAGAAAACCTGAGGAAAACAGTATGTAATACAATCTAAGGGACATGGCTAAAGCAGTACTCAAATAAATATTCACAGCATTAAATATGTACTTTATGTAGATTATGAAAATATTTGAGATAGTCATATAACTCTAAAACTAAAAAAAATGACAAAAATAAGCTTCTAGAAATTAAAAAGAACTAAAAGGAAGAAAACTAGTGTTAATGAGTTAAAAAAAAAACAGAAGAAAAGAAGGAATAATAAATTGAAAAACAGCTTCCTTTGAAGGGAAGAAAAAAAACAGATAAATACACCAACTCGTCAACCTACCTTTTTTAATAGAGAAAGAAAATTAAATAATAAAATAACAGAGTAAAGTAAACATATTATTTAAAAATAAAATTATTTTGCAAAGCTTTTGCAAATAAGTTTAGGTGTCATAGAACACCTCCACAAAATTAAAAAAAAAAAAATCAATAGGCCAAGATGGTTTCACACAGGAGAGTTCAGACAAAACTCTAAAGATCAAAAAATCTGATACTATTTACTTAAAACGTTTCCAGAGGATATGAAATGAAGGAAAACTTTTAATTAGTTGTTATATATTGAGTAAAACATTGACATAAATATCTGGGGAAGATCACACACACAACAACAAAAACAACAACAAATATTATTATAACTTATTATTAGTGATGCAAAATAATAAATAAAGCAATAGTAAACAGTAACACACAGTAAGTTTTAAAAATGTATATCTCAAAAAGAATAATTCTAGGAGGGCAAGGGTCATTTGATATTAGGAAATCATTAATATAATTCAGCATATTAACACATCTAGAAAGAAAAACCTTGATGTCCATTAATGCCTCAAATGCATTTGATGAATATTTATACCTATTGCTGGGTAATTTTCAGTAAGTTAGGAGTCAGTGGAAAATTCCTTAAAAGGATAAAATATGTGTTTGTCAACCTAAAACCAACTGTCTTGCTTAATCAGAAAACTCAGAAGTCATTCCCATTAAAATCATAACCTGACAAACAAACCCACAACTGGTACTACTTTTTGACATGATATTAAATATATTAAAATGTAAATATAGAAGAGAATAAAATTAGAGTAATAGTTTTTTAAAAACACTTAAAATTATCTCTTTTTGCAGATAACATGATTATTCATCTGGAAAACTCAAGAAAATCAACGGACAAACTACTATGCAGAGTAACAGAACTTAGTAACTGCAGAAAATAATAAAAACTTTACTAACTCAACAAATTGAAATATACAAATAATAGTTAGAGGTAATAATGGATTAGCATATACCATTTAAAATACCAATAAAAATGCAATACATATATGAAAAATTATATGCCACCCCTGAAATAACAAAAGTAAACTGAAAATGGCATGGTACTTTGTTTCAAATAGGAATATTTAAATTAAAATATATCAATTTTACTTAGGTTAATGTATAACTTTAATGCAAATATCATTTTTTGTTTGTTTCCTTGAACTAGTCATGTTTATTATAAATTTTTTAGGTAAAAATTAGTCGAAGAAAAGTCACCAGAAGCTTTCCAAAAAATACGCAACAGTGAGAATGCCTTGCTACATATGAATACATATTGTAAAATATGTATAATTAAGACAGTGTAGTAAAGAAGCATGAATAGACAGACCACTCAACAGGAAAATTAAAAAAAACAACAGTATATACGAAAATTTAGTAATGATAAGGATGGAATATTAATTCAATTGGGGAAAGGTAGACCTTCTAGTAAATGACACTTTGACATCAGAATAGTCATTTGCAAAGTAAAGGATGTGATTGTATATGAGGAGATATCGCAAGAAACTGGAGACATGAATATTTAATAAGATGAAACTACTCAACTAGAAAAAAAAAGAATGAAAACGCATGAGTGGGAAAAGCATTCCTAACTATCACTAAACGTCTGAAAGTAATAAAATAAAAGATAGATGAATTAGACCATATAAAAAGAGATTTTTTTTTCCTAGCACAGAATCACCATAAGTAAATTTTGCATTGGGAAGAGATGTTTGCAACTTACGTAAGGGACACATGGCTAATACCTCTAACATTCCAAAAACTCCTAAAACTCAAGGAAAAAAAAGAAATAAGTTTCGGGCATAAAAAATAGGAAAATAGTATTTAGATAAGAAGAGACAAAATGGCCCATATAAATTTGAAAAGGCTTTCAATCTGTCATAGTATGAGAAATGCAAATTAAAAATATATTGATATATCACGTAGCTATTATGGAATTTGCCAAAATTCAAAAATTTGACAACTTTGTCAAAGCTGTTGGCAAACTAGAAGGAAACAGGCCCTATGATATACTGCTGCTGGAGTGCAAAATGATGTAACTATGAAGAGAAATTTGGCAATAGTTAGCAAAAATTGACTCTGCAATCCTACTTTTAAGAATCTATCCCAATTCTCAGAAATGCACAACCTGCTGAGACTGAAACAGGAAGAAATAGAAAATATGAACAGACCAATCACAAGCACTGAAGTTGAAACTGTGATTAAAAATCTTCCAACAAACAAAAGCCCAGGACCAGATGGCTTCACAGGTGAATTCTATCAAACATTTAGAGAAGCGCTAACACCTATCCTTCTCAAACTCTTCCAAAATATAGCCGAGGGTGGAACACTCCCAAACTCATTCTACGAGGCCACCATCACCCTGATACCATAACCAGACAAAGATGTCACAAAGAAAGAAAACTACAGGCCAATATCACTGATGAACATAGATGCAAAACTCCTCAACAAAATAGTAGCAAACAGAATCCAACAGCACATTAAAAGCATCATACGCTATGATCAAGTGGGATTTATTCCAGGAATGCAAGGATTCTTCAATATATGCAAGTCAATCAACGTGATACACCATACAAACAAACTGAAGGAGAAAGACCATATGATCATCTCAATAGTTGCAGAGAAAGCTTTTGACAAAATTCAACACCCATTTATGATAAAAACCCTGCAGAAAGTAGGCATAGAGGGAACTTTCCTCAACATAATAAAGGCCATGTATGACAAACCCACAGCCAATATCGTCCTCAATGGTGAAAAACTGAAAGCATTTCCACTAAGATCAGGAACAAGACAAGGTTGCCCACTCTCGCCACTCTTATTCAACATAGTTTTGGAAGTCCTAGCCATGGCAATCAGAGAAGAAAAAGAAATAAGAGGAATCCAAATCAGAAAAGAAGAAGTAAAGCTGTCACCGTTTACAGATGACAGGATACTATACATAGAGAATCCTAAAGATGCTACCAGAAAACTACGAGAGCTAATCAATGAATTTGGTAAAGTAGCAGGATACAAAATTAATGCACAGAAATCGCTGGCATTCCTATACACTAATAATAAAAAGTCTGAAAGTGAAATTAAGAAAACACTCCTATTTACCATTGCAACAAAAAGAATAAAATATCTAGGAATAAACCTACCTAAGGAGACAAAAGACTTATATGCAGAAAATTATAAGACACTGATGAAAGAAATTAAAGATGATACAAATAGATGGAGAGATATATCATGTTCTTGGATTGGAAGAATCAACATTGTGAAAATGATTCTACTACCCAAAGCAATCTACAGATTCAATGCAATCCCTATCAAACTACCACTCGCATTTTTTACAGAAGTAGAACAAAAAATTTCACAATTTGTATGGAAACACAAAAGACCCCGAAGAGCCAAAGCAATCTTGAGAACGAAAAATGGGGCTGGAGGAATCAGGCTCCCTGACTTCAGACTATACTACAAAGTTACAGTAATCAAGACAGTATGGTACTGGCACAAAAACTGAAATATCGATCAATGGAACAGAATTGAAAGCACAGAGATAAACCCACACACATATGGTCACCTTATCTTTGATAAAGGAGGCAAGAATATACAGTGGAGAAGAGACAGCCTCTTCAATAAGTGGTGCTGGGAAAACTGGACAGGTACATGTAAAAGTATGAGATTAGATCATTCCCTAACACCATACACAAAAATAAACTCAAAATGGATTAAAGACCTAAATGTAAGGCCAGACACTATGAAACTCTTACAGGGACTTTTTTATAAGAAAGTGTATGATACAAATATATGGATGGATTTCTTTTTATTTGGGGAAAAAAATAAAAACACTGGAAGGATTAACCAAAATCTTTTATCTATATTTACAGAGTGGACGTAACACTTTGGGAAGAAAGACTTCTCTGAATATACTTTGTTAAAGTTTTTTAAACACTGGAAAGATATTTTTAAATATTTTATTTATTGTAAAAATCAATCAAATCAAATAGAAAAAAATCAATCCCTAAGAATTAAAAACAGAAGCCAATGTTACTAAATGCTTATTGTTTAGAGAAGTAATTATTTTAAGTGATTACAAACACAGTACTTTAAATGTAATCCAGTTTTGGAATATATTCTGAGGACAAAAAATGTAAAAGGGATCAGAAAACTTCATTCTGTAGTCTATTTGTAGGTAGGAATATTAGTAGTTGTAGTACAGTTTTATATAGTTTGTATGGTTACATATGGGTGTATGGGCACTCACTGTACAAGTCTCTCTACTTTGAGTGTGTTTGAAAATTTCATTTGAAAAAAATATCATGGCATAAGTGTTTACGTTTGGCCCACGTTTAAAATATGTTTAGTCATAATAAAATTTTCTTAATTAGTAAACTCATGACTTTAATATTATGACTAAAATAAAATTCTAAATGATTTGACAGTTTCAGATGATTCCATGTGTAAAATACATCTAAATGCAAGCTCAGCCTCACTGCATCCGTAATGTTTTCTACAGATTCCTGTATTTAGAAGGACGCTTACTGTAATCTTTACTTCAATTCAGCAATACACAAATGAAGTTCAAAACACTGGTTCAACTGATTATTGGACATTACTTTTGCCTTCTGGAGAGGTATGAAACCCATGTAAATACGTGAAGAGAATCATCTTCACTATGTCTCTCTTGCATTGTAGTGATTTTCCCATCACTAGAGGTGTCCAACATTAATTATATGTCATAGAGCAGAAGAGATAATTAGACCACTATAAAGGATTCTTTCACTGGATTATGAGGTTCTGTATGAAAAAAAAATGTAGAATTAATTATTATGGTTTAGGTGTAAGTCTACCAACTACTGGTACAAAACAGATTCAGGTTCTAATGCTGGCTTCTACTTAGTAATTGAATGATCTTGAATATATAATTTATGATTCTGCTTCCTCTTACATAACATGAGTATAGTAATTTCTTCTTCAAAGCATGGCTATAAGCATGAAACAGATAATATCTGTAAAGGACTTACCACATGACTAGAATTCAGAAGTTGCTAGTACATATTTTTTTATTCATCACAATTCCTTAGAACTGCATAAAGCAACTCATTCCATATCTGGGCATTTCTAGTAATTTTAGCTATTTTGTCTTATTTGTGAGGAACAGAAGACTGTCCTACTTCTTTAATGATCTCCTTCTTTTATAAACTTATTAACTCTAGTCCTAGTTTGCATTCACATACAGAGAGTAAAGATCTCCCAAAATAGTCCATTATATACTGTATCCCCCTAATCCCCCTATATGTCTTCACTCTTCAGGTGAAATATGCTATACCGTTAATTCTTCTTAATAGGACCTCTATTGAGTCCTACCTCACCCAAAAAGGGAGAATAGCATATGCTAATTTTAGAAAGCAAATTAAATCTTACACCTACAGGAATTAGAAAAAGAAGAATAAATAAAACCCAAAGTTAGTAGAAGGAAAGAAATAAAAAAAGATCAGAGCAGAAATAAATGAAATAGAGACTAAAAAAACCCAGAAAATATCAATGAAACTAAAAGCTGCTTCTTTGAAAAGGTAAACAAAATTGATAAACCTTTAGCTAGACCCATCAAGAAAAAAAGGGATGGAATTTCCTGGTGGTCCAGTGGTTAGGACTCTGGATTTTCACTGCAGAGGGCGTGAGTTCAGTCTCTGGTTGGGGAACTAAGATCCTGCAAGCTGCATGGCACGGCCAAAAAAAGAAAAAAAGAAAGGAAAGAAAAAAAGGGAGAGGGCCCAAATCAATAAAATCAGCAATGAAAAAGAAATTACAACCAATACCACAGGAATACAAAAGATTATGAAGATTATGAGGCTATTATGAACAACTATAGGCCAATTAAATGGACGACCCACAAGAAATGGAAAAATTCTTAGAAAGGTACAATCTCTCAAGACTGAACCAGGAAGAAATAGAAAATAAGAACAGACCAATTACCAGTACTGAAATTAAAACATCCCAACAAACAAAAGTCCAGGGCCAGGTGACTTCACAGGTGAATTCTATCAAACATTTAGAGAAGAGTTAAGACCTATCCTTCTGAAACTACTCCAAAAAGCTGCAGAGGAAAGAATACTTCTGAACTCATTCTACGAGACCATTGTCACCCTGATACCCAAACTGGGCAACAATATCACACACACAAAAAAGAAAATTACAGGCCAATATCTCTGATGAACATAGATGCAAAAATCTTCAACAAAATACTAGCAAACTGAATCCAACAATACATTAAAAGGGTCATAAACCATGATAAAGTGACATTTATCCTAGGGATGAAAGGATTTTTCAATATCCCCATATCAATCAATGTGATATAACACATTAGCAAAGTGAAGAATAAAAAATAATATGATCACCTCAATAGATGCAGAAAAAGCTTTTGACAAAATTCAACATCCATTCATGATAAAAACTCTCCAGAAAATGGGCATAGAGGGAACATACCTCAACATAATAAAGGCCATACATGACAAACCCACAGCAAACATCATATTCAATGGCGAAAAGATGAAAGCATTTCCTCTAATATCAGGAACAAGACAAGGATACCCACTCCTGACCCTTTTATATAACACAGTATTGGAAGTTCTAGCCACAGCAATCAGACAACAAAAAGGCATAAAAGGAATCCAAATTAGAAAGGAAGAAGTAAAACTGTCACTGTTTGCCAATGACAGAACACTATACATAGAAAATCCTAAAGAAGCTACCAGAAAACTGCTAGAGCTCATCAATGAATTCAGGAAAGTTTCAGGATACAGAAATCTGTTGCACTTCTATAAACTAACAATGAACTATCAGAAAGGGAAATTAAGAAAACAATCCCATTTACCATCACATCAAAAAGAACACAATACCTAAGAATAAACCTACCTGAGGAGGTAAAAGACCTTTACTTGGAAAACTATGACACTGGTGAAAGAAACTGAAGATGACACAAACAGATGAAAAGATATACTATGTTCATAGATTGGAAAAATTAATATTGTAAAAATGACCATACTACCCAAGGCCATTTACAGATTCAATGCAATCCCTATTATAATACCAAGGGCATTTTTCACAGAGGTAGAACTAATTTTAAAATTTGTATAGAAACAGAAAAGACCCAAATAGCAAAACAATCTTGAGAAAGATGAACAGAACTGGAGTAATCATACTCCCTAACTTCAGACTACACTACAAAAGTACAGTAATCAAAACATTATGTTACTGGCATAAAAAAAGACACACAGATCAATGGAAGAGTATAGAGAGCCCATAAATAAACCCACTCACTTATGGTCAATTAATCTATGACAAAGGAAGCAAGAATACACAATGGAGAAAAGACAGTGTCTTCGATAAGTGGTACTGGGAAAACTAGACAGCTGCATGTAAAAGAATGAAATTAGAAGACTTTCTTACCCCATATACAAAAATAAACTCAAAATGGATTAAAGACCTAAATGCAACACTGGAAACCATAAAATTCCTAGAGGAAAACATAGGCAGAATACTCTTTGATATAAATTGTAGCAACATTTTTTATGGATCTTTCTCTTAAAGCAAAGGAAATAAAAGCAAAAATAAACAAATGAGGCCTACTTAAATTTAAGTTTTTGCACTGCAAAGGAAAGCACTGACAAAACAAAAAGACAAACTACTAAATGGGAGAAAATATTTGCAAATTATATGACAAATAAGGGGCTATTATCCAAAATATATAAACAGTTCATACAACTCAAGATCAAAAAAACAAACAACTGGATTAAAAAATGGACAAAAGGCCTGAATAGACATTTTTCCAAAGAGCACATGCAGATGACCAACAAGCACATGAGAAGATACTCAACATCACTAGTAATCAGGGAAATGCAAATCAAATCCACCATGAGATATTACCTCACACCTGCAAGAATGGCTATCATCAAAAAGAACACAAATAACAAATATCGAAGAGGATATGGAGAAGAGGGAACTCTCATACACTCATGGTGGGAATGTAAACTGGTGCAGCCACTGTGGAAAACAGGCTTCTCAAAAAACTAAAAATAGAATTACTGTATGACCCAGCAAAATTCCACTCCTGGGTATATATCCAAAAAAACCAAAAACACCAACTGGAAAAGATACATGCACCCCAATGTTCATAGCAGCATTATTTACAATTACAAATATATAGAAGCAACCTAAGTGTCCATCAAGAGATGAATGGATAAAGAAGATGTGATATATATATACACAATGGAATTCTACTCAGCCATAAAATGAAGGAAATTTTGCCATTTGCAGCCGCATGGATAAACTTGGAGGTTATTATGCTAAGTGAAATAAGTCAGACAGAGAAAGACAAATACTTTATAATATCACCTATATGTGCAATCTAAAAACTACAACAAACTAGTGAGCAATACAAAAAAGAAGCAAACTCACAGATACAGAGAACAAGCTAGTGGTTACCAGAGGGGAGGGGGAAAAGGGAGGAGTGGTATAAGGGTAAGGGATAAAAAGCAAATTCAAACTAATTTGATTTAAGAATATTTTACAAATGTTAGATTGTCTCATGATACAACTGGAAAATGACACAAAATAAGAGCTAGGGATTAACTATTTCAGAGTGTTTCTCATTATAAGAATATGAAGGAGAAGACAAACATTAATATATGTTTCAGCAATCAAAGATGAAGGTAGGAAAATGATGGCCCGTGAACATCATCATGAATATTTGAAGTTTTCATTCTCTATCTACTGGAGATTTTTGAAATATTTCTTTTGTTTTTCACAGAGTTCACATTTGCTTGTAAGGTACAGGTAAATGTGTCTTTAGCATTCTATGCTGAGAATAAATATATGTTACAGACAACAGGGAAAATCAAATGGAAAAACTTTGTTGTAAATCTTAATACACTTTTATTATTAATTTTGCTGTTTATTTTTTATTTTTTAATTTGATAAAATTTAATGATATATTGAGGTAAAGGAAGGCATGAGTTTTGGAGTCAGGTGTATGTGAGGGCTTATCCTCATAGCCCACAGTCCCACTACCAGTTGGCTGTAGGACTTTGTTAAAGTCACACATAACCTTAGCATTCCCATCTCTAAAACAGAGGCAATATCCCACTCTCAACTGTTAGAGAAGATTAAACAATACAGTTCCTCTTTAGAGTCTGGCACAACACGTTTGCTGTGTACAATAAATGTTGATTTCCTCTCCTTTCCTTTTTTATTAGGGCCTAACAGGAAATGATGAGCTTTTAAATTTTCATGTTAGAATTTCATAGATATTAAATTTCACCACAGAAACCTGATCTTAGTCAAAATTGTTTTCTAGTGGAACTTTTAATCAGGATGTATAGGATTACTAAAGACAGTAGTTGGTTATCCTTCCAATAAGCAGATAAACAGAAGCCATTCATAAATTGCTTGTGGTTGTTCTCCACAATGGAACATTATTCCATGTATGCAAAAGCTTTCACTGCAGTCAAGCATGTGAGGCAGTTTAAATCTGCAGTTTAAATTATTATAATTGTTCTTTTATGAATGCTTTGTTTTAAACCCTTACTTACAACAGACCAGACAACTAGGTGATGTAAGCTGGCTAGCTTATGCCACATTCCAAGTTTTGTAAATCATGGATTGTTAAATATCGAAGATATTTTGACAAGGTCATTCAGTCTAAATGGAAAATAAGGTTATTTCTTTCCTCCAAGAGATCTGTTTTTCAAATTATACACAACTACCATGCTTTTGTGATGATATTCATGGTCTTTACCTTCTTTGAGACTTTCATAGTCGTCTTAAGAAAGAAGAATGCATTCTCAACTTTAATTGCAAATCTCTCTCAATATAAAAATATTCAGATTTGAAAACTGAGATATATTATTCAACTAAAAATTTGTGTTCAAATGTCATTTTCATTCACATTTTTTAAACCAGCTGTAGCTCATAAGCATGACATGAGTGCCAAAGGACATCCACCCATTTTGTAAAAACTAAATGTGATTTTTAAGTGATTCAACATTCTGAGTCTGTTAGAAAGTGAAAAGGATTAATGATTGTAGAGATAAAAAGATGTGATTATTTCACACAGAAATCATGCAGCTGTGCCTTTTACAACTAAAACGCTGTGGTAGTTTATGGACATTAAAAGCACATATTGAAGGATGCTTTCATAGAGAATGAGAAACAGAGGACAATAAAACAAAAAAATCATGACTTTAATGTTATCCTATGATTAGTTCATAGGGTAGGAGTAGGTATATTTGATATGTTGTGGACCTCACAATTATGTATTTTTCTGTCCTGGTTTTCAGGTAATTGATGTTGTGTCCATGACAAACAGAAATGAAAGAACTTTCATACAATTATCTCTCCACTTGAATTTTCTCAACTGGCATTCTCATGTATATAGTTATTGGGGATAGAGGTAATACTTTCAAAATGTTAGAACAAAAAGCAATGGATAAGAGAATGAGTAAAAGAATCCTAGGGATAAATCAAGAAGATGCCGCAGATTATTCTTTGCAATTTTAATTCTATCATGGATGTAAACATGCATACATGTATTTATAGTCCATTGTAAAGAACAAGTGATGCCCTTTAACCTGGTATTGAAAATAAAAATGTTTAGATCAGTGAATACATACAAACCAGCTATGTCATGATTCAGTACAGGTTTTGAGAGGCATCAGAAAGTTATACTCATTTTTTTGCTTTTGCCCTCTGCCAGGAGGACAGCATGTTCCGAAGAGGGCCTTCCTCATCTTTATTCCCAGAATGAGCCAACAACACTCAGAGCAGAATCGCAGGGGATCCACAGTCAAAACATGTAATATTAGGGAGACACAACCATTATAGTTGTAATGCACTGAGATTCAAGGTTATTTCTTTTTTAAGAATGAGGCTAACAATGAAGCTAACTCTTGGATGTCGGCTGTATTTTATTTTATTTTATCATTGCTACTGCCCTTGGACTAGTATCCTGACCTGTAATGTGTACCCTTCTACCCAGGGAAAAAAAGGTACATTTATGGCAAATATCTTTCTGGTCATTCAACTTCCTTATACCTGAAAATCTTATTGTGAATTTCTATTTTGCTTTTGTGTGAGTTTTACTTATCAAAAACTGCTATTTGAGTAGAAATTCTTTGCACAGGAATAACCAGTGCAAATATAGCTTAAATGTAATTGTTTGTAGTTTTACTTTTGATGTATCGTTTTAGTTCAAAAATGTTATCCTATTGTTAGTAATAACAGATCATATTATTCATTGTGGTTTTTATTCCTTAAAAAATTCCCTAAGTTTTACTATATTTTAAGTATCACTGTCCTTTTGAAATTTTATTTCACTTTTCACAGTGTTTTACTTTACTCTTACTACTAATGATCATCCTTCCCTAGCTTAATGTGTTAAAAGGTATACATCCTGACATGTATCTTTCCACTAACATAGTGTTGTAGAAGAAAATGGTGTTTTAGAAACATATAGAAGGGAAAAAATTCTAGAAAAATAGGCTTCTAACAAGGAGCAGAGGCAAATATATAAAGAGTAAAAAACAGACATGTTGGCTTAACACCAATTGGCATCTGCAAGATATTTTTGGAAGGAAATAGCTAGCCTTCTACAGCTTTGACAAAGAAACATAATATGTTTTGCAAAACATTCCAAAAGAAAACAACTGATCTTATGATTATTAACAGTTATCCCCCCTGAAAAGTCTGAAAAATTTCTAAATAAAACTGCCCAGATACAATAGTCTCTATAGAACGATGACATGAAAGAAGAGTAACTGGAAATATATAGTTTCAAGGATAGAGGGAAGAGAATACATCCTGAATGAAATACAATTAAGGTACTTCTATTTTGGAGTTGCTTATAAACAATGCTATAATGAACATTTTGTTATGTAAAATTACAGACTCTTGCTATTATTTTGGTAGAATTAATTCTCAGAAGCGAGATTTCTGGAACAGTTAAGTACTCTCTAAATTTATATAGATACTCTAAATAGTGCTGTTCAAACTTAATGTGCATGTAAATCACCTGGAGATCTTGTTAACATGTTTCTGATTCATTAATCAGGAATGGAATCTGAGATTCTGCATTTCTAACAAGCTCCAAGGTGATGTTGATGCTGTTGGATCATGGACCACACTCAAGTAACGAGGCTCTAAACCACAGTAAAATTTATTACCAATTTAAATGTCTGTCTTTATCAGTGACCTGTGTGTTCCTTTAAGGAAGGTGGTGAATCTTTGCACTTTTATAGGTAACTCAGTACGTATGTGTCAAATTAATGGACAGGTGATTTATCTGTCCTACTAAAGTGCTACAAAGAACAAGAAAGTATATAATCATATTTACAAAATTCTAAAATTTAGCATTTATCTTTTGACTTAGTTGCCAAGAACGCTATTATTAAGATCAACTGACATAGCAATTTTAATTTCATCTTCTTTGTTATCTTTATTATTATTTTTATAAATGGGCTCAAATCACTTTAGTAGACAGCTGCCTTATAAACCATCAAAAGTGAATTAACAATATTATTTTAATTTCAAAGTTTTCATTTTATTTACCAGATAAACATGAGAGATAGGGATAGAGATGAGAGAGTGAAAGAGAGAAAGGAGAGACAGAGACAGAGAGATGAACTGATATAATTAATCTTAAGTAGTATGAGTAAATATTCGGTTTAATACCAGTATGGCAGTACCATTATTTTAATAATTCCCTGGGATATAAAGCTTCAGAAAATTGTTCTTTTCTTCCTTTCAGTTCTTTTTCTTCAACAGAATATGTATTCTAATGGAATGCATACATTCCATGTATCTTCAATTATTTATATTTAATTAAGAAATAAATTATATATACATATCTTGGCAGATTAACTTCTTTAAATTACATTACAGATAAACTAAAATAAAAGGATTTGTACCTCCTAAGAAGAGACAAAGTGAAAATGAGAAGGATAGCTGTTAATCTATTTTGAAAGAAGATGGTACATGACATAGAATTAAAAACTAACTGTGAATACTTTATACAGAATGCAATTCACATAGTAAAAAGTGAGAATTGAGTATTTCTGAAATTAAACAAAGATATTTGGAATCCTATACTTACAGGGATGCTAGAATATAGGGGAAAAAAATAACTAATATTCTATCATACCCCAGCTTACCTCTGTTTTTTTCTTTGAGAGATATACACACAAAAAATATGTATCATAAAACTAAATAAACTACCTTGCAGGCATAGTTAGTTATATACTATGTAGTTATATACTATGTAGTCACTGAGGTAATACTTGTTATTTTAAATAATTGCCCTAGTAAGTTAATTTTACTCTGGACCACAATCAGGCATTTTTTTCACTCAAACAATGAAGAAAATATTTTCTATATTTAACAAAATTAAATACCTGGCAAAATAGTTAAGTTGAGCAATATGGTAACTGCAGATACATGTTCAGAAGAAGCACTTTCAGAAAAAAATTTCAAAAACAAACTTGCATGTGAAAAAACAATTGTAACTCTTTCTGCTAAAAATTTAATTATGGCCTTTAAAACTATGCATTCAAAACCAGTGGTAAAAATGGAAATGTTTTTATGTTGCTGAGAATGAAAAATATTCTTTAAAGTTGTAAATGAACAAATCTTAATACATTATCCAGTTGCTCCTAGAATTTTGGTCCAATAAAAAAAAAAAATCTCTATCAGGAAAAGAGTACTTTGGAGGGAAGCTATTTTGCCTCCAAAGTCCTCACTGTGTCCACATTCCTGACTCCACCCACAGAGGTGTAGTGAGCTGACAGACAGGCTGGGTGTAGGGAAGGGACTGGCATGAGAAACCCAGCCTCTTGCTCTTCTTCCTCTTTAGGATGTGCTGTCCGGAGAGCAGAGCACCTGTTTCCATCAGCTTCTCACTGCCTTAAGCTTTAGAGAGCCAAGTCTCACCCAGGAGGTGTTCACATTCTCATGTGACTGTGAGTGGCTGAGGGCTTGGCCTATGGACTAATTAGACAAGTCTGTGTAATTCTGGAGGTGAAGATGAGGTCACACTTAAAGTTACTATAAATATTTTGTTATAACATTTTTATAAATTTTTAAATGAACTTTTGGTTTTCATCTTCCTTAGTCCTTTGTCCTTTACTATGGATCTAAAATCCTGATCTGGTACTTTTAGCAAACACCCTCTGTCTGCTCAGTAAGCCCAACAATTTTAAGGTCTTTTTGTTTTCATTCACTTATTAATTTTTTGTATTTCTGTATTCACTGAAATAAAAGATACACTTTTATTTCAGTGTTTGTCATATATTGTATTATAATGAAATATATTACAAAAACAGTCATGAAATATATTCCATAGCTAGAAATCAATATATCCCAGGAGTGCAATCTATTTCAAGATTGATTCTTTAAATTGAGTAGCTTATTTTAGATTTTAAACAGTGACGGAGTTTAGATATCATTATCCCAAATAGAAGCAAGCTAAATTACTATATTGATAAATAATCGGGAAGCTATAAGATGAAACAAATAGGGAAAATGATATATATTGAAGAAGGTTTTTTATAAATTATTTTTCCCTATAGGAAGATAATTCAATCACTGGCTTTATCTATCATAAAATATCCCATTAAAGGCTTCAAATATGCTATCCCAAGTTTTATGTCTAAGTCAATAATATGATGTACTAAATAACTCTTGGGAAAAAAAGACATTTTTCATTTATTTCCTTTTCACTGCTTTAATGCTGGTAGAGAGTACTTTGCACTCAACTTATTTTGAAAAATGTTTAAATTTAGTTGAAGATCTAGTTACTTAGGAGGCATCTACTTATAAAATAACTGGCTTTTTCAGATGCAAAGTAGTATGTATAGACTGGATAAACAGCAAGGTCCTACTGCATAGCACAGGGAACTATATTCAATATTCTGTGATAAACCGTAATGGAAAAGAGTATAAAAATGTATATATATATGTATAACTGAATCACTTTACTGTAAAGCAGAAATTAACACATTGTAAATCAACTATATTTCAATTAAGAATAAAAAATAAGAAAATAATTTTTTTAAAACTGGCTTTTTGTTAAAAATATTTGCTTTTATACATGACATCCTCAGTGTGTTAATATTAGAGTTGTTCCTCAATCTGGGTCAATTAAGGAGAGAGAAAGAGAATTTGCTCAAGTTAAATACCACCAATCTCAATTTTTTAAGAAATAGAGTAATACAATTTCATGTTCAGTCAGGTAAAACATATGAAATTAAAATACACTTACAGCAACAAAAAGGACTTAGTGTAATTACAACAGCAATAATTTAAAAATTGCCTGAAATCAACCTAGTATATATTTTAATTGCAAACAGTTTATATCCTTAAGCTACTTAACTAATTTCATGCATTTTAGCTAAATTATTAACATCACCCAACAGAGAGATTCCTGAAGGAAAATATAAGTAACATTTAAAGACAAAAAGAGAATTCCAATAGAAAATACCAGGAACACTAAATCCAAAGAATGGTCAGAGATTAGAAGGCAAGTGAGAGTGGCAATTCTATTCTTTCCCCCTCGCCACCATTGAAGAAATTGCTTGAACTAGACTTTTAAATAATTGAAGTAAAGCAATTTTGAGAAAGCGTATTGTCATTATTAATCAACCCAAAGAAGTGATTTACCACAAAGGTTTTTATAACCCCCCTTTATAAAAACAAACAAAAAACATGCAAAACAAAAACTATTTTAAGACAACAGTGGGGCACTCATAATGCGAAAACAATGAAATAAATCAAAATGTCACCGTAATTTTGCTACTAAGGAACAAAAATGTCCGTGAGAATCATCTGTACTTTTGATCTCTTCTGCCTTCCCCCTTGTCCCTTCCTTCCTTTCTTGTTTGAAGAATACATTTCATGTTCTGAAATTCTTCTGGGAACTCTGTATTGTTGATACAATGGTAATGAAACCTAGGATGTGTTTCAAGACCACTGAACTTTTTAAAAGGAGATGTTATAGAAATAATTTAATTTTCACTTTTACTTCAGATTTTATTACATTAATAATCATTGTCAATACTAAGCCAAATAGATACGGCTTTCAAAGAATCAGTTTTCACAATTATGGGAATATTTTGTCATTGTTTTGCTATCCATACTGCTGTAGTAACAACAGCAATAACATTAATTCATGGCATGTTTATGCCAAGGACATTTTCCTACACTTACACTAATCTTCCCATGGCCTTGTCACACAGGTGTTAACTCTCCCCCTTTCAACTAAAAAAAACCCCTAAAAATCAGTGAAGTTACTTAACAGTTTTTAAAGTCTCACAATTGGTTAAAAAAAAAAAAAGGAGCCAGGATTCAACACCAGGCTTGTCTGATCTCTTTATCTCATTATTTTAGTATTATTCATTTATGGAGGAAAGCAATGGAGAGAGAGTGCATATTCACAGCTAAGCTTTCCTGTCCTCCTGAACCCCCTACATCTTCTGCCTTTAATTCCTTAGGGTTACATGGCAGACTTGTTTCTTTGGCTTATCCAGGGATCTCTCTTTCTCCACCCTCTCCATGCCTGGCTCTCCTGCTCTCACTTTCATCCTGATTCTCTCCAATTCTGAATCTATTTGTTTAACTGACCTTTTTTGGATCCATGGATTTTCTTTCTCATTCAGTCTTCTTCCTGAATTAGATCTCAATTATCCTCTGTCCATTTCAGAGTTTTGATGTTTATCTAGTGGACTGGGCAGCCTCAGCCTCCTAGTAAGGTGTAGTTTCACTTATTTTCATTTAACAAGTATGTAATGAGAACCTAATTGTGTGCCAAGCACTACTATAATGTCGATTGAAAAAAATTCACAACCTAAAAGTTGAGAATTAAATTTTATTTGGTGGACAAAGTGGAAGACTTCAGCCCGGAACACAGCATCTCAGAGAGCTCTGAGGGATGGCTCCAAAGAAGTAAGGGATGACCCAGGATATATAGGAGTTTTGCAATAAAAGCAGGTAGTGGAACATCAAAAGATTGCTGTTAATTAAAGAAAACCGGACATCTCAAGTTAATGAATTTAGTGCTTTTCTATTTATGGGAAGATGCAAGAGTCTGGGCTCACTGAAATCATTCCCCTGATATGCACCTTAACTATCTAGGGCCACTATCCTGCTTTTCTCCATCCTAAGTCCCCTCAGGGTGCACAGTCGGAGGCAGCTGCAGTGGCTGTTGGCCTGATGGCCGCAACATGCTTTGTTTACTGATATGGCAGGAGACATTTTCCATCCACAATAACTACGTGAGTAAATTGGTAACAAATATAGGCAAGATTCCTGTTTTTAAGAAAATAAAAAATTTTCACATAATAATAAATACTATGAAGAATGCAGAGTGAGATCATGAAGTAGTAGAGAATATTGGTTGTCTATGGGCACTGTTGCTGGTAGGATGATTAGAAAAGGTCTCTCTGAGAAAGTAACATTTGAGCAGAAAAATATGAAGTTTCCTTGTGGCTGAAACATAGAGCATGATCAGGAGAGAGAACAGATGAGGTTTGAGATGAAAGCCAATGGCAGAGCATTCATGTGGTGCCTTAAGAAACCACAGAAAGACATCTGGATTTCATTTCAACTGGCTAACTGTAGGTTTTAATTAAAAAAGAAAATGATTTGACCCAACTCAAGTTTAAAAGATCTGTGTGAAGGATGGACCTTAGGAATGTTCTAAGAGAAACATGGTGGTGACTTGGTGTAGGGACACTGCAGTGGAAGTCAGGAAAGAGTTGGATACGGGATATATTCTAGAGGAATAAACTGACGTGACTTGGTGACAGACTGGAATGGCAGGTAAACGGAAAAAAAGACACATCCTCTAAGACTGGGAAAATGAAGAGCATTTTCACACTACCTCACCATTGGTGTGAACTAGCCTGCCCGGCTTCAGTAAACTTAACTGAGAAACTGACAAGGGAGCAGGGAATCACTGTTTTCATGGTGATTCCTATCCAATTTTGTCCACTGCTCCTTTTATAGGAAAGAGTAAGATCTATTTAAAACGGAATGTTTGGACATTATTTAAAGTCCTACACAAAATTAAATATACAGAATTCTGGGGTATTTATAAGTTTTAGAAAAATGTCATTTTCTTCCTATTACACACTATCTCACCCCAAATCATTTAAGTGTATTCAAAATACTGAATTATACATCACCATGATAAAACACACATTTAATGGTATTACATCACATTGAGGAGGGTGACATTATCTCTACTTTCATATCGTGCATCTTCATTGATATTTATTTATTACTCCCTTCACATCATATATCAACTACAATCAGAAATGTTAAAATAGCTCTAAAAAATGTAATTTTAGAATTTCAACATTTACTTTGGGACCTTTCCTGCTCTCTGTAACCTAAACTCCCAGCTGTGACTTGATTGCTTATTATTCAATTTTTAAACAAAATTTGGCTCATCACCTTGCATTATAGAGTGTAATAACTATGCCTATACTTAACAGAGGCTATTAGTTTGTAAATTGCTTTCAGGCAGAAACTAAGTGAAAATCCTCTACCTCATCATTGTGATCATCATACAAGATATTTAGTAATAACTCAATAAATGTTCTGATTAAAAGTTAATGAATGAAATTTAGGATTATTCAAACTGCAGTGATTTGGATGAATCGACACTTTTCCTTGACTTATACAGTTTTATGCACAAGCACACACAGGCACAAATATTTTCAAAGAGTCGTACCTCCCAGAGTAGCAGATACCAAGAAATGTGTCCCATATTTCTTGATAAGGTTTTCTGTGATTTGCTGAAGGGTAGGTCGACGTCCCAAAAGTCTTATGTTGCGGAAGAATTCAGGGGCAAGAGGCAGAGGGGAGCCAAGGAAATTTCTTCTCTCAACTGCAAGGTTATTTACTTTCCAGCGGCCAAACTCCCTGAAAAGCAAATTTATTTTTATTCGTAAATACATAATCTATCTGAATGATTTCATTTGAAAAGTTCACTTGATGGTTTCGTTGGGGTCACTACATTACAATGATTCTTGTTTTTAATAATACTTCATGTGCTATGAGTAAGTAGGAGAAGCAATATTTAGAATTTATGTAGCTGGAGTGAATATCCTGAAACCAAGTCATGGAGAGGAAAAATAAACCACTTAAAGCAACAGACTCCACTGATTTTTTTTCCAAAGGAAAAATGTACTCATAAAAATGATTTCAGGGCTTCCCTGGTGGCGCAGTGGTTGAGAGTCCGCCTGCCGATGCAGGGGACATGGGTTCGTGCCCTGGTCCGGGAAGATCCCACATGCCGCGGAGCGGCTAGGCCCGTGAGCCATGGCCGCTGAGCCTGCGCGTCCGGAGCCTGTGCTCCGCAATGGGAGAGGCCACAACACTGAGAGGCCCGCATACCACAAACAAACAAACAAAAGATTTCATTATGTATAGAATATTAATGTAGAATTATTTTTTAAAAGGGAAACTAAAGTAATATTTTACCATTTTCCAATGGAAATTGAAAAAAGAATAAATTTATTTTCATCATTAATGATTATTTTCTATTCACTTTAGAGTGGGAACTTGTCAAACCTCAAGAATACTAAGGCACTGTAGAAGAATTTTTAAAAATATGATCCAAAGAAAAACTGTTTTTTTATAATAATTATTGTTTACAACATAATTTGAAGCCCCAATTCAACTTAATTAGTAATTACTCAAGATGCAAAATAACTTTTAAGGTGGATATGGTCAAATTAGAGGAGTAGCAAATATGATTATAAAAAATTTATGTATAAAAAATGTATACACTTATATTAAGTTAAAGTCAACCTAATAATAATTTAGAAAATAACTATGGTGAACTGGATTGCCTGATATCAACCATACAGATTTTTTTTCTGAGGAGTGGTCTGATAAAATCTCAAATACCTTCCACAGGGAAGACTTCCCTCTACTAGATTTAAACACTCCTACGTGTGTAATTTAACTGTTACTACTTAGCAAATAAAATGTTGATTAAATATTGTATAAATACTTGCCATACTTATTTATATTTTTGCCTCCAAAAAATTCCTGGAATGCACCACAAAAAGGTGCATGATAGATACATCTGTGAACCAGACTCTGCATGGAGTTCACATTCTAGAGAAAGTTTTAAAAATAAATAAAATAAAGATGTTAAGTTAAATTTTAAAAACATCCAGATTGTGACAAGGGCTGAGAGCTACCACAAACAGACTGCTGTGATGGGCCGTAGGGCTGTGGACAGGATGGCCCTATTTTATTTTAAGTGACCTGAGAGGGCAACTCTGGAGAGGTGGTATTTGATACTTAGTCTCTAAAGGTAAAATAAAAGAGGCTAGATGTGGGGAAGCACCAAATAGATTTACACAGAATAAGGAAAAACAGTAAATACTTCCAGGACCAAGAACCATGCCCCTGATAGAGTCGCTTGCCATGAATAACTTGTTCCTGTGACACACATCTGGCAGCCACACAATCCATCCAGTCTTTAGGAAGTTAATTATAATATAAGATTCACTAAAGAATCTAGGTAAGGTCTTGGCCTGAAAATAAGTCAACTTAGTGTTTCCTTCATTGAGAAACTCTTGCTATTACCTCTGCAAATCAGCTGATCCAAACAGTTTTGAATAGTATTATTCTACCAATGGTTCTCAAATGTCAGCACCTATCAGAATCACCTGGAAACTCCACCCCAGAGTTTCTGATACATGAGGCCTCGGATGGGGTCAAGAGTTTGCATTTTCAACAAGCAATGCCAGTACTGCTATTCTGGGGAACATACTTTGAAGAAAACTACTGATTAGGTAATTTGGTGTGTTGTTTTTAAAATTTACTCAAAGTGCTCTCTTTTCAGTAAATCTTGGGCTTTTAGAGATACTAAACTGGATTTATTACTTCATATTTCCTCAGAAGAGAGTAAGAATGTCATTGTTATTGTTCCAAACTTAATTGGTATCAGTAATTTTTTGTCTTTTCATCTTGTAAGAAATTTACTTGAATGTATTTGTGCATGTGTGTGTTCGATATATATGTAGAATATACGTATGTAAATACATATTCAAAACTGTGAAGGAGAGCATTTAAAATAAAATAGTTAAGTTTTAGTATTTTGTGAATATAAGGTATATAGTAATACAATGCTTCTAAGAAGTTGTTTATTAAACCATGATCTAAATAATAGCTGCTCATTAATTTCCAAACTTTTCCCTCATTTACTTTTTTATTTGCTGAAAAAACTTTATAATTTTATCAAGGGATAGTAACATAGCTTGAACCTAAAGTTGTGGTATATCTTTTTCAATGGTTTAAATTACCAAATTTATAAACTCATATGTATATTTTCATAACTTAAAATGTGAATTGCTAAGTGAAGTAATTGGACTTAAGTAACCAAGAAGATTATCAATGGTGGTATTTTACAACCCATACAAACTCTCTCTAAACTGCTGAGTATTTCTTGCTAGATGGCTGTGGGTAACTACATATTGGGAGAGTGCCATTCTAGCCTCCCTTATTTTTTTAACAATTTGTAAATATATAATACCAACCTGCAATCAGTACCAACCCATGATCTATTCTGACTTGAAATATTTGCAACTTTAGTTTGTTCCTCTTAAATTTGACAAAGAATGGATGTAATATGAAAGAGCTAGAACAAATTTACATCATTTTCTGAAATCAGCTTATAACATTAATATAACAAGAAAATTTATTAATGGTTTGCTACTTATTGTCATAACTACCAGATATCTTGGTAGTAATATAGATGAATAGAAGAAAACCTCTGACCTCAAGGGTTCCAAAATTATACTAAGTGAAGTATAATATGAATGAATAAATTGCAATTCAATGGCTTTACAATATTTTTATGTGCAAAAATACAAGTAGGCCAGTAGCTTATTGAGCACAACCCCTCTGCCCAATTCCTTGATATAAATGTTGCTAATCTAACTCACTTCGAATATGTTTTCTCTTCCCTTATATTCACACACTTCAGAAGGCTATAAAGAGCCTAAGACTATGGACAACCTTCCAGGGAGCTTTCTTCATCTATCAGGTGCTTTTTATTACCACAGTATGTTAACCTCAATTAAGTTTATGGTCTCAATTCACCTTTTGACATTTCATTGGGACAAAACACTTTGCCACCCCATCTGGTTAATTTATCCTCTCTGTCATGCAACACCAAAAGTAAAGGACAAACTCTTCGGAAGTATCACCAAACTAAGATTATAACTAAATCAACCAATCAACTAACTAACTGAATGAATGATGAATGGATTTTAAAAAACAGTATTGTTAGTAACCATAGCAAATTGTTTTCTTAATTTTCAGAGCTTCATCTAAAATTCTTCTCCTAGTTTTTTTTTAATATTTTCATATAAAGAATGAAGTAAAATATTTTACTTTCTATTGTGTATATTCCAAAAGTATAATTTGAGTAGAAAAAAAATGTTGGTTTGAGAACTGAGATCTCTCATTTCCACTCACATTTGGTTTATATTGTAATGATATATGATCACAGTTATAATCTCCATATATTTTGGTGAAAGCCTAGTTAGTACAGAAATCATCCTGAGAAGTGATGATAAGAGCACTTTAAGTAAAGGAAATCATCTCTGGACAGTTAAGTACCACACTATGAGCTGTGGACATAGATATGAATACAAATACTGTGTCTCTTACCTGGGCACAGGTATGATTGCATTTACCTGTGTGGCCACGCAGCTTCCTTTGACCAATAAAGTGTGAGCATGTAGGTTAGCCTGGACCCTCAGCCTGGGACTTTGATCAGCAAATATGATTCGAGTTCCCATCCTTCAACCACTACCCCTGCAGCTTCTCAGGATGAACAAGAGCATGAACTAAAAAGAGATCTTGTCATGTAAATCTACCAAGATTACAGAGTTAGTGGTTGGTTTCCTTGCTTTCTAGCAAAGTCATCTAGTATACCATGGCTGATATAGAGTATTTTGACTGTGGGGTAACTTGAGAAGGCAAAAAGGAACTAATGGTTGTACATAAATTAGAAACATATGGGCACAGTTTTTTTTTTTCCTTCCTTAAGAATAGATCCACTTCAGTTGGAACTAGACCACGCACTCATTAAATTTTGGAAAAACAAAGCAATGGAGTGCTGAATTGAAAACATACTGTCTGGTATGATTATCATAATAAGAGCACTTTACCCAAAGGCATCTATGAAGTCTATCCAGATGCATTATGTTTATATTAAATAAGAACATTGTTGTATCTAACTAAATGCTGCCTTCTACCTGAAGCCTTCACAGAATGTAAATATCTTCTCATCATAACCTTTGGAAGTCTTTAAATGAAATCAGCACAATCATCATTGTTTAATTTAACTCAGCCCCTTTAGAATCACCACTATTTTGTGGAACACACAAATGGACTGTAAACAGTTCAGCTGGAACATTACTTTGAAAATGTTTTTTTTGGCTCTAAGGAGCCTCCATTAGTTGATTAGAGTTATATGTTTGCTGCTAAAAATTCTGACTTGCAAGCATCATTTCTTATGCGTGTCCACGTAATGCTTACTTTTCTACAACAATATATAATTTTCTCCCCACGCATCTCATAAAAAAGGTTGGAAAACCAGAATGACATCAACAAATTCCATTTAAATAACGGTTACATCATTGCCACATTGCCACTGACCTTCCTTATTTGTATTTAAATTCTGTGTGAATGCATAAATGTACTCAGTATATTTGAAATATATTAACTACCATGATTTCTTTAAAATTACACATGTATCCTTGGTTCCTGAAAAATACAGAATCTGCCACTGTTGATATTATATATTTTGGACTCACTACCAAAGGAAAGGCAACATAAAAATATTGATAAAATCAGACGACGCATTTGCTGAAAAGGCTTATCTTTAACTGCTAACTTAACACTAAATAAAGTTGTTTGTGTAAAGCCCTAAAAGTTTTTATTACATTACTTTTCACAATACTACACTTGTTGGCTTGCAATTTTAATTCTGTCAATATTCATTAACACCTGCAGACACAACAGAATATTAAAACAAAATATATTACCCAAGCACTAATCTGTGAACAAATCCAGCCTAAGAATTATAAATTATAAATTGAATTGCCAATCTTTAATAACTTTCTAATTACATCTGTAAAGTCATACTGTTCTTAAGAAATGCCATTAATAATCAATACTATCCCCCCATAATTCTATTATGTGTAACTGTTATATATAAAATTGGCTCTTTTAACGTTCTTTCTGTAGCACTTCCACGTCTCACAAATGATGCTGTTTTCCATTTGGCCAGAACAAGGGAAATGTTCCTAATGACCTGAATAGCTGTAGCTCTGAAGGCAGTTTTTTAAAAGCAGCTAAATGCTGAGCAGTTGGCAGGGTAGAGGATCCACTCTCTTTCACCCTCCTGCCCCTTAATACACTAATATTTTTTTTAATTTAACAGTAGCAGGGCTCTTAAAACTTGGGAGGTATTTTGGTGTGAAGCTAGGAATTTAGAAGAATGAATCTATTTAAAAAAAATGGAAGAAAGGCACAATCACAAATATGACATTTGTGAAATGTTTACATGCAGGATTTTGAGAAGCATCATTAATGACTATTGTGTTTTGAATGAGCCACCAAATTCAGGGGAGAATGGAGAAGACAAATTAGCTTTATTGCAACAAAACATTGCCCAACCCAGTAAAGCAACAAGAATTCATTGTAGCTGTAGCCTCTTGACTATATTATTGAATATATAAGACTGGAGTGGGGTTACTGAGAATTTTTAATGAATGGTCTGGTTTATGGCTACTGATGTATATTTTTAATTCTTAAAATATGTTAAATTTTTAGGACTATGAAATAACTGAAAGTGATTTAATTTTATCTTACATAGCTTTAAATCATTTTCTGTAGTTTAATAAATAGGGGTTTAAATGAAATTTTAAGGGAAATACCACAGAATTCAATTGTCATAGTTACTGTCACTCCCAAAGGTAATTCATTTCATAGGACTATAACGGTACCACATGCTTATACCCTTGCAGATATATATATATATATATATATATATATATATATATATATATATAAAAAATAGAGATTTATTATCCATTTTTAAATTAAATCACTCCTTTGAAGAGGTGTTAGCAAAAGTTTTGATGTAAAAAATATACATACATGCTGTCAATGAATTACTTTCTAAATTGAGGAGAGAGGGAATTATTTAACAAGCAAAAGCTTTTCTTTCTAAATTTTGGAAGTATAGTTTTAACATCTATTACAACTCATCACAATTATTCCTCAATCACATTCATATAATTATACAGATTTGGTAATTATTGATCAGTGTAGATAAGCTAAGAGACAAATACAACTGAGCTAAAATAAAATGTCTACTCTGATTCCCTGTGAAAAAAAGCAATGAACAAATACTAATGTCTCTTTTTTGAAATTTATAATTAAAAAATTAATTATTTATTTGGGTTACTAAGTTGAAAAATTTACACTTCTTACATAAATTTAAATATTTTAGGGAGCTAGATAATGTTAGTTTTCCAAAGGAGACTGGATTTAGGAGTCAGATAGCTAAAGTTTCAAATCTCATCCTCCATCCAATTGTGAACTCCATCCAATTCAGTTCACAAAATTCAAAGCTGATTACATTTTGGCAAGTTCTTAACCTCACTGATGTAAAGTCATTCCATTTATAAGTGTACGTCCAATAATACTGACTCTGTAGAGTTTTTAAAGAAGTTAAATTTGTAGCAATTAACTAAAATAGTGCAAGGAGCACAGTTTACTTCTGTGCTCCTTGGTGCACAGAATTTTGGTGTGTGTACCACATTTTGGTGTGTGTACACTTGTGAAGTCACAGATTTTTGTCCCAGGATGTCAATGTGAATAAAGATAGCTAGCTAGCTAGCTAGCTAGCTAGATAGATAGATCAAGGTAATAAGCTTTAGTGAAATTAATGAGTAAAATTAACAAAAGAATTTTTATATAGAGCCACACTCAAAGAATCTGCAAACTGTTTTTCTTGGTCCAGGCACAGATTAATAAATTAAATGCTCATCAGTAAGAATAAATGCCAAAAGAATAGTTACCTGCTAATGAAAAATTAATCTGCATTTGATAATTTCTTTAAACATTTAAGCAATAATTTCATTGAGATTTCTTTATAATGGTACAAACTCTACCTTAAACATTGGGACAAATATTTATAAATCATGAATTATGACAATGTGGCTAACCAATTAAATATCTGAGGTTTCAATAAATCAAAACTTCATATACTTCTTAATTTCAAATAACCTTCAAGTTGCCTCCAAAAAGGCAAGATCAAGGACTTTTTTTTAGAGTAACTAAATGTTTAGAGACAGTGAATACAAATTGTTAATCTTTTAATGAAAATTTTCCATAATAAAAATTATATTTAAGTAATAGAAACTCAATTTAATAGAATATTTTTCCTGTAATAAGTTTAAAATATCTTAAAGGAAACTTTTTAAATGTTATGATTTTTAAGGAAAATAAAAATGTGTTGTAGTAGGTCACAGGTTTTAAGATACATATAATTTATTTCAACTTTATGTCTTTCAAATCCACATGTCGTAGGGAGGCTGGATATGGTGTTTATGACAAAATAAATTTTCAGAAAAATGTATAATTTTAATTTTACAAGGTATAAATTACTCACTCCCTAAATTATAACCTTTCAGTTTGAGTCAGGCTTGAGTTGTCAAAATACCACTTTACACACAAAAAGCTTTTGAAACGTAAACTGGTAATGTTACTTTTCTCTGGATATTATTGTCAGAATCTATGGATTACAAATTGAAACATATTATCTGACAGGCACTTAGTCCTCCTGTCTTCTATGCTTGGAATTCATATAAAATAAATTTGTTATATTTAAAATAGATAACCAAAAAGCACCTACTGTGTAGTACAGGGAACTCTGCTTAATATTCTGTAATAACCTAAATGGGCAAAGAATTTGAAAAAGAATAGATACATGTATATGTATAACTGAATCACTTTGCTAGACACCTGAAACTAACACAACAATGTTAATGTTAATCAACTATACTCCAATATAAATAAAAATTTAAAAAAAGAAATTAGTTGAATATCACCCACTATATAACCCTTCAAAGACATCAATAACACATGGGGAAATTGCTGTCTTCTCTGCTCTGCCAACCCTGTCTCCAACTAATTCTGCTATGTATTCATAGCAGAGTATTCTTTTCCTTCCTAGTAGTTAATATATTTATCTGTGTGGTTATTCAATTACTGTCTGCCTCTTCCATTATATAATAAGCTCCACATAGACATGGATTACGTCTTCTTTTTATAACTATGTATTCTTAAGACTCAGATACATGATCCATAGTAGTCACTCAATAAATACATACTGAAACAACAAAGGAGTGAATGTTATCATGTGAGCTAAAATGAAATAACCACCTAAGAAAGAAAAAGGCTGAAGTTTCTGACTTGTGAGCACACGCCCCAGCTAAAGTTCACAGAAAACCAAGCTCATTGGAAGAATTCATTTTTCAGTTGGGCTCTTTGAGTGTACAAGTGACTAGGGGTGGTTAGGAGTTAACTATTTGCTTTAAATTGAGAATCACTAAGGACTAGGTAAAAACCTACTCCTACTAAAAGTCGAAACATATATTTGAATGTTGAAAAAAAAGCTACCATTGTCTGTAAGTACAGTGAAATCTACAGGGTTGGGGCTCACAGCCTCCATTAGCTAATGCACTTCGGGGAGAGGAGTCCTGCTATCAGTTATAAGAGGATCTTCAATCTTTCGTATCTGCGTCAGCCTAAAGGCAAGGGAAAGACACTGATTGTACAAACTCAAATTCCATACTGCTAGGGGATAGATAAATATATAATATATACTCTGACAAGTTTTTTTCCTAAAAACATTAAAATATAAGTTTTAACAGGCAATAAGTTTAAAGTCTGACTGGCAAAAAGCAAAATTTTCATATTATTTGAAATTTTGATTGTCAAGTAACATTTACCTCAAGATGGAATTTGAAATGATAGTTAAATTAGACTTGTGTTTAAAGTGACTCATTGGTTTAAACTATTGCACTGTGAGGTATATATGCTCTTCTTATCTCCTTTTGGCACATGAGAGGGTTTTGGTGCAAATTATTTCTCTAAGGATGTATACCTAACAATAGCTTGAATCCAGGGAATGTGACACGAGAAGTAATGAACTTAACTTCTTTATAGATTAACAGCAACTTTGAAAGGTGGATTTTAATAGTAATGCATGATACTTGTGTGTGTAGGGATTGTAAAAGGGAGCATATGGTGAAAGAGAGGGAAAGAGATAGAAATATATATATATATATATATATATATATAGAGAGAGAGAGAGAGAGAGAGAGAGAGAGAGAGAATGGTGGAAAGGAAGGAAGTTGGGAGAAGTTTATCAATAAAATGGGGAGGAATGTGAGAAATATAAATTATTATAATGGAAACAAAATACTTACTATAGATTAATCCTTTATTGTCCTGACTAAACAGTCATCCAAGAAATACAGAATGTAAATATCTTTTTGGTAGAAGGAGCTAAAGAACGCTTGGGACTAATTCACATTTCTCAGAAGAGGGCAGTAAAATTGTAGGAACTGAATGATTAAAGAGGTTTACGATTAATTGCTTTCATAAGTGATATAGTACAGTCCAAACTCCAGCCTCAGAGTACAGAGAATAAAAGTCTCAGAGTGAGTCTCAGATGGTGAGAAAGAAAAGAGATTCTTCGATGGGATCACCCAGCTGTGATGAGGGAATTCAAGGATGAAATTGGGAAAATGATGGGAAAAATCTGTTACATCAAAAAATCACTAAGCTGAAGGTTGCCAATATGTCTCTAATGCGTAAGAAGGATTCCAGAGAAGGATGAAGTACTGTAAACCCACAGGGAAGCTTAGATTCCACGATAAAACGTTAACATCACCGAACACAAAGGGAGGTACTCCATCACAAAGAGTGTTATTCCACAATGGGGATATTATGTCTCATCCCTTTACTGGAACTACTTGTAATGAAAAATATGCATGTAGAAAAAAATAAATTCATAAATATAATCAATTGATTCTTAACAAAATAAATGATGTCTCCTCCTCAAAGTTTCCTTAAAAAAAAACAGGTCACTGAACTACTGAGTGGTACAGAACACTTTGAGAAAAACCTATGCAAATACTGAAAATATCTGGAAAGAACGGTTAATCACAGCAGAAAGAACCAATCAGATGTGCAGCCTAATTAGTGCAAAGTAAATAAACAAGCTATATTCAGCTAAAGTGCTAACACACCTATAGATGAAGAAAAACTGAGAAGGATTCAGGGGGAAAACTGTTAAAAGAGAAAAGACATTTTTTTAAAAAATGAAAGGGCATAATGAAGGATATACCAGTGATGACAGTGAAAGACAGTACTTTGGGAAATATAACAACCACTGAAATATAATCTTTGGATGATTATATTATCACTTCATTATTGACTCTGAAAAGGAAGTGAATAAACAGGTCTAAAATACTGATGAACCTAAAAACTTATCATGGAGAGTCACTCCATGTGACCAAAGAAAATAGAAAATAAAACGGTGAAACAATAATCAAGGGAGTATCTAAAGAAAATTTCCTAGAATCAGAGAAGAGTGTGGGCGGGGTAAAACTGAGGACACTACAGAGGAAAAATGAGAGCAAACAAAAGGAAAAATAAAAGATGTATATCATTTTGAAAGGAGAAAACAAAAAGTGTTTCCATCTCAGCAACAGAGGATTAAGAGAAACAAATGAAAATGGATATATAAAAGTGGTTGTTTTTAATTGATCAGTCACCATCATAAGTTTGTAGTTGTCAGCATGACAGACCTGTACGTGATTTTTTAGATTTGCACCTATGTGTTTCCTTTTTTTTGAATGACTGATGATATTGTATTTTTAATTTTGGTGTCGATATGTTCTTTGCTAGCTTAGAAACGCAATTGATTCTTGAATGTTTATCTTGTATCCTACAAACTTATTAAACTCCTTCATTATTCTGGAAGTGTTTTGTAGAGTCTCTTGGAATTTCCTATGTAGACAATTATGTCATCTGCAGACAGTGACAGTTTTATATCTTCTTTTCTCATCTGTAGAATTTTCACTTTCTTTTATTGCCATATTTTACTGGATAGAATTTCCAGCAATATATTGAGTAGAAGAGCTTAAAGAGGATGGATGTCCATGCCTAGTTTAATTTTGTTAAATGCTTTATCTTCATCAAGTGATGTGATCATCTTTTTTTTTTTTATCCTGTTAATGTGGTGGATTATATTTATTAATTTTCAAATGGTAAGCTAGCCTTGCAACACTGGAATAAACCCCACTTGGTCATTTATGTATAATTATTTTTACATATTGCTGAATTCTATTTAATCAGATGTTATCAATAAACTTTTATCAATATTCATGAAAGAGATTGGTCTATAGTTTTCTACTTTGGAGCTGTTTTTTGTTCATTTTTTTTTCTTTTTTGGTTTTGATATCAGGTAACACTTGGGTGATAAAAATAAATTGGTATGTGTTCCTCCTCTCCTATTTTCTGAGAGAGACTGTGCAGAATTAATGTTAATTCTTATTTAAATATTTAGTAGAGTTTTGCAGTGAAATTATCTGAGCCTAGAGATCTATTTATCTGGAGTTTTAAAACTAAAAATTCCACTTCTTTAATAGTCATAGGGCTAGTAAAATTAAATCTTTTATAGTAGGTGTTCTATGAAAGTTTGTATTTTTGAAGACTTGCTCCATCTTATCTAAGTTGTCAATTGTATGTGTGTAGAGTCATTCACTGCATTCACTTATTATCATTTTGATATCCATAGGGTCTGTAGTGATAATCACTGTTAAATCCTGATATTGGTAGTTTGTGTCTTCTGTTTTTTTTCCTAGAGTTTTGCCAATTTAATTGATTTTTCCAAAGAACCTGCATGTTTTACTAATTCAGTCTATTGTTTCTCTGTTTTTAATCATTGATTTGTGCTATTGTCTCTGTTTTTAAAAATTTTGTTTGGGTTTATTTTGCTCTTCTTTTTTGAGGTCTTTTTATTGTTGGTACGCAATTTTTTTCCCTTTACTATTGTGAGCAGTTTGTGCTATAAATTTCTCTCTCAGTATCACTTAAACTGTGTACTATAATTTTTGATACTTTGTATTTTGCTTTTCACTTAGTTCAAAGTATGTTTTGTTTATATTGAGATTATTATTTAACACACAGTTTATTTAGTAGTATGTGATTTAGTTCCCAAGTGTTCGGAATTTTTCATATTGTTTTGTCATTGATTTCTAGTATGATTTCATTATGATCAAAAAAACACTGTACAATTATAATTCTTTCAAATTTGTTGAGGTTTATCTTATGATTGAGGAGATCTTCTATTTGTTATATGTTCCATGAGTACTAGAATATCTGTACTGGGCTGTTTTACAGTAAAGGGTTAAATAAATGATTATATTCTATTGGTTAATAGTGGTGTTAAGTTTTTCTATATTCTTGCTGATTTTTTGTCTAGTTGCTCTACCAATTGATTAGAGACACTGAAATCTCCAACTATAATTGTGGATTTTTCTACTCCTTCATTTCTATTAGTTTTTGTTTCTCATATCTTGTAGCCTGGTCTTTTGGTGGACACACATTTAAGATTAGTATGTCTTCATTTTGGATTGCTTTCTGATTACATTAGGCAGTTCTTTGTTTCTTATGATTTCCTTGCTTTGAATCTTACTTTATCTGATGTTAATGGATACTACTGCTTTATTTTAATTAATGTTTGCATGATATTTTTCGATTCTTTTATCATTCTGAAGTGAGGTTTATCATAGACAATCTATATTTGGCTTGTGTTTTGTGGTCCATTCAGCCAATCTCTGTCTTTTAATTAGAATAATTATACCATTTGTAATTAATGCAATTATTGATATTTTGGGGCTTAGTTATTTTTATTTTTTATTTTGTCTCTCTGCTTTTCATTTTTATGTTTTCTCTTTCCTTTTTGTAGGTTACTTAAATAGTTTTTAGAACTTCATTTTGATGTGTCTATAGTTATTTTGAGTACACGTTTTTGTGTACTATTTATTATTGACTGCTTTGTGTATTAATTTTTTTGCCTTTGAGGGATGGGCAATTTAATAGGAGAGATAGATATATGAACAGACAAATCCAATAAATTATGTGGATGAGATAATACATCTATGTGAGTCATATAGAAGGATAGTTCAAAATATATTCAGAAAAGATTAATATATGAATCTGTTACAGGGATGGTATGCCTAAGAAATTAATCATCAATTCAACCAGCCTCACTAAAGACTCAGAGTTATAACAATAAGCAGCCAGATGAGAGGAAAGGCACATTGCCAGAGAGTCACAAATATTTTTAATGAACCATGAGGATATAAATATATCTCTGAAAATGACACTGGAAAATATTTTCTTTTTCTTTTAAGTTGTGGCAAAATGAAATTTACCATCATAACCATTTTAAAGTACACAGTTTAGTAGTGTTAAGTGGTTGCAAGACTGAAACTCATTTCTCACTAAACACTATACCCTGGGCACCACAATTCCACTTTCTGTTCCTATGAGTTTGAATACTCTAGATAGCTCGTATAAATGGAATCATACAGTATTTGTCTTTTTGTGACTGGCATTTTATTTAGAACAATTACCTTAAGATTCATTCATGTTATAGCCTGTGTCACAATTTCTTCCCTCTGTAAGGCTGATTAATATTTTATTGTTTGTATACAGCATATTTTATTTATCCATTCATTCACTGATGGACACTTAGGTTGCTTCCATGGTTGGCTATTGTGAATAATGCTGCTATGAGCATATTGTACAACTATCTCTTCAAGACCCTACCTACTTTCAATTCATTTGGTATCCACAAAGGTAATTACTGGATCATATGGCAATTCTATATTTAAATTTTTGAGAAACTACCATTTTTTTTTCCCACAGCAGCTACAGCAGTTTACAGTTCTCCCAACGGTGCACAAGGGTTTTATTAATTTCTCCACATCGTCACTTAACACTTGCTATTCTGTGATTTTTTTTAATAGTAGCTACATTAATGGGAATGAGGTGATATCTTGTGGTTTTGATTTGCATTTAGCTAAAGATTGGTGATGTCGAGCATCTTTTTATATGCTTATTGGTCATCTCTGTATCTTCCTTGGAGAAATTTCTATTTAAGTCCCTTGCCCATTTTTAAATCATGTTTGTTTGTTTGTGAGTTTTAGCATACTACATTTTATATACGTAACTAACAATGGTCTACTGGGGTTAATCAACATTTTACCATTTCATTCAAGCATAGACACCATACTTCTATTTCCTTTTCTCTTCCCCATTTATAATAAAATTGCCTTAAATGTTTGTTCAAATTTATTTTGAACCATGCAAGACAGTGTTATAATTTTTATTTCATAATTCAAAAATATAAAAAATGAGAAGGAAAATATTTTGTGCTTACCCATTTTTACTCTTATTTTTTCCCCTTCTTAATGTTTCAAGCTTCCTTCTTTTATCATTTTATTCCTATTTAGAGAACTCTCTTTTAGGTTACATTTTATGGCAATAAAATCTCTTCATTTTCCTTAATCTGAGAATGTCTTGATTTTTCCTTTTATTCCTAACAATTGAATAGATTCCAAGTAGATACTGAATTCTGGGTTGACAGTTCTTTTCTTCCAGCACTTGAAAAAAATGTTCTGCCACTTCTTTCCAGCTTCCATTTTTTCTAATGAGAAATCTGCACTTAAATTGAATTTCCCCTAGTATGGTATTATTATTCTCTTGTTGCTTTGAAGACTTTTTCTTTCTCTTTTGCCTTCAGAAGTTTGATATGATGTGGCTTAGTAGATATTTCTCTACATTTCCCTATTCAGGATTTTTCAGTTTCTTGAATCAGAGGGATTATGTTTTTTGACAAACTTGAAAAGGTGTTCTTTGTTTGAGTTCTTTTTCCTCCTTGCCATCTACCTTCTGGGATTTCAGTGACATAAATGTTAGATATTTTGTTATAGTCCCATGGATCTCTGAGGCTCTGTTCATTGTGTTTTATTATTGTTTATTTATGTTGAATTTATTTGTTTTTGTTTGGGGGAAGCAATATATAACTATATATAGTTATTCAGGTAAGACAATGTCTTTTGTTCTGTCTTTAAGTTCACAATTCTTTTTTCTCTTTCCCTATCATTTACTGCTACCCAATCCATTGAGATTTTGCTAAAGAATTTATCATATTTTAGGGCAGTTTTAGGTTCACAGCAAAATTGGGGAAAGGTACAGAGATATTCTATGTATTCCCTAGCTCCACACACGCATAGCCCCCCTCCATTATCAACATCACTCACCAGAGAGGTACATTTGTTACAACTGATTAACCTACATTGACACATTATAATCACCCAAAGTCCACAGTTCATATAAGGTTCACTTTGGGTGTACATTCTTTGTGTTTGGACAAATGTATAATGATACGTATTCACCACTATAGTATTTTCACTGTCTTGAAAATACTCAAAGATTTGCATATTCATCCCTGTTTGCAACAACACCTGGCAACCGTAGATCTTTTTACTGTCTCCATAGTTTTGTGTTTTCCAGAATGCCGTAGCTTTGAAAACATATAGGATGCAGCCTTTATAGATCGGCTTCTTTCCCTTAGTAATACGCATTTAAGTTTCCTCCATATCTTTTCATGGTTTGTAGCTCATTTATTTTTAGCACTGAAAATCATTCCATTGTCCGGATGTCCATACCTACCAAAGGGCATCTTAGTTGCTTCCAAGTTTTGGCAATTATGAATAAAGCTGCTATAAACATTTGGGTACAGGTTTTTCTGTGGATATAACTTTTGAAATCCTTTGGGTAAATACCTAGTACAATTGCTAGATCATATGGTAAGAGTAGGTTTAGTTTTCTAAAGGAACTGCCAAACTGACTTCCAGAGTGACTGAACCATTTTGCATTCCCACAAGCAATGTATGAGAGTTCCCATTGTTTTACATCCTTGCCATCATACAACGTTGCCATTGTTCTGGATTTTGGCTATTCTAATAGATGTGTAGGGGTATCATTTTTGTTTTAATTTGCATTTCTCTGATGACACATGATGTGGAGCATCTTTTCTTATGCTTATTTGCCATCTGTATATCTTCTTTGGTAAGATGGTTGTTAAGAACTTTGGCCCATTTATTAATTGCTTGCTTTATTTATTTATTTATTGGCTTTATTTATTTATTTACTATTAGGTTGCTTTCTTATTGTTGAATTTTGAGTTCTTTGCATATTTCAGATCAGAGTCCTTTATCAGATGTGTCTTTTGCAAATTTTTTTTCCACTCTGGGTCTTGTCTCCTCATTCTCTTGACATTGTCTTTTGCATAGCAGAGGTTTTTAATTTTAATGAAGTTCACCTTATGAATTATTGCTTTCATGAATCATCCTTTTGGTGTTGTATCTAAAAGTCATTGCCAAACCCAGGAACAGCTAGGTTTTTTCTCCTATGTTATCTTCTAGAAGTTTTATACTTTTGCATTTACATTTAAGTCTGAGATCCATTTGAAATTAGCTTTTGTGAAGAGTGTTAAGTCTCTGTCTAGATTTTTTTTTTTATTTTGCAGGTGGATATCTAGTTATTCCAGCATCATTTGTTGGAAAGACTATCTTCACCTCATTTTATTGCCTTTGCTTCTTTGTCAAAGATTAGTTGAACATATTTATGTGGGTCTTTTTCTAGGTTATCTATTCTGTTCCACTGATCTATTTATCTATTCTTTTGCCAATACTCCACTCTCTTGAAACTACTTCTTGATAGTAGATCTTGAAGTTGTTAGTGTTAGTCCTCCAATTTTTTTCCTCATTATTGTGTTAGTTATTCTGGGATTTTGCCTCTCCCTTTAGAGTCAGTTTGACAATATCCATAAAATAACTTCTTGGGAATTTAACTGAGAAGTCATTGACTCTACAGACCAAATTGAAAAGAACTGACATCTTGAGAATATTGTATCTTTCTCTCCATTAATGGAATATCTCTCCATTTATTTAGTTCTTCTTTGGTTTCATTCATCAGAGTTTTGTAGTTTTACTCATATAGATCTTGCACATATTTTATTATATTTACACATAAGTATTTATTTTTTGTATTGTGTCTTTAAATACAAATTCCGCTTTTTCATTGACAGTATATAGGAAAGCAATGGACTGTGTATTAACCTTATATCCTGAAACCTCACTGTAATCACATGAGTTTAGGGAGTTTTCTTGTTGATTTTTTCAGATTTTTTTTTGACATAGATTTTCATGTTTTCCGAGAAAATCTTTTTTACCATTTCCTTCCTAATTTGTGTAAATTTTATTTCTTTTTCTTGTCTTTTTCTTTTACCATTTCCTTCCTAATTTGTGTAAATTTTATTTCTTTTTCTTGTCTTATTGCATTAACTACGACTTCATACACAATCTTGAAAAGGAGTGATGATAAGGGACATCCTTGTCTTAGGTAAGAAGCTTCTAGCTTCTCACCATTAAATGTGATGTTAACTGTAGGCTTTGTGTAGATATTCTTTATCAAGTTGAGGAGTTCCCCACTATTCCTAGTTTACTGAGAGTTTTTATTATGAATGGGTGTTGGATTTTGTCAAATGCCTTTCTGCATCTATTGAAATGATCATAAGATTTTTCTTTTCTAGACTGCTATGTGATGGATTACATTAATTAATTTTCAAATGTTGAACCAAGCTTGCACGCCTGGGTTAATTCCCACTTGATCATGGTGTGTAATTCTTTTTTATACTTTGTTGGGTTAAATCTGTTAATATTTTGTTGAGGATTTTTGCATCTATGTTCATGAGAGATATTGTTCTACAATTAACTTTACTTGTAATATCTTTGCCTGGTTTTGGTATTAGAGTAATGTTGGCTTCTTAGAATGAATTAGGAAGTATTCCTTCAGCTTCTATTCTCTGAATGAGATTGTGGAGAATTGATACAATTTCTTTCTCAAATGTTTCGTATAATTCACCAATGAACCCATCTGGACTTTGTGCTTTCTATTTTCGTAGGTTATTAAAGATTGTTTCAATGTATTTAATAGATATAGGCCTACTCAAACTGTTTTTTCTTGTGTGATTTTATGCCTGCTGGATCTGTCCATTTCTGATAGAAGGATGTTAAAGTCTTCCACTGAGTTTCTTAAATCAATTTTTGTATTTTTCCATTCTGAAATTTCCATTTGGTTCTTTTTAAAAAATGTTATTCTTTTATATAAACTTTTCAAGAGTAACTGGGCCATGTGTTAAGAGACAACATCACAAGGCAAAAGGCCAAATGTCATGGACAGTTCTGAGGCCCCAGCCCATAGGTCTCCAAGATCCAGGATGGCCTCAGACTGTAGTTTTCCACACTGTCACCAGAGGGCACCCAAACTAGCCCATCAGGGAGTGATGACCTGGCAAGGAGGAAAAGGGAGTGGGTTTAATGAATTTAACTTAGAGCTTCAAAGATTTCCACTCTATCACTCTTCAAGATGTACCCTCTCTGGGGAGAAATGAAGATGATCATATTCCCTCACCATTGTGTCTTGAATAAACACTGCTGCTGCTGCTTAAAAAAAAGAAAAATACTTGAAATAAGTTGAGACTTTCTATTGCTTTACTGAGGGTTTCTATTCTTTTTTCTACTGTTTAAGCTTGTTCATAATTGTTCAATGACACAATTTTATTATGGGTGTTTTCAAGTAGTTCTCAAATAGTTCTAATGCATCTGACATCTCAATGCTTTCATCTATTCATATTTTTTATTCCAATTGAGATTTTCCTGGTTTTTGGTATGACAATCAATTTTTAATGAAAACCTAGATATTTTATATATTGTGTTATAAGACACTGGGTCTTATTTAAATCATCTCTTATAGCTGGCGTCCCCTGATACCTTATATAGTGGAAAGGGGGAGCACTGCTGCATTGTTGCCAGGTGCAAGTAGACATCCAGTTTCCCTACTCAGCCTCTTTGGCACCCAATAGAAGAAATGGTTCCTGGGGTAGGTGGGGGGTGAGAGTTCCAGCTCTGAACTAGACTTTTGCTAAGTCTACCCTTGCTGTTAGAAGTAATAGTATTAGTCATAAAGCTACTAATACTACTAGTACTACTAGTAGTGCTACTGCTCCCCACCTGGTCCCAACTGACACCACGGTTGGGGCGGGGGCTTGCTTCATTTCTGCTTAGTGTAGTAAAAGTCTTATCTATTTGGCCTCCTCTGACACCACACCAGTGGAGAGAGGAAGGCAAATCTGGTTAATGGCTTGGTGGGGGTTAACATGTGTGCTCCACATGTAGATTCCACTGACACTGTGAGGGAGGGGTCTTGTTACCACCAGAAGGGATGAAAAATTCAGGCTTCCACTCACCTGGACTTCCCTGGCACAACCCTCGATCCGGGGGTTGGCTCCCTTGTTACAGCACGGCAAGGGTAGAAGTCTAGGACCCATTTGGTCTTTGCTGGCATGGGAGCAGTAAAGACAGAGTGGTTTTCTGTAAGTGTTTGGCTGGGGTAGAGACATTACCATCTAATTTCTATCTGTTTTTGCTAGCCAGCTCCTTTCCTGGTTGTTTAGCTAGAGAGCAGGCTTTTACTGATTTTTTTTTTTTTTTGGTCTACATTCAATGGCGTTTCTGGTTTACTGGTGTTTTCACACCAAGTATGGGATATATGAGGCAAAAAGCAAATCTAGAAACTCATCAACTGTCAGTGCTTGGATTTCAACATCCCTAGCCAGTCTGCCTGCATCCCTATAACTTTTAAAGGTTCCTCAGTTTTGTTTTCTATCTAATATCCAGGTTATTCTAGCTGGGCTTAGTGGGAGAAATCAAGAAAACTACACCTACATTTTTCCTTGAAGCAGGACTGCTATAACAATGCTAATATTTTTAAATTACTTTTCATTTATTTTATAATGGGTATTAAAATGTAATTGCATTATTAAATACAAAACACTGCAAAGAGGCTAATAATCCTGTTAAATGCTAAGGAGGAGTTACTAAACTTTCAACACAGGTGTCTGTGAAAAATGGTGAGTGAAAAATCCTTTCTACCAAGTTTACACACTTTTCTGAAGATTCATGGAAAGAAAACAGAGAGAAAAGTGTATAGTATATTTTAAAATCTTTTAGAGTTTTGGGAATATATAAAAATATAAAAGTGGTAAATTAGGAAACAAACTCAGATGGAAAAACCATCCATTTGTAATTACATAGACAATTTAATTTAGTAAAAGTATAATTGGAGTAATCTGAGGGAGAGTTATGTGTTCATTTAATCATAGGGCTTTTGTAATAATCTATAGAAAAGTCACATGACTGTATAAAAAATGCTATTTGTTAAGATTAAAATGTGAGCAATGGGACGTAATCGAACTTACAAGCTTTTGCACAGCAAAGGATATCATAAACAAATCAAAAAGACAACATACAGACTAAAAGAAAATATTTGCAAATGATGCAACTGACAAGGGCTTAATTTCCAAAATATACAAACAGCTCATACAACTCAATAACAAAAAACTAAACAACTCGATCAAAAAATGGGCAGAAGACCTAAATAGACATTTATCCAGAGAAGACATACAAATGGCCAATAGGCACATGAAAAGATGTTCAACATCGCTAATTATTAGATAAACGCAAATCGAAACTACAATGAGGCATCACCTCACACTGGTCAGAATGGCCATTATTAAAAAGTCTAGAAATAATAAATGTTGTTGAGGGTGTGGAGAAAAGGGAACCCTCCTACACTGTTGGTGGGAATGTAAATTGGTGCAGCCACTATGGAAAACAGTACGGAGGTTCCTCAAAAAACTAAAATCAGAGCTACCATATGATCCAGCAATCCCACTCCTGGGCCTATATCTGGAGAAAAACATGGTTCAAAAGGATACATGCACTGCAATGTTCATTGCAGCACTATTTACAATAGCCAAGACATGGAAGCAATCTAAGTGTCCATTGACAGATGAATGGATAAAGAAGATGTGGTACATATATACAATGGAATATTGCTCAGCCATTAAAAAGAATGAAATAATTCCATTTGCAGCAACAGGGATGGACCTAGAGATTATCATACTAAGTGAAGTAAGTTAGAAATAAAAAGAAAATACCATACAACATCACTTATATGTGGACTCTAAAATATGACACAAATGAACTTATTTACAAAACAGAAACAGACTCACAGACATAGAAAACAAAGTTATGGTTACCAAAGGGGAAAGGGGGGTGGGGAGGGGATAAATTAGAAGTTTGGAATCAGCAGATACAAGCTACTATATATAAAATAAAGAACAAGCACCTACTGTATAGCACAGGGAACTATATTAAATGCTTTGTAATAAACCATAATGGAAAAGTATATGAAAAAGAATATGTGTATCTATCTGAATCACTTTGCTGTACACCAGAAATTAACATTGTAAATCAACTATACTTCAATAAAAAATAAATAATAAGTAAAATGGGAGCACAAAACCAAGCATTTTCCAATAAAATGTATAATTTAATTATGTATAATATTGATATAAAACCACATTTCTCTATGCATGTATAGGAATGGTTTGTATATTTCCCTAGATTCCTATGTTGAAAGTGGTTTTGGTGCCAAATTTGATAGGTTCAAGTTTTGTTTTTTTATAACCGAAAGTTGTAACAATTATCAAACACACTCTGTAAGAAAAAAAAAAAAACTCACACAATAAAAATAATAAACAAAAACAATTTAATACTAGTTACAATAGCAAGAACAACAAAAAAATTGTCTAATATGTGACCTAGTAATAACATGTAACATATGCCTTAGTTACTAACTTCTCACACTTTAATTATTCCCCATGCATCCCAGAGACAGAATTCCTCTTGTTGGTTGCTCAGGCCATAAATGTGAAAAATAGGCAAGAATCTCAGGACTACAGAGTTCCTCTAAATAAGAATATTTTTAATAGTTAAATGCTGTACATACTCAAATATAATGCAAATATGATTTTAGAATGCAGAAAACACTCAGCTTCTATCTGCTGAATGTTATTTTAAGTGCTTATTAGAAAGCAAAATTAATGCTGACCATAAAATAGTTTTGAAATGTGTAGACTTTTAATAGTGTTTTTTCTTCAGTGGACAAACTTCAGAGAAATATACATTTAATTTTAACATCTAAAATAACTGTCTTATTACATCAAAGTGGGGTGGGGAGATTCCAAGGCATTTTTTATTTTTTGTACTGGTCGAGGACTTAATGATAACTCTAATATTAGATAACATATTTTAATTTATGAAGTTTAAGCATTAGCAGCAGATGGAAATTAAGTTTTTGTTAACTTTAACAGGAAGATCACGCCAAGAGGATCCCCAGAGAATAATTAAAATTGAGTTTTGTAGAAAAATTAATATTTTGAGGTCCATTGCAACCTAAGTTAAATTGTGTGATGACTCTTCTGATGATAATTTAATGAAAATGTTTCTTAGGAAGGAAAGAATTCAGGTGGCTAAGGTGGCTGTGAGGTTGAAGATGACCATGGTTTTGGTAAAGCTGATATATTCTAATCAGAGACAGCAACTAGGTAACACAAAAATAATAGTAAATAAAGGCTGAAAAGGGAGGTGGTGAGAAAATACAAGTTAAATATTCAGATATCAGGCTAAATTGTTATACAATTATTAAGCTGACAATGAAAAGAAATGAATTTTTAATGCCCAAAACCAGACACTTATTTCATTTATAAAGTTTAGAATAAAATTGCGATTAAGTATTTGGACAAGTGACCTTCCTCCTTCTGGGCTGAGCTTGAATAACTATTTTATAAATTAGGTATTACGACTCTTCTGAAGGAACTAGGTCAATTAAAAGTTAGTAAAGCCAGAAGTCCAGATGGCATTGAATTCACCCAACTAAAATGAAGTCTCCTGGATTTGGCTGATTCTCATTATTCAATTATTCATGTGATATATGTGAAAATCTGGCAAATCGGAAAATTGCCAGTGATCTGCTCCATCAGTGGGAGATGACTCAGTTCTCCTAATTACAGACTTAGACACAATAAGTGTCTTCTCTTCCCCCACAGGTATTTTTAAAAGCAACTGACTCTATAATATTAAAAAAATTAACAATCAAAAGAAAATCACAGGTAATTAATTTTTTCCCACAAGTTAGTAACACAAGTAACCATCCACATAAAAGGTAACAAGTAGTCATCTAATGGAGAAGTAAACTCTGTATTGAGTAAATTGATGAAGAAAAAAATTTAAGAAATGGAAACCGCACAGAGGAAGAATTCTATATTCATACATTTTTGCACTACATTGTTTTATGACCTTGAGTAAATCCCGTTATCACTCAGATTCTTAATTTTCTATGCTATAAAACCAAGCACATGCACTTAAAAAATCCTTGTCCTTTTTTCATATTTCTGATTTCCTGCTTTAAATTTATATAATTCTGTAGAAGAAAATTTAAACGATTAAACTTCTCAAGATTAAGCACATCTGTAGATAGCTAGCATGTGTTTCATATTATTTTAAAAGGATTTATATACTGAAAATTATTTTATATTGTACCATCATATCATATGTATATACTTTAACAACAAAATGTTGCTTGTTCACTTGTGCTTTTCGTTTTTTTGTTTTTTTGTCAATATTCAACTAATACTCTGTGAAAACAGTGATAATTACAATCAAAAATATAGATAACTTTATGTTTTCTCACTGAAGACTCACAATAACCCTATAAGGCATATGTATTTATTTTCAGTTTTCACTATTTACAGATGATGAAAATAAGGCATAGTTAAGTTAAAGTACTTGACCTACCTGAAACAGTGTTTAAGTCAGTACTGCCCAATAGAAATACTTTGTGACCCACAAATGCTACTGATCATCTGGGCAGGAAGGTGACATAATCAAAAGGCAAGTGAAGAGAAGGGTGTTGTGACCCTCAGGCTAGAAAAGGGTATCTGAATTTTTTGTTGTTAGTAGTGTTTTTACATTATCATTATGTCTTATTTCTTTTTTAATTTTTTAAATTTTTATATAATTTTAAAGGTTACTTTCCATTTACAGTTACTACAAAATATTGGCTATATTCCCTGTGTTGTACAATGCATCCTTAAGCCTATCTTACACCCAGTAAGTTTATGCCTCTCATCCCCCCACCCCTTTATTGCCCCTCCCTACCCCCCTGGTAACCACGAGTTTGTTCTCTGTATCTCTGAGTCTGCTTCTTTTTTTGTTATATTCATCAGTTTGTTATATGTTTTAGATTTCACATATAAGTGATATCATACAGTTTTTATCTTTCTATGTCTGACTTATTTCACTTAGCATAATGCCCTCCAAGTCCAAGGGATATCTAAATTTAAATAAGCCATTTTGGAGGCCACTGAAGCATTCTGGTTGTGAGAAAAGTGAGGCCAAGAATCATAATGACAGGAATGCAAAGAAAAGGAAGAGTTTGAAAAGAAACAGAAAGATATGTTTTTATTATCTATTTGCAATATGACCTAGCGAAAAACATAAATTACCTCTTCAAGATGATAGAATTCTTTTCAGATTAAAGCCAACACTGAATGGAGGAGCATGCACTATTTTAGTGAAAATGGCTATGACCTGGATTTAGTTGATCAATTTGCAAGATAACAAACATCTCATCTCTGTAGTCCAACTGGGTAAATCAGTTGTTTATTTTCTGTGCTAGAGATCACTTAGCACAGATAATCAAGATTCCTTGTACAATAGCTACAGTAGACACAAGATTGAGGTAAAGAGACCAGGTCAGGAAAAATGGTTTACATAAATGTTGTATCTCAAAGGTAGATTGGATAATTTCTATGTGTAAAATTCATAAAGTATTATTAGGCTATCTAAATAAAAAGTACTCAGATAATATTACCTTGATCTTTACATTGCTCAAATTTTATAGCCTTGCTTAACAGTAAAAATTACAATTGGCTGTACTAATTTCCCAAACAATGAAAATTGTATGGTACTGAGGAGCAGAGTGCAAAACACTCTGTGTCTTGTTTAATGCATTTGTCACTTTACAGACTTGGAAACCAAGTTCTAAGTAGGCTTGGTTAAATGGCATTGCTAAGGTCAAGGAGTAATAGTTAAGAACATGAATTAAAAATTAAAACATAATTGGTACTAAAACATTTTTAGTTTTTTTATAAATTGAATGCACTGTGATGAACTGAACCTCATATTAAACACATCTTTAAATTGTTCCTAAAAATGAGAATAATATTATTAGTCAAATTTCAGAGAAGTCTGGGCTGTCCCAAAGTGAGTATGTTATGCTCCCATCTCCCTCTGTATATATAAATAGCATTATACAAAGATTCACTTAATATGTTAGTGGATAAAGAGAAATATCATATATTAATTTAAACTAGTTATTATCACAGTATGATGGTATTTACTCCTGAAATTCAAAGTCTAATTTCTCTCTTTGTAATTAAAATATTTTCCAGGGTAGATTTTAGTCATCAATAATGCTAAGCAAGGCTCAATTCTACCAAAAAAAACCCAAAAAAAACAAAAAGGTTTCCATATTTAGAAACAGTTTCCTTCTTTCCTTTGCCTTACATATGTGCTTTGAAATAGTAACAAAAAGACAATTAAAAATAATGAACAAAGTTTCCATTTACAGCAAAATGGTAGACTGTCTCTACCATGAAAGTAATTAAATATGCTAGACTAAGTCTTTTAAAATTGTTGAACTGAGAATAAAATTAGAATTCTTCAGAAGCAAAAATCTGAAAAAGCAAAAACATAGAAATAAGAAACAGTTTAAAACTGAACAATGCTATAAGTCAACAACTATTGGACACAGCTAAAGTAGTTCTAAGCATGATATTTATAATCTCAAATGTTTACATTAGAAAGCCCCAAAATACTGAAAAGTAGTTAGATGTACACCTGTTAACAGAAATTAAAAATCACAGCAAGAAGAAAGGAGAAAAAAACAGAGAACAAAGTAACAGAAAAAATACAACATGGGGAATCAATAAAAGACAAAAGTTGTTATCTCTGACATAGGCAATGACAGATAGATATATAGATAGATGATAGATAGATAGATAGTCCAATAGATAAATTGGACTACATGAAAATTAAAACTTTTTCTTCAAAGGATACAATCAACAAAGTGAAAAGGCAACCTACAGAATGGGAGATAATATTTTTAAATCATGTAACTTGTAAGGGGTTAATATCCAGCATACGTAAAGAGCTCCTTTAGCTCAACAAAAACAAAAAGAACCAACGACCCAGTTATAAAATGGGCAAGGGACTTGAATACACATTTCTCCTAAGAAGATATACACATGGCCAAGGAGCATATGAAAAGATGCTTGACATCACCAATCACTAGGGAAATGAAAATCAAAACCACAATGAGGTAGCACCTCATACCTATTAAGATGGCTACTATGAAAGAGAGAAGACAGGAAGGAGGGAATGAAGGAAGGAAGGAAGGAAGGAAGGAAGGAAGGAAATAAGTAATCATGTTGGCAAGGATGTGAAAAAATAGAACTTTTGACCTTTGTGCACCGTTGGTGGGAATGTGCAGCCAGCAGCCACTGTGGAAAACAATAAAGTGGTACCTTTAAAAATTAAAAATAGAATTACCATGTGAAGCACCTATTTTACTTCTGGATATACACCACACCCAAAGTTGAAAGCTGGATCTCAAAGAAATAGTTGTATACTCATGTTCACAGCAGCAATAGCTAAAAGGTAGAAGCAACCCAAATGCCCATAGACAGATGAGTGGATAATGTGGTATAAACATGCAGTGGAGTATTATACAGCCTTAATACATTCTACAACATGGGTGAACTATAACATTCTGCTATATCAAATAAGCCAGTCATAAAAGACAAATACTGTATGATTCTACTTATTTGAGCTAGGTAGAATAGTCATAGAAAGTAGAAAGGTGTTTGCCAGGGCTGGGGAAGGGGCAATGGAGAGTTATTATTTAATGGCTAGAGTTTCAGTTTTCACAAGGTGAAAAGATTTCTAGAGCTGGATGGTGGTGATGGTTGCACAATAATATGAACATATTTAATACCACTGAACTGCATACTTAAAAATGGTCAAGATGGTAAATTTTATGTCATGTGTATTTGGCAACTATTTAGAAAAAAATAAATTTCTTTTTAAAAAGTATGATCCAGACACATATTTTCAGAGATGTGGAATATAATATAGTTACAAAAAAAAATAATTTGAGGAGAAAGGTTCAAATGAATGGTATGACTGGCATTAAATTCATTGTTTAAGATTTTTATTTTACAAATTTTATCCTGTGTTTTACTCTATATTGTACCATAGGATTCTATATAGGAGATAGGAAATTTTTTAAATGGGATCTTGTTGCCAAAGAATTATTTGAAAGGAAATCACTTTTATTTTCCAGTCCCTTAGCAATTTCTAGATTGCTTTTATAAAGGGAGCTATCCCATGTTCCTTAAAAATAATTATACCTATTATAGGATATTTTACTCTAATTTATAATTTGCTAATCTGAAAATATTATTGTTACTTAATCCTTATGAAAATAAACTTTAATCTCAAAATTAGTCTTCAGAATAAAAATGAAATATACTCCTGAAATTAATCTCATGCATTTTATTTTAATCTTCTAGTGTAGTAGTTTAGAAATTTTGCCCAGTTTTACAGAACTCTCTTCAGGGACTGCAGCTATAAGACATGGAGTGGGCAATGGAGCCAATCTCTACTTGTCTGTATATTCTCTCCTCTTCGTTACTTTTAGTTTTTAGAATATTGGTGCTCACTTTTTTTGTTTTCTTAAGAAAACTGTTGCTCTAAGTGACTATTATTTAAAATAATACGAAGTAAAAAGCCCACAATAGGAAGGGTTAATAAGGAAGAAGATGGGGCTTCCCTGGTGGCGCAGTGGTTGAGAGTCCGCCTGACGATGCAGGGGACATGGGTTCGTGCCCCGGTCCGGGAAGATCCCACATGCCGCGGAGCGGCTGGGCCTGTGAGCCATGGCCACTGAGCCTGTGCATCCGGACCCTGTGCTCCACAACGGGAGAGGCCACAACAGTGAGAGGCCCGCGTACCGCAAAAAGTAAAAATAAAATAAATAAAATAATAAGGAAGAAGATGGTATATTGAACCCGAAGAATTTACAGTTGATTGTATGGGAATTTTTTACTGTCTCCTGACTTTTGGTTTACCAAGAAAAGCTTTGACAGCTCACACTCACGTTTATAAAAGCACACAGACTTTCTGAGGCGATTAATTTGTCATTCAGATGGTGATTCAAGTGCTAATCCACTAAGATGAAATGAAAATACATTTTTGTAGTGTTTTCAATACTAATATCTTTTTATGTATGCTTATAATAATTTCAGTACCATTCTGACATGTTTTATCAACCAAAAAAATTTTGGAAGAAATACGATAGGATATGTAAAATGCCTAGCACAATGTCTGGCATTTAATTATTTACTAAAGGAGCACCGCTAAAGGCTAAGACCATCATCATTATGGCCATTTAAAATCTATATCATGAGTTTCTCATATTGAATCCTCATAACGTTTTCCCTCTGTTACTGTTTCCTCAGCCTTCTTCCCCTCCCCCCGTTTCTCTACCTCATTAATTATATAATCACAGAACAGCCCTCTTTGCAAATACCTGAAGCCTCCACCTTCTAACCCAAGGCTTCTTACTGCTCATCCTCAACCATCATCAACGTTACTTATGCTATACTTTTCCCTCTCCAGGTCATTCAAAACACACAAGGTGAGAATAAATTAAATTAATTGATTAGCCCATGATGCATTACAAAATGGCTATTTAATTTTCAACGCAAAGGGCATAATTCAAGTCAATAAACATTGAATGAATACCTGCCAATGTAAGTAATTCCTTAACCATGGGCTGGATTCCATACTTTAAGGAAGGAACTAAGGACTCTCCATTTCCCTCACATCTTCATAGCCACTTGGTAAATCAGTTCTTCATGCCAGAGCCTGGTCTAAAACCCTTGTATCTTTCATTTCCAAACCCAAGCATTTTCTCTTATCCTGTATTTTCTCCTTGATTCTAGGAGTCAGGCGTCTAGTAAGAGTGCCAGGGAACTAAAACAGTAAGCCCCAAGTCTCACATGTTAGTATTTAGTATCATCCATTTTTGTGGTTTGAAAAGGTAGGCCATTTATTTTAATCTTGATTATCAAGGAAGGCGTCATAAAAGACACAGAATTTAAACTTTGCCTTGAAAACTGACAAGAATGTTCATATATGAGAAATGTGAGTAAAGCATTCAAGGTTAAAGGAAAGACTATATCCACAGGCACAGATAATAAAAAGTGCACTGAATGTTGATGGAACAGAGATTAATCCCAGGTTACTGAAAGGTAGACTGTAAGGAGGTAAATAATAAAATTTGGGAAAAAAACACAGACACAAACATGGTGGTTGGCAACAGAGTATAATGAATAAGAGTTTGAGCTTTGAAACCAAAAAGAATAGGAATAAAATAGAAGTAATAATGATGCTTGTTTTGAGGATTCAAAGAGGAATGTTAATGAGTTAATCACAGAATCTGGAAAACAGTATTAACCAAATGTCATTATTAATTTTACTGTTATCTTGAGTATATATAGAATAAAGATTGCTTTATTCTGTGAGAAAGCTTAAATCATCACAGTTTTATTTTTTAAAAAAGGATCAAAAAAGCTTTCCTTGTATAAAAAGAAGTTTATTTGATCTTTTAGGTAAAATAAAAATACAAAAAAACTGGTGACACTGAATAGATGAGAGAGAGAGAAATTGGAACTAAAGAGAGTAGAGGGATAAAACAAATGTAAAGTCTATTGCCACAGATCAAAAAGAGTTTATAAAGACTGAAACATCAAAACTTATAAGGATGGTGCCAGTAGAATGAACACTCACATGCCTGGAAGCATGTTGATCACATTTTCTGAATATAAATTCAAAGCATATGTATGGTCTTTTAATTGCGCAGAATATTTAAAATCAAGACTGTCCAGAAAACTCCAGTCACGATAACTATTTCTAAGGTCACCTTGTAGATGAAAACACTTAATAATAGAAGCTTTTTTATGTTTCAGTAACTAACCACATTTGAAATATTGTCAAGACTTAATAGAAAATGATGGTCATTTATAAATTGTGTTTTTGAAAAGCCGAACATAATAACAGTCCAAAGAGTTCCTACATAGTTGAAAATGAGCTATAAATTAGAGACATTATAAAAGGGAATATACATGCATTTCAAAGAACTAAATAAATCTTGGAGTGGTATCAACGCATGGAGGCAAGTCAAAATAGAGAATTTCTAACAATACATTTATATGCTCCCCAGAGGCATTTGAAAAAAAAATTATGCATCTCAGTGATCTTCTAAATTTATCTACCCTACCCTAGAGTGTTGAAATATATAGAGCAGCTTTTCCTAAGTTCAAAATACCTTAGTTGTAGATCTGGTTATATCTAAGTTGTCTCTGTGTCTCTAAATAGGAAATGAAATAGACCTTAAGGAGTATTTTTAATATTCTTAGGTTTTCTTCTGAAAAGATTCTTCCCAAAGTTACTGAGAGATTACAAATGTGAGAGGTACAAAGGTTTTGAAAGCAGAGTATGATAAAATTTCTTAAATTAAAGCTCTAAAATACTGACCCCAAATCTTAAATTAAATCTCATTTTGTAGCATCAGAAAATAACAGATAGCTAAGGATATGGGTGATATTTGGAGGAAATGTCCCATCATATGTGAAGGGCTATTTCTTTCATGGTCTCTGACATTTAATTGGAAATCTTTGCCAACTTGTGGATATAATAACCTATTTTGGGAATGTGTGGCTTATTGCTTAAGCAAAATTGTCATTCAATTTGAGTTTAAAACATTCATTTCAAATTCACCAATGTATTCTTGCAATAACTAATATTGTGATCAATTACAAACTTTACATTGCATAATGATTTTTAATTTACAAATAACTTTCAACATATATATTGTCATGTTAAGATGGGGACCACAGATTACAAAAGATTTGTAATAAATTGAAAATAGAAAAGAATTAACAGTATAATTGGCTGTACCTATTTGAGTGTAATTAAATATAATGGGAAAAATTGGTTGTCTAGTTAATGAAGTACAGGGGATTAGTACTTCCAGGGTTTTTTGAGACTATCTCAAGAGAAGCTGGTACTATGCTTAGTATATCAGTCCAACAAAATTTGGTAGTGTCTTATTCTGATGCATTTATGTCAAGCCAATAAGTAAAATGAAAGTAGAAGAAATAGGTAGCATATATGAAGCAGGAGCATGAAAAAAAGCAGAAGTCAGGGTGGGGAGAGGTGAGGAGGGAAAAATGAAAGGGACAAAAGTGGTAAAATAATATGCACCAAAACAATAATGGGAACTGAACACATTTTGTTAAGTAGGGAAGGCTATCTAAACAGAGAGAACTACAAAGGAGAACTCTACAAACTATGTGATATATATTGGAACAGTAAATACATATAATGTAAAGTATATCTACCCATTTTTACTTGTGCAACATTTTCATTCATATAATAACATCATTAAAAATATGCTCCAGGGCTTCCCTGGTGGCGCAGTGGTTGAGAGTCCACCTGCCGATGCAGGGGACACGGGTTTGTGCCCCGGTGCGGGAAGAACCCACATGCCGTGGAGCGGCTAGGCCCGTGAGCCATGCCCACTGAGCCTGAGCGTCCGGAGCCTGTGCTCCGCAACGGGAGAGGCCACAACAATGAGAGGCCCGCATACCGCACAAAAAAAAAAAAAATATGCTCCAGGCATTTTGATAAGTGCTTTCTAAGTTGTATCTTATTTAATCCTCATAACAACCTTTGAGGTAGCTACTTGGACTCTCCCTACACAACAAATTAGAAAACTGAGGTTTAAGGACGTAAGTAAATTGTACGGATACACACTAAGAAAAGTGGAATTCTAGTTCAGATTCATCTGACCTTGACGGCTTCTTATTGTTTGAGTTTTATGCCTCTACTATGCAGATACTTTGTGAACTAAATATTAAAACACTTTTCAAGTCATATTATCAAATTCAGAAAAACAGTGGCTAAGTACTTGAATGTCTGGGTTGAACTTTCTTCTCTCAAATGCAATTTTTTAAAATAAAATATAGCTGGAAGAGATTTTAAGAGCCATCTAGTCCACTTATGGGCCTTGTTTTTTTTTTGCTAAGTGATCTGATTTATTTTCAACCTATAATAGGTGACTTGTATATATAGAGACTGGGCTAGACATTTTTATATTTAAAAAGAATATTTTAAAACTTTGATCTCCATCCGGGATCAAACTGCATCAAAAATATACTTTTTAATGGAGAATAAAATACCTGAGAAATGCACACACAAATAATATGCTGTGGAAATGGAGAGAAAGGTATAATTAATGGTAACCAAGGAAATTAAATCTTAAGTAGGTTACACTTGAAGGTATTAAAGGATTATTAATATTTCAATAAATGAAAAATGAGAAAAGATTTATTCTGGGAAGGAGGGAACAGTATAGACACTGGAAATATCATTTCACCAGTTTTTCTCCCTTGTTTAATGGAAATATAACTCAGAAAAGTATAGTAATGATCGAGAAAGTTAATGGATACAAAGCTCATGTAATATTTGAAATAATGTAAATGTTACCACTACCACCAATGCTGTTGTTATAGTTAGAGAATAGAGTGGGCAGTTGCCATGAGTATTCTTGGAAAATACATTTTACAATGAAATTAATAATAGGTCATTTTACAGAGAATGATCAAATATGATATGGCTTAGGAATAGAGTATAATGAAAACTGACTGGAAAAAAGAGATATGACTATGGGATATTATTTGACACAGTTTTAGAAAAATAAATTTAGGCCAGTTAATGAAGGATCTTAATAAAATCCATCGAATTTGAACATTTATTTCTGGACTAATTCTCATGGCTAGGTCTTTGAGAAAGGAAGTAAAAAGATTCAATTTATGTTTTAATAACATATCACTTTATATACATATATTAATAGGCTTACCAATTAACAACACACGTTATGTGTTTTAGTTCATATTATTAATTTGATAACTTTCAAAAGTAGGACACATAATATTTTGTGTAATTTGTAGAAAAAGAAATGGAGACTTGAAACATTAAATGATTTCCATATCATTAGCTTCTAAGTGGTAGAGCCAAGACTTAACCTAGTCCTCTAACTTCAAATCTAAGCTTTCTGCACAATGTATTCATTCATTCATTTGGTTTATTTCTGGAGGAACTACTGTGTGTATGAGTATTATAATAGTGAATAATTGAGACACAGCCCCTGCCATCATGCAGTTTACAACCTAGCAGTAGAGACAAAAATATTTAGGTTGTGACCTAGAGTATAATAAGTGATATTTAAATTTTAGAAGTAGAACTTCAGGAGCACAAATGAGGAAAAATCATCTAGACAGGGGAATAAGGGAAGGTTTCCTGGAGAAACAAATTCTGGAGTAGGCAGGATGAATTGGGAGATTGGGATTGACATATATACACTAATGTATAAAATAGATAACTAATAAGAACCTGCTGTATAAAAAATAAATAAAATAAAATACAAAAATTAAAAAAAAGCTAAACTAAAACTGGTTTGGAGTACACAAGAATGGAATAAAAAAAGACACAATGACATTTTAAATTTTCAGATAGTTGCTCTGCAAGTATTTGTTAAGTACCTAATATATAGAGGCTCTGATTACCATGAACAATGAAACATATCCAAAAGAAAATAAATGTCTTTTTTAATTAAAAAAAAAAAATTCTGTGGTAGGCAGAATAATGCCCCCACTTCCAAATGTCCACATTCTACTCCAAGGAACCTGTGAATATCTTAGGTATGTGACAAAGGAGAAAGAAGTTTGCTAATCAGCTAACTTTAAAATAGGGAGATTATCCTGGATTAACCAGGTGGGCACAATGTAAACAAAGGGATTATTAAAAAATGGACGACAGAATCAAAAGAGAGAATCAGAGATGGCAGCATAAGAAAGACTTGGCTTGACCATGCTGGCTTGACATGGCCATAGACCAAGTGATGCTGGTGACCTCTAGAAAGAAAAAAGGCAAAAGCATTCATTTGGTTCTAGAGCCTTTAAAATAAGTACAGCACTACTGACATTTTCTTTTTAGTATGAGACCCATGTTGGACTTCTGACCCCCAGAACTAAAAGATAATAAATTTGTGTTGTGGTAAGCTATCAAGTTTGTGGTAATTTGTTATAGCAGCAATAGAAAATTAATACAGAGGCCTTCAATGTACTAGTAAGAATCATGGCATCTCTATGATGAATCATTTAAAATTCATAAGCAGGGAAGTAGCAAAAAGTTTGTATTTAAGAAAATAACACAAGTGTTAAAGATGTAGGAGATGAGAGTTAAAGGAGAGGGTAATCAAGACGAAAGACAAGTATTAATGGTAAGTTGACATAAAGGTGCTAAAGACTGTGATGAAATAAAAAACAGGGTCCCTGCCTCCAGACCAATACATATTCTCATGCTAAAACAATCACATATAATTATAATAAAATTTGAAGGGGCACCACCATGCAAAATCCAGAGGGAGAATTGAACTTAAGGCAAAATGCCAGAAAGATTGTAAGGAAGGTCCTGAGAAAAAAGTGATGTTTGAGCTGTAAGAGAGTAAGATGAGTCAAGCTTCTTTAGGAGAAATGTAAAAGGGAAGAAGAAATAATCTCTAGTAGAGAAGAGCATGGGCGTGTGGCTTAATACAAGATTGATGTGTTGACAAATAATAACTTTAGGTGACTAAAGTTAATATTTCCAGTGTAAAACAGCTCTAGGTCATGACAAAGCTAAGAATGTGACCAAGAAAATAGTTGTCCAAGTAAACCGAAGGTGAAAGGAGCTGAACATGAAAATGTAGAGGAACTAAAAGACTGGCATATGGTGTGTGTGTGGCCCAAATGGATGTTTAAATTAGCCCCAGATATTAGTCAAGACTTGTTTTAAGAGGAGTGTATACACTTTGTTATTAATCAGAAACTAACACTCAATTGTAAAGCAATTATACTCCAATAAAGATGTTTAAAAAAAAAAAGAGGAGTGTATAGAGCCTGGAGATACAGTCTCCAGAAAATGCCATGAAATGACCTACCGATCAATATTTTACAGGGTGAGGAGAGGGAAGGGGGAAAATGGTCTGACAGTTTAAGCTTTAAAACAGCCGATGATTTTATTCAATGGCAGAAGAGATACTGACAGGGAGTAATAATATGGTAGTGGTGGAAGGAAGTTAATTTAAGGTAAGGAAGGGTGAGTGAGAATAAGTTTCTCCTCCTTGATTTGGCTGCAGGGAAAATAGCTTCAGTGGAGAGCTAGGTGTCAATTATACCACTACGAGGTAAAGAAGCTTACTATGTGGGATGTTTATTTACTGTGAAATCAGATGTTCCAGAAGGCATGGGGAAAATGCCAGGTAGGGGTCAGATTAAAGGGAAGTTGCTTCAGGAGAAACATAGCACACTAACATCTGAGAGACTAGCAGACGACATAAACCATCGGCACTCTGTATCCAGGGGTTCTGCATTGGTGGATTCAATCAACCACAGATTAAATATTTTTGAAAAAAATTCCAGAAAGATCCAAAAAGCAAATCTTGAATTTGCTCTGCACCCAGCAACTATTTTCAGAGCGTTTATTTTGTATTTAGAAACATTTACATTGTATTAGGCATTATAAGTAACCTAGAGATGATATAAAGTATACAAGAGGATGTGCATAGGTTATATGCAAATACTATGCCATTTTATATAAGGGACTTGAGCATACACAGATTTTGGTATCCACAGCGGGTCCTGGAACCAGTCCCCTATGGATACCAAGGGACAGCTGTAATGAGCAGCTTATGTCTGGCAACACTAGGCCATGACGACCATATGAAGAATGAATGCAGAGTCTAGAAATCATAGGATGGAAAACTTGCTAGGGCCTATTTTAATAGACCAAATAAAAAATAATAAGTAAAATAAAGTCACAGAAGGAATAAAGAAATAAGAGAATCATTACATATTTGAATCTATAAGAGTTAGCCACCATAACCTAGAAGTATGAAAGGGAAAGGTGAAGGAGAAAAGTCTGATGTTGCTATTCTAAGAAATTAGAAGGCTGATGATGCTAATATAGGGACATACACAATAAGGAGTGAGTTTTGGAATACAGTGTGTTCATTTTCTCAAATACTAAGCCTGATGAAGTAGGGACATCCCAGAGGAGGTACCTACCAAATCATCTGAAATTTTGTTCTGGAATTCAGCGATTAGGGGATTAGGTCAAGGATTAATCTATACTCTCCAAAATCATCAACACACAACTATAGTTAAAGCTATGTTAAACATATGATCACCTATAGAGAAAGAAGTTTAAGAAGAAAAATATGACTAAGAACAAAACACTAAGAGAAATTATCATTTAAATTGTGGACAGAGTAAAAGGACAGAACAGAAAGCTATGAAATGTTCTGGGAGTTCGGAGAACTAGAAATGATATAGACTTTGGAAGGTAAGTATTAACTGTGGTCACATATACAAAGTAGCCAAAAAATCATTGGAAATGTTAATTAAGCACTTTGTTTCACATGTTGTTCCAAGTGTAGCAGTGAGTATTAATTGATCACCAAAACCATTCCCTTTTTTCTTGAGCACACAGGTGGGCACACAGGTGGGCTCCTTCCTTCCCCTTTGCAGAGGATGTGGCTCTGTAATTGAGATCTAGCTACTAGAACAGGAGCGAAAGTGGTGTCTACCACATCCATTCCTGGCCAACCAAACCGCCAACACAATTCACTATGTGCTTTTCCTATTTATTTTAGTAAAGGCAGCCTCAAGAAAGCTCTATTAAGTTGAGAGAGAAAACGGCATGGGGCAAGAAGGCAAATAAATACAGGAGATCTTGAAAACTATGACTCCATAAAGACTCCATAAAAACTATGACTCCATAAAGACTCATAAAAACTATGACTCCATAAATGGGATTACATAAGATTGGAAGCAAATAAATTCAAAGAACATTAACTAGAGTTTTACGGACCCAATATTGACAAAGAAACCATAAAACCCAGATCAAATGAAACAATGAGAAAACATTTACCTGTTTAAACCTTGAAAACTTTTAACTGTTTGAGGCTTAAAACAGCTCTATGTGTCCACCCTAGAATAGGCAAGTGGGCTGCAGAAGCAGTGGTAGCCCCAAGGAGGAAACTCCACCTAATGCCCATTGCAGATATGGCCATGAAGAGCAACGGATAAGGAAGAATCTTCAGGAAGGAAGAGTTCAGGACCACAGAGAACACAGACAACTAATTTTCTCACAGAGAGCAGAGCCTAAGTCTAATCAATCTACGTATTCCTAGGGTAGGAAGTCTTCAGCATGTCTACCAGCAGGGTTGCATACCATCTGTTGGTCAATAATTACTGTATGTCTTCTATTCTTCTTCGGAATGAGAAATTGTATTATGGTTGTCCAGTCTCCAGTCCATAGAATAAGTCTTTTTAGTTCATTAGTTGAAAGAACTCTGCTACACCCAGAGATCTTGGGTACAATGACTTGATAAAACTTTGATCTGTCTTCCTTGGGGTGTAAGTGTATTCTATATATAAAAAAGAAGGTTGAATAGATATTTGATGTCCAGAAGGGTGGAATTTTACAGAGATTGCTACCTGATCGCCACTCTCAGTTCTTCCTCAACACAAAGCCAAACCACATTTTCTAGCCTCCCATATTGATAGAAGTAGCCACATGATTGAGTTCTAGCAAAAAGAAGGCACACGGAAATGAAGAAACTCATTTCTAAGCTTGGTGCATGAAAACATCTCATGACAGATCCCCCATGATCCATCCCAACCAGCAACTGCACACCAATGCAGTGGAAGATGGTAGAGCTACCAGCAACACGGGGCCCTGAATGACTTCTACCAACAGGATGAAAAAAGGAATTAGTGAAAAGCCATCTTGAGCCATCCTCCCAAACTCAAAGCAAAGAACAAAAACATACAAATCACTAGAACAACTATGTAACAGACCAATCCCCAAGGATATTCACATTCACAGTCAGTTTAATCTTTTCTTGAACACTAAGTTTCAGGAAATATTCTAAGCAGTGTGGGCACAGGTGAGAAAAAAATAGACAATGTCCCTAAACAAAATAATTTCAGGTAAGAATAAATGCTCTAAAGGAAAAAAAAGAAAAAAAGCCCCAGCACTCTTACCTCTGCAGACCAGGAATACGAACATCGGAGTGTTCTGTGAGTGCCGAAAATGGTTTAGTCACTGAAACTTGGGAGTTTGTTTGTGACAGCTGCTAACGGAACCTCAACCCAGACATTCTTAAATTCTTAAATTCTAGATATAAGAAAATGGAGACCCTGAGAAGTCAGGCGACTTGCCCAAGGTTACACTAATTAGTATGTAGCAGAGTCAGATTTGAACCCAGGAAGTTTGGCTACAGGCGCCCTTCTCTTAACATGTCTTACACGTGTTACTGTATGACAAAAAGTCTTTGAGATTGAACAAGAATAAGCACTGATGATCCTGGAAAGAATTATTTTAGAGTAGTCGTGAGGATAAGGTGTGATTGTGTACAGAAGATAAAAGATAGTGAATACAAACTATTTTACTGAATCTCTCACCTAAGATGGATCATTTTCATAGATCCTGACAAACTCAGCATTGTAAAGCTTAAGAATTGCAGATACCCTTGAGACCTCTAAAATCTGAATACAATTGTATTTCTAGGCAAAAACATCAATGATAATATTCACCCTGAATATAAGTTCTGAAAGAATTTCTGGGCTTGTGTTAAATACATTTTAAATTCACTAATTTAGCATTCTTTTGTATTCAACAAAAGCAAATAAAAGGGTCAATATAGAAAAATTGTTAATTTTTGTAATGGTTTTCATTATGCTAAAATATCTCTAAAATAGCTTGCCTTTCAAAAAGCAGTTGCTCTCAGCAGCAGCCTATCTAAGGATCTTTAGAAAAAGCAAGACACACAGTAATTGTTGCTAAGTTTTAGGCTTAAAAATGGATGAGGCTGGCATTAGCCTATCCCAGCCTCAAACATTTCCAGGGGCAGCTATTCCAAGTTTTTCTCTCTTGTCTTAAACCTCCACAGAGCTCCCATGTTGTCCATAAATGGTCTTGCCTCCAATTTTATAGTAGAAATTGAGGTCATTAGGGAGAAAATCCTTTATATTCCTTATCTCCATTTCTTGAGTTGTCTGCCAAAGCTCCCATGCGCCCCTTCTGCCCCCCTACCTCAGGGAAGGTAGTGATGTCCTTCTACTTTAACTCCCTGTCCCATCTTCAAGTCCTTTGTTCCATCAATGACTCCCTTTATCTTGCATTTTCAATCGTTCTTTCTCTGCCATTCATTAGTTTCCCAGTTCTTTAGAAAGTCACTTTGAAAAAAAATCACATTGAACTATTGTCATTTTCCAAATATAGTGTATATTTCTTCATATATCCATATGCCTTTCCCCATCTCATTCCCCTGCCTGATAGCCCTCTTCCTTACCTTTGCCTGTTTAAATCACATTCTTCCTGTAATATTTTGACCTTTCCTTCTCCTTCTCAGTAAAATCTATACTGGTTTCAGTGGACAGAATCATTCAGCCCTGTGACATTCTGGGTACGATTGATTGATATCTCTATTTGTTACTTGTGTTATAACATAGTTTATCTGTTACATGTCGGTCTCCCTCCTAGACTGAAGGCAGAGTTCATGTGTAAGCATAATCAGTCCTCAGCACAAAGACCAGCATTTAAATGCTCAATATATATTTGACACAATGAATGAAAACACTATTCAAAGAAAGAAAGCAAAGAAAATATGCCTTTCCTCTTTCTTTATATTGGTAAAAAAAAATTGGACAAGGGAAAGTTTGCTCAAACTGATTCTGGACCTTAAAGCTAGACTTGTTGGATGATAAAATAAATATAGTAATACCTGTCTCTGCATCTCTTTCTAAGAATCTTTCTTCATTTTTAGCTGAGCTCTCATTCCCATTCTAATTTTATTTACCTTTATCTAATGTTTTCAGTACTTTTGGATACGTAATGAGAATGTTAACTCCATGGTTTGATTGTTTCATTTCTATAAAGACCTCACCTTAAGCTCAATATTTTGATTTGTTCCAATCTACCCTTCACTTGCTTAGAAGAATGAGGCTGGAAAAAAGCAATTTATTATTTCAAGTGTTTTTTATCCCATCAAGGTTTTTAAAAAATAAGTGCTTATATATTGTCACCAACTGTCCATGCAACCCTATCTTCCAACCTGCTTCTCAAGGTAATGCACCCATGGACTGAAGGTTCTCCTTGTGTCTTGTGATAAATGTGGGAGTAGAGAAAATAATTTTAATTATTATAATCTCCTCCTTCCATCTTTATTCTCCTGTGTAAAAGAATAAAGATAAAGAATATATCAGGATTAAATCTTTTGCAGATATGCTTCACCCAAATTGACCCTTGAATTATGAAACTGGACCACGTTCTGACTGGTTCCTCTTCCCTAAAATGATTACATCAGACATAGAGTCTTATGTTTCCTTGTATCATTCACTCATTTGATTAGGTGAACAGTTTTAATTAATTTATCTCATTGAATGAGTGAAAGCTTATTAAGAGGAAGAAATAAAACATTCTTTTGGTGAGCATATAATAATAATAATAATAAAATGATTATTAATTTGCTTTCTTGTTATGGCTCTCTTCTTGCCCTTACTTTTTCTGGCTGGATAATTACAATCAGAACTTTAGGACATTCCTTGCCTGTGGCTGGCTCAAATATGATACCTCCATCTAAATCCACCTTTTAAGACCTACACCCATTCCTCTGGCTTCACACCCTCTTCCTGAAGCAAGGAGCACCACAGATTCCCTTACTCTTTTTTTCCTCTCTTCATGGTTCTGTCTTTCTCTGGCACATCTTTTTCCCTCCACTGTCCTCATCATGGGTTTTAATACTATATCATCCTATGCATTCCACTGTCATAGTTCCTATCCCAAGATTGCTTTTTCTTTTTTTTTAAACTTCTCTCCTTCCCCTACCAGAGAATTAAGTACATCTTTGATAAACACTGTATTATATTTATCTTTGTATACTGATCCCTGGCACTGGGCCTACCACTTAGAAGATGCCCTGAAAATTAATTAATAACTGAAAAAGTAAAGATGTTTAGAAAATAGAAGAAATAATAGAAACCCCATAGATCATTGTTGAAATCTTGCTCTTTGTGCTATTCCTGTGTATTTATGTCTTTATTGCCAAATTAAAGTTGAGTTTATAACAAATTATCCTTTAAGATAAAAGATAAATGTTTAGAAAAATAATGAACTATCTTAGTTTTTCCATGATTAATTGGGACCAAGGCTAGACTTCTTAGTTAGACAACATGACCCTACCATCCTTTGGGTGAAAATATTGAAGAATAGGGTTAGGTCAGCAGACACAGAATAAATCAAAGCTAATCTCCACCATAAACTCAATAAACGATGACAAGTATCAGAGGTGGAACGAAGTGATTACCTTTATATTTATTACCCTCAACTTGAACAAAACAACCATCTTTTGAGTTAAGCTGAAAAAAAAATACCTTTTAAAATACCTTTCGCTTATATTCTCAACACTCTTCAATTAACTATTTATAAATCATATATAAAACAAAATTCCAAGCGAGAAATATTTGAAAAAAATAAAGTGTAAATCTCAAGAATCTTATATATCTAAATAAAAATTAGACTTCTGTATATTTGAAAATCTTACAAAATGGTAGAATCAAGTTTGTGTAAAGAATGGTGTCTTAAATGTTAAAATTAGACAAAGGGTCTCAATTAAGAAACAATAAAATGTTTTCAGTGCCACTTGTTTTACATTTTAACTGATGAAACGAATTAGGATATCATTTACTCATCATCATTTTTCATTAATTGTTTTTTCATTATCTTTGGAAACGTTATGATGTCAAAAAAATGTCCTTAATGCATTTTTATTTGAAAATAATTATGCCGCATATTTTCACCTGAAGTTGATAGAACTATAAATATTTAAACACAGTTGATTTCCATGCTGATACGAAAACTTCATACCATTTGGGAAAATTGTTGCTTGCCATAGCATTTAGTAGATTTTGTTTTTAAAACGTATGTTGTTTTTCATGTTGCATGCAGAAAAAATATAAGGCTTACAATGATTAGGTGGATATTTTCTGAAATTAGTAAAAGGATGTTTTTAAAAACTAACTATATATATATGTATATATGTATGTATATATATATGTATATATATGTAAATCAAATACTCTTTAAATCAAATATACCAATAGATTTCATATAATACATCTAGAAACTGGAGAATTTGAAATTTCAAGCAAATACAGTAGTTGATCCTGAAAATTTGCTCTGTACCTTACCCAGTTCTGGGGATGATGGGGGTGAGAGAAAGTCCTGAAAGGTTGGGCACTTGAGAAGAAAATCAGTCCTCTGTCCCTAAATATAGTCCATGAAAAATGACAAGGTCCAGCCTCTTTGCTCCCAGCTTTGCCTGGGAACAAAATACTAGTCGGTACCCAATGTTTAAGCAGATACGCCTAAGAGTGATCCACAGGGATTAGAGATAGAGAGCACCTGTTTCTCATTCATGCTAGAATGACATGGATGTGACTAAGTAAGCAGACAGATCTGAAGAAAGAGAAGTGGCTTTCTAATGGCTGAGAAAGGGGAATATCAGAGAGTGAATTTTATCAACTAAGGGCAGTGGTGAAGATATTTCAGTGGATGTCAGGATGAATAAATGATGAGATGATCCCAATGACCAGAAATAGTCCTCCCCAACATCTACCACCAGGTGCCATGTCAATCTTCGCAACCAATTTCAAAGAAAGGAAAGAGGAACCCTGGATGGATCAAGCTTAAATTTCTGCTATCCCGACAAATGAAAACTCATGTTGAAATGGAAATCTTCTGATAAAAATAAAGTTACATTCCTCTTACTTCTGCAATTGTGTGATTGTTGGCTGTGTAATCATCATTATCATCATCACCATGTCCGGAGTGCTCATTTTGCTTCAAGCAGTAATAACTTGCTTCACATTAATCATCTCATTTAATCTGATGAACTCCTTTAAAGAGTAGGTGACGTAACTCACATCTTTTTACATATACAAAGATCAGAATTAAGTAACTTGACCAAATCATACTTTAAGGATCCAAGATCTTTACTAGGATTGTAATAATTAGTTCTAGGTATTTAGATCAGCTACCTATAGAAGTACTTAGATAGACTGCCATACGATAAAGACATCTCTTTTACATATCAGTCCTAGTCCGTGAGAATTTAATGATGAGAAAAGCTTTTTCCACCACAAATTTTTACCTAAAGTTGGATTTTTTTTATTATTGTCACTACCATCATTTTTCTGTTTAGCAAAATAACTGGATAGAAAATAGAAAGGATATTAAGTCCCTTTGTTTTCATAGTCTCAAAGAATGCTGGGTATCAAAATGATGACTTGATTTTAAAATGTAGTTGACATGTTTAGTGATCAGATGGGAGCAATGGAGATGCTCATTAAGAACCATAACATCTACAAAAGGAGAAAAAAACACACTTCTAACTTTTGCAGTCTTCTCTTGAGGAATGCAGCATGTTGTAGTAATTTAATTTTCTTTTAATCTGATGAAATTTACCCAACTGAGCGAATAAGATAATAATAAATGATTTATTATTTAACAGATAACAAAATTGCATGTACTTCAGAGAAATGCTTAAAAGAATATGGAAAGTTTACACAAGAATTTTTTTCTAATCTGCATTATAACTAGTTATTTAACTGTTCTTTGTGGTTGAATATTATAGCTCATGTCACTGAGATTACACAAAAAAGCAAGACAAACATGACAAGCATGGCAGAATCATGAGACAGCTGCATAATTACTGCAAATGAAAGCCTTCAGTTACCTGTAAGAAATTTTAAGAGAAAATCCCTCTGCAGCTTCACAGCTTGAGTGCGTAAAAGTACTGAGTGATAAATTCTTAGGTTTTTTGGAAAAAATATCGACAGTTTTACAACCTGAGCTCTAAATAAATAAGTGAATAAAGCATGCTTAAAGGAAGGCAAATATACCATTGGAAGAGCATGCTTCTGGCATTAAAGATAGGAACTCTTGAAAATAAATATATACAAATGACTGTTTCATGACCATTCGTAGGTTAAGAGCAAATGAAATTGTTTTCAGCTTGTTTCACAATGCAAGAAGTGGAAGGAACATGTGGAAAAAATGCTAGATGTAGTCAAACCGTGTTTTTTATTATAATCCAAGCTACTAACTTCGTTTGGTAAGCAGCAAGGAAAAAAGATCACTTTCTGTGTTCTGTAGTTATAAAATTTGAGTGATGTCTCAAAACTAGGAGGCAGAAAGAGAAAGAAAACTTAAAAAGAGGGGTGAAACATGAATAGGGTGAAAAGTAATATGGCAGTTTCCAAAATTATGTTCTATTCTAATTTTTGGAGATTGAGATCACACACACCTGTCTCCAATACATAATGAAGCTATATTCCACAGCCAATAACTTCACCACAAGCCACTGAACATAAACATTTTCCCTAATAAATAGTTGAATGTTATCGGTAATAAACAAGAAACTATTTTGGGGAAAATCTTAGCTTTGATAAATCACTGAAAAGTATAGTATTTCATTCTGTTTCCGGAATATGACGACAAATATTGCTCTTGAAACATTTGCCAAAGTTTGATAAGTGTTCCTTTTGATTAATTTTGGGGAAAAAAACAACTTGTTTAAATTGTTTCATCAATAATTTTTACTGTTGTTAAATATCAAATATTTCTAAAATATCATTTATATTTTAAATAATAATCAATGTTTACATAATTAGCTATATAAAAATACTTTGTAACCACAAAGCAATTATTATCTTGATGATATTTGTTGTCATAAGTCTCGTGATAAATTACCTCTAACTGAACTAGAAGAGATGCAAGGGAGCATGAAAAAATAGCGATATTGATGGCTTTTGAAAAACTTCAGTATCTTGTAAGCATTAGGTTAGCCAGAGGGAATAAGATTCAAAAACATGGGGACCTTAATAAACAAAAATCTGATAACGAACTGTGTTTAGAGGATGAAAACAAAAAGTGATAACATTAATATATTTCTGATTTTTTTCAATGTGCTTGAATTTTAAAATAAGATTAAAAATTAAATAAAAGGAGTATCAGCAGAACAAATACAAGAAAGTCATAAATAACTAGCATGTTCATTTGAAATACTGACACCCAGAGAGAAGCTTATGTCAAATACTGAAGGGAATAAAAATATATTTTAAAGTCATTTTGAGTAATAAAGAGATAGATATTGCTTTAGACAGCAAAATTCTTCATTTGCTCCCAACTTCCTTGAAAAATAATATTGGAATGAAGTATTTGTTGGTTTTAGAGGGAATAAAGTTTACAAAAGGAAAATTATGGTGAGCAAGGATTTAAATAGCTACTTTAAATTCCAGATCTGGAATATTACTGCCTTCACTGCTGATAAATAGGCTGACAGAATGATAAAACTACATTGAGAAATAATGTACCAAAAAGGGTTAAGAAGAAACTTACACTGACTTTTAAAAGGTTGGGGAAGTGGTATGAAGTAGATATTTAACCTTCATGCTGAAGACTTTGATATCAAGTTCATGCTAACATTTAATCAGAATTGTAAACTAATAGTTTGGGTGTAAGAAAGGACCATTCCCTAGGTGCTGATGTAAAGACTAGGCCACGGAAGAAAGTTATCCTCGGGCTTCCCTGGTGGCGCACTGGTTGAGAGCCCGCCTGCCAATGCAGAGGACACGGGTTTGTGTCCCGGTCCGGGAAGATCCCACATGCCACGGAGCGGCTGGACCCGTGAGCCATGGCTGCTGAGCCTGTGTGTCCGGAGCCTGTGCTCTGCAACGGGAGAGGCCACAACAGTGAGAGGCCCCCGTAACGAAAAAAAAAAAAGTTATCCTCAGTTACCTGATAATACTCAATTAACTAGGTAAGCATCTATTCAGAAGCCAGTTTTATAACATGCCTGTGTAACCACAGACCCAAATATGTTAGTCCCTTTGCTGAGTCCCTTTGTTATTGTGTTTATTACTTGTCCTGCCCATGTCCAAAAATATTTTTATTGTATCTCATTTGTACTATTAAAATTGATCCTATTACAAAATTTTAAAAAATATATAAACTAAACTATTTTATAAAAACTCAACCCTGTTTGAGTTCTCTGAGGTCAACTCATTAAAAATAAGGAACTCTTCTTCAACTTCACTAATCATCAGGGAAATTCAAATCAAAACACAATGAGATATCACCTCACACTTGTTAGGATAGCTTTTATCAAAAAGACAAGAGATAACAAATGATGGTGAGGATGGAGAGAAAAAGACCCCTTATACACTGTTGGTGGGTAATAAAACATATCTACATCAACCCTGTTTTGAACTATTCCAATAACCAGATTTAAAAGTATATAACATTTCTGTTTTCATATTAAATATTGATAAAATGAGTATATATTTCAAAGAAGAAATACATGAATGCGTATATGTGTATGTGTCTGTGTGAAATTGCACAATGCCATCTGTTCTTTAGCTCTTAGTTCTTTCACTACAGGAAGGTGGGAATAAGTATGACAGATGAGTGCCAAAGGGAAAATTGCCCTAACTAAAGGGTCCATCATCAAGAAAACTTGAAGGTCATTGCCAAAGAACTCATATTTGGCTGAACTGGCATACTGTATGTTAACCAACTACTAATTATTCTTATTTCATATTGATCACTGCATCTGTCCATTCTGACCACCTCCCCCAGTGTGCTCAACATGTGAATTTAAATCTACCTGCTCTCCTTTACCAGCTTGTTCTAATCAGTGGAAAGAGTAGCCAAGCTTGAACTTGTAGCTATCAGAATTCAGTAATGTCTTCTGGTAGAATGCCACCAGGAAGACAGGCCTTCTGGAAACAATAGACCCCTTCTATTTTTTTGCCCTGTTTACATCTTTCACATTTCCTTTTTGGCAATCCCTGACTGACTTGAAATAAAGTCACATTGCTGCATGCATCAAAGACAAGACATACTTTCACAGTGATTTAGTTAGTCTACTATGATTTCTCCAAGGGCAGTTCATAACAATGAACCAGATGATTCCTTTTTAATACACTTTCTCTGGAAAAAAAATAAGAAAAACACAATAGAATATATGCTTCTTAATTTATTAAGACATTTAATTAAGGCTCTTGTCAATCTGGATGTGTTTCATTGTGAGGAGTTCTTCAGTGATTTGCTCCACTTTTCCTGTTCATCCATCCATATACCTACGCATTCATTATGTTAAACAAAATCTACTTCAGACCTTTTTTGCACATAAAACTGTGTAAAAATTTTGGATGCAAAGATGAAAAAATCTGTTCTTATCCTTAACATATTTTAAGTATATTTATTGATAATTATAATATCAATTATTACCAAACAATAGTTGTTACCAAATGTTATTGCCAACATTTCTGGATGCTTATTATGAGCCTGATGCCATAATAACTGATTTGCATACAGGATCTCATTTAACTCTTACAATAGCTAAGGTAGATTTTCTTTCCCTATGATATGTCGATGAGAAAACCAAAGTACAAAAAAAGTTAAAACTAACCCTAAATACACAGGCTATTATGTGGTGAACCTATGATTCAAGAACATGTCATTTTCTGAAGCCTTTCTCCTAAAGTAAATGCATGCTCAATATAGGTACGGTGATCCAATTTGTTAATGACCCTAAGCTTAATGGACAGCTGTGCAGCAGGTGGTCAAATCTTCAATTTTTAAGCTATCAAAAGAGTGACAGAGTCAAAATAAAGATAAAGTTAATAGGATGAATGTTGCATGTGCACATTTTAGTAGAGTTGAAACAAATATTCATTTCTAATGATCAAATTATAGCACTGCATTTTGAGGCAAAATTTTTTTAATATTTACTCCTCTGTTTATGAAATGTTTGTAGTGTTGAAAATAAATTTAAAGTTATACCTTTAAGATTATTTTCTAATGTAGGAATTACCTTAATCACATCCATAGCAATTGAGCATCAATGTCTACTTAAGATGTTTTTGTGGAAAAGATCAATTCCTCATAACAGAACCCAATCTATACAGTGTGATCTTTCTGAAATCTATCCCACTTCTTTCTAACTTCAACTCATTGATCCCAGTTCTGTCCTCTGAGGAACACATAATTAATTTACTTACAGATTCTACTTGACAGCCTTCAAATACTTATAGATCTCCATAATGATCCGAATGAGTTTCTCATTTCCAGAGTAACTCTTAGTTTAGATACATTGTATTATAATAAGCACAATATTATATGGGAACACCTTTCCTCCCCACCCCACATGTGCATACATAAGAACACTAAGGTCTTTAATAAAAATGGAAATTAAAACAATTTAAATTCTAGAAACTTCAGGTTAGGTCCATATAAGGTCACTCTACAAATAGGGTGGAGTGGCTATTAAGTAACTTGATTATGTCCTCTGGTTTCACTTTTCCTTCAAATTTCTTGTTTTCAAAGGCTCCTGGCCGAGTTGTTTTTAAGAGTTGGATGCTTCTCCATTTAAACCCATAGTCAAAAATATATAAAACATTTTTTTTTGGTTTCCTCTATCACGGTTGAGAGAAAATCTGTATCTTTTCAAGTCTTCTTTTTGAAAAGATATGCCATTGTGAAAGTTTCTAATTCCATTATAGTTTGTTAGTTTATTGTATTTTATATATGGGATTTTTTTTGAATAGAGCCAGAGTGTATTTCCTCTTATTTATTGGAGATGCATGACTCTTCTACCCTTGAATAAGGTCAGATTCTACCCACTACATGTATTATAGAAAGGAAAATGCTCTAAAAATCGATCATGGTCTTTTCTGTATTTTATGTTTGAGCAAAATTGATCTCTAAGGTAAACTGTATTTCATTTAGGTGGTGGCCCTTAAATATGAAGTGATATTTGATCTCATATGGGCAGGTTCAGACTGGAAATTTCTTAATGTAGGAATGTGTGAAAAAGAAGAAATAGCAGTCTCTGCAGAAAGAAGGAAGCAACAGAAACAAAAGAGAAATGGCTCTTGGAAGACACTTCCTATGTTAGGTACGGCCCATGGGCTTGATGAATTTTGAGATTTTATTGATATAACCAGTTCGAAGATGTTTCCTCTTCTATATTCTAATTCCTCCCTAAGACTTCTTCTTTCGACTCTGTAGAGTCTCCAGGAAAACTTAGTTAACTATAGTTATCATTTAGTATTAGGGAAAGAAGAGACAATGGGGTGAAAGATTTGGGCGAAGTGGAGCAGAAAGACCTGGATCAAGATTAGAAGGTCATGATAAGATAGCTAGAAGATTAATAGAATTAATAGAATGGGCTGAACATCCACAACCAACACCACTAAACACATACCTTATGACATTTCATCAATCACATAAAAGATGGAGGCTAAAGTTACTGTGTTTTACTATTTCCCTCAAAGGATGAGTAATTCCAGAAAAAAGAGGACTTTTAGGTCCCTAAGTTACAAATATAGGCTAGTATCTTTACCTTATAAGGCATTTATTATATACTAAAACTTAATTAATTAAAAATTACCTAACATGTTAGTTTTTAAGTAATATATAAATGTTTATATATTGAGTGGTTTGAACCACAGATTGCTAAAGAAGACATTTCAGGTTGGATGGATATTTAGCATGAGATGATATAAATGTGCTTCGTGTGTTCTGAAGCTTGCATAAAATCTTACTCCCCCAAAATGTTAGGAACTTCCAAAGAATACGTGACTCATTTACACTTTAGTATAAATCTGAATTGAAATTACCAAGTATTTTCAAACTAAACTCAAGGTATTCTCAGGAAAATAATTTCAACAGATAAAAAATACAATATCACTGGGGAATCTTCTTTATAAACCAGATTTTAAAATCCTTCTGGAGCCAGAGAGCCTAAACTTGTCTAGTTCATCCGTATCATGTTCTTCAACAATTAAAGGTTTTCCCCTTTGGTATTTCAGTAGCAAACTCTAGGAATAGTGGGAGTGGAAACCTTCCTTTCCTCTCAGATGTGATATCTGTTCAGTCACAGAACTACTTGGTGATCCCCAGGAAACCAAGGACTATATAAAATGAAGTAAGCCCATCACTGAGGGAAGTCTGGCATTTTAGAATCCAGCCGTGTGATATATATTACGGCAAGTGGCTTAATTTCTGCTTCCCAACATAACCACACAATGGTGACCATTGAGATTCCATCAAGCTACAGTATTCACCGATTCTATGACTATTTTCCCTTGTTCTTTGAATTGAAACTTCTGCAACTTCAGTTGTACACAAATGAGTAGGAGTTTAGTGAACACTCTATCTGCAGTTATAGCCATGGGTTACTTGGTAGGACCATCTATGTTATACTGAGATCCTTTTGATGCTCTGAAGGGGTTTCAAGCAAGGATTACACATCTACCTTCTTTAAGCAATAAACTTAGAATAGTTACTCTGTTTTTGTTTACTCATTTATTATAAACTATGTTATGGGTTGGATACTTGCATAGATTCTGGAAGAAAACCACACAGATCAACATCAACATCAAGGGAATTAAAATATCAGAAGGAAAAATCTAAAGCTAAAGCTACCACATTGTCATGAAAGTGACTATTCTCCACTCAAGAAAATGTAAATCTTATCAAGGCCTATGTGTGTTTAATGAGAATGTTAAGATAAATATTACTGTGTATGTTATTTACAAAGGGAACTTACTTTGTAGAAAGATGGGTTCCTGAAAATATGAGTGTAAATTAAAGCTGGTGTACACAAAATCACGTAACAAACTCTAATAAAATGTGCTTTTTCTACAGCACATTTACAAAGTGAATAATAAACAATATTCCACTAAATTGAAAAATATTCTCCTTTCTTTCCCTCCCTCCATTCCTCCCTCCCTTCATTCTTCCTTTCTTCCTTTCTTTTTCTTTCTCTCTCTCACTCCTTACCTCAATCTTTCATTTTTTTGTAAATGTTTTTACCTAGAAAAATATCCACGAAAAGCATGATGAATATTTGATGAAATAACAGAATTTCATGAATGTCAGAGAAAGCAGGAGTTACATATAATATTAAATTATACTAATAATAACAGCAGGCATCTTTGAAGGAGAGAAAGATCTAAGTGAGAAGTCAGCCTCTGTGGACCATATGTTTAATGCTGAAGATGCTATGCCTATGGGTAGATTTCTAGATAATCAAAAGAAGCTAAGAGTCCCTCTGTTGCCCATGCCTACTCTTATTCTAGAAAAAAGAACTGAACTAAACTGAGTAGTACCCTCCAATTCCCTATGCCTGTCAACTTGCTAGTTTTTGTTGCCTTCTTTTGACTTTCGATTTGGACACAGACTTGGGCCCTATCAAAGCCATGCTCAAACTTGTTTTAGTATGTGTTTTTAATTATGATAGTATCTACTTCTGGTCATAATTCCACATGAAATAGATTCTTCCACATGAAAATAAATTTTTTTGCCTAATTTTGACTTCATTTCTTCAGTTCTGCATTGATTATTCTAAGTGGAATCACTCCATTTTGTCCATATAATAAGCCCTTCATCCAAGAATTTGAAGGTAACAAACTCTGAGAAACTTGGTCTGACGTCTAGGGGAAACTATTTTAAATTTAAGTTTGCAATATTAGTGATTTGAGCAATTTGAGACAGCATCCAAGAAGCCAAAAAACTTTACAAAATAGTAGGAGCAACTTCTCTTCTGCTGTGGTATCTGAGGTTAGTCAAAAACGAGAAAGAATAGAATGCCTAAGGCTAGCTCTAGAGGTAATGTGTTGTGTTGTTTAGTTTTCAAGAGTTAAAGATTACTAGAGGGAATGCAGCAACATGGATGGACCTAGAGAATATTATACTTAGTGAAGTAAGTGAGACCAAGAAAGACAAATAGTATATAATATCACTTCTATGTGGAATTTAAAAATAATGAATCTATATACAAAACAGAAACAGACTCACAGACATAGAAAACAAATTTATGGTTACCAAAGGGAAGAAGGAAGGAGGGAGGGACAAATTAGCAGTGTGGAATTAACAGATATGAACTACTCTACATAAAACAGAGAAGCAACGCGACTTACAGTGAATTATATTCAATATCTTGTAATAACCTATAAAGGAATATGATCAGAAAAAAGAACTGAATCACTTTGCTGTACACTTGAAACTAACACAATATTGTAAATCAACTATACTTCCAGAAAACTTTTTTTTTTTAATTAAAAAAAGATTACTAGAAGAAGTTAAGGATTTTATATCTTGGATATTGAGAGAAATGTAAATTTTCTGTATGCTGACTGTACAACTGAGGAGGCAAACTTGAAGTATATGGAATGTTAAGGCTGACTTGTCCTTTCAGCTCTCAAATTCCGAAGAGGGAGTAAGGTACTGATACCAGCACTGCTACTGGTTGCGACATTGTGCACATGTACCTTATTAACATATTTTCAGGACTAGAATATATGGAAAAAACAAAAGATGCACAGCAAAACATAAGAGATGTGTAATTGAAATAAGCTGAGCAAATTGTAAACACTTCCTTGTTTTTATCTATCAGTCTGCAGTACATTTGCAGTAGTGTTATCTTTTCTCGGGGAGCTGTGTCTTACCTCTACTCTCTTATAGATATTATTCAAGAACTGTGGAAATAATAACAGTTCCTCAATTTTTAATGCAATATAATGTAATTTAGACATAGAAAGAGTTAGTGAGGAGCTTTAACTAAGAAGGGCTTTGTAGAGCAACCTCCACTTCACAAAGGCTAAAGGATAGTTGGCAATATATTCTGGCCTACAAAAGGGAATGGTTCCGTGTATAGTTTCAAGGTGTGACAGTTGATTAAAGCAAGCACACATTCAGGAGGCATGCCAATTTTTTTCCCATCTATTTTCATCCTATGAGGCAGAGTATAGGTGATCCTGAATGAAAAGAAAAATGAAGCTCATTCTTCAGCCTTCAGTATTTAAACTAAGCAGCATGCCTATAATCTTGAAAGAATGCTCAGCAACAAACCAATTTGTCTCACCCTCCTTAGGACAGCTGCCTTTCAAAAACTTCACAAAAATGGTTAATCTGCTTTGTCCCTGTTGCTCTCAAAGCTTCACAGAGCACTTTGTGAAGCACAGCTGCACTGCAGATAGCCCTACAGTGTCATTAAAATGGAAAGTATCTCTGGAAAACGATTGTAATCCTAGACTGGAAAAATAAAAAAATGAATTCTTCCCTTTTCTATCTGGTAGAATCCCTGATAATATGGAGGACTCTTACATAACTTTCAAAAATATTTGTACAACTTGCACTAGAATCACAGCTCGATTCATTGTGCTCGTGACCTTGGAGAAAATAAGAAGGTTGCTCGGGAATCTATTCTAAAGTGTAACAGAGAGTCAGAAAAAGAAATGGATACTGTGAAAGGAGTCAAATGCAAATCTGTGAGGAGAGGCTCTTCTTCCGCCACTCCGACAGCAGAAATGATGGAAATATTTCTTGTGTGATGACTCCTTTCAGAGCTGTTCATCCAGTGTCAGATATTCATGTTGATCCTGTCTGATTGCCTATCTACCAAACTCCTCCCTATACTTTAGAAAAAATACGAAAATCAACCAAATCCTTTCTCTAATAATATAATTCAGTTGGGCCTTTGTTCATCAGCTCATAGGTGCACTTTGATTTCTTTATTTCTTGTCTTCAGAAGTGAGTATTTTTTACTTAGCTGAGGTACATTTTAGATCAATACTTAAAATATACTACCTGGATATTGTGTGTGTGTGTGTGTGTGTGTGTGAGAATTATAACTTAGGATAGCAAAGGCATTGAGTTATTCTTCTGTGGAAAGGTACATCTTTCAAACTACACTTCTATGTCCATTGGTCCATCTTATTAGATGAGTGTCTAATGACAAAAATCTAGTAAAATTTGACTGGCTGGACTTAGTAGCCATTACTGAGTATCAGAAAAAGAGAAGTAGAAATCGCTATCTTTATAATCACATTTAAAAGTGACTCGTATTATTTTATATATCAATTCTGTATACTGTGAGAAAATCAAAGATAAATAAAATCTTTAGATAAGAAAACGTTTCATTCAACTTATTATGGGAGTCCCGGCTGACCTCTGAGTTAAGTTGCATGTATTCTGATAGCAGACAGGGAGAGGACTTACTGACTTGAAAAGTTTATTAATAAAGGATTGGGAAAGTGGAGGACATTCCTCAGGAGACATATGCCCAACCACATGAGGTGTTAGGGAGTCTTTCTCTGTGCTGTCCACCCAAGAGCCAAGGTTCTCCATTCCACAGTCAAGTATTTGAGGATTCTGCCACTAAATAAAATATTTGAGGACATCGTTTTCTGTTTTAGCTCAAAACACTGCTTTGTGCTCTACTTTTATGTTGACTGGGTTATCTCTCCATGGATTTACAAGTCATCCCTGGAGCTCAATGCAAAATAGCCTAAGAGCCTTGAAGTATAAACAATTTATACCAACTTTTCTAACATATCAGTTGCCAGTCAAGACTAAGTGTTCCTGACACTCATGTTGCAAAAATAGAAGGTTGAGATTCAGTGTTTATACTGGATATAATAATGCAAGTTCTTACTCCATTTTTCACACATGGATATTAGAATAGAACCCTCTCTGTGCATGAGATAACCAAATCTTTTGAGTCCTCTCAAAAACATTAATGTGGGATACAATGGCAGACGCTCCTCCCAATGCCAGATACTTGATCCTCAGTTCATTTCCTAAATTTATTCTCTAAGAGAAGGCTGAGTAGACTGTGTTCTGACTTAGAGACTCAAAGTGAGAAAGTCCTGACAATGTATGCTTCTGATACTCACTTGTTAATCCAAAAATTATTTTTGATGTGTCTAGCTCTAGGAGATGTACTAGTTAACAGGAAAGACAAAACTCCCCGCTCTCATGCAGTTTATACTTCATTGAGTAAAAATTAACATTTATGATGTTAGGGACAGAGGGACATGTTAACACTTTTATTTGCTTAGGCTAAGTGATGGGCTCCAGCAGTGGAAAGTACAATCTGTGGTCCAGGCATCTAGAACTTAGAAGACCAAATGCCGTCACAGCCCACGGGGAAGCAATCAACCCCTGATCAGTTATTTTTATTCTTCACTTTGGTACATTTAGCAAACATCCCATCCTTTTTCACGTTAACTCATGGTAGACACTCGCATAACCTAATGCAGACAACCTACACACAAACTAAAACTTAGTAGAAGAGATCATGTATCCTTTTTAATTACAAAATCTCTAATACCTTTATTACACATGATAGTCTATGATGTTTAACACACTTTATATATCCCTCATGTTTCATTTGCACAAGATATTTAAAATACCTTTTTCTGCATATTCCCTGGTATAAAACATGCCGAAACACAATGTGATCTCTAATGTATAGTTAAGGCTGCCCAGTTCATAAACACATATAATGTAATACCACTGGTGGCAACAACAGCAAAAAACTAATCTATGAAAAAAGAGCACACATATATTCACAGAAAGGAATTAACACTCTGGATTTCAAAGAAGTGTCTTTTGACCTGGTCTTACAAGATAACATTATTTTGAGATGGTGATGGAGATGGGAAAAAAGAGGCAGACAGCAAAAGTACAGAGTTGGAAAAAAAAAATACCCACAAATACATATGTAAATATACATCTACAAACATTTATGTGGGCCATGGTCAGGAAGTAATATTAACATTTTCATTTTTATGCATTGTATTAATTTGCTATTTCTACTATAACAAATTATCACAAACTTAGTGGCTTAAAAAAACATAAATTCATTTTCTTTAAGTTTTCTCAGTCAGAAGTCTAAAATGGGTCTTACTGAATAAACTCAAATTGTTAGCAAGGCTGCTTTCTTCCTGGAAGTCATACTGGAGGGTCTATTTCTGTGCCTTTTGCAGTTTCTAGAGGCAGCCCACATTTATTGGCTTGTGGCCCCATTCCTGTACCTTCGAAGTCAACAAGGATGGGCTGAGTCCTTTCCAATCTGCCATTTCTCTGATTTCCCTCATTTGTTTCTATCATTTCCTCCTTGCATTCCAAGGATATAAAACCTGGAGTCATCTGCTCCCATTCAAAGTGTATTAAATTTATCCCTGATGTCAAATGTTTGTATTTCAGGAGGCAGTCCTTTCCCCTTTCTCTTCCTGAGAAATCTGTTGGGTATTTTTATTTTGTTTTTACTGTTTGTATTTTTTACATTCCAAAGGATTTGTTTATATTAGGGAAGTAAGCTTTCTCTCCTTCTCCCAGGAGGGGTAGAAGTAGCAACCGGAAACCAGTTAACCTATACAAACTTCTAGATTCATGATTTTGAGGCCCTTGTCCTGCAGTACAGAACCCTGTATGTGCATCTCACTTCTCCCTTATAGCATCACCCCAGAGGTTGAGGTAAAGGGATAAATGTGATTATTGCTATAAGAAATAGTAACTCTGATCTCCAGAAATTAGTTTGTTTTCAATGAATGAACTTATGTTTATTCAATAATAAATAAATATAGATATGAAAAGCTTATAAAGAATGCCCAGAATGAAAAATATCTGTATTTAGCAGGTGCATAGAATACAGAATTCTAATATGGGCTGAAAACAAAATTATGTTAGGACCAAATGATGAAAAGATTTGAATATGAGTATAAGGATTGTGGACTTTACTCAGTAAAGACTGGAGAGCCATTGTGCATCTTTGATCAGAACTGTGCTCTTTATGTTTTAAGAAAAAACGTCTATCATCAATCAAAGGATGGCTTAAGTTAAGATAAACAGGTAGATGTGTCAATCATTGTCTGAACTAAGAGAAGAAACTGGTGGATGCATAATGAGAACGAACCACCAGGGTTAGATTTCAGGAGCAGAGGAGTCAGAGTGAATAAAGATGTTGACAGAAAAATAAGACAACTTGGATTCAGGGAGGCAAATATTTCGACGTCTGTGGCACATATTGATAGAAAGAAGTTGAGCATTTAGGACAAAATTTGAGAGAAGATAAGAATGGAGATGAATGAAAGCAGAAACTCTACACAGTAAAGTGAAAACAAAATGGTTTTTTTAAACCAGATTAAACTGATTTTGAGTATGAATTCTGCTACTTACTGTGGCATCTTAGGGAAGTCACTTAACCTCTCCAAGTCTGAGTTTACTGAACTACAAAATGGGAAAATAATATGCACTTTGAATAAGTACTGTGAAGTAGGACCTATAATGTAAGTAAAGTGATTATTTAAGTGTCTAGTCTATAATGTTTTTTCAATGATGATTTCTGTTATCATTACAATGAGAAGAAGAAGGAGAGGAGGAAGAGGAGGGGAAGAAGAAGAGAAGGAGAAGGAGGAGAAGGAGGAGAAGGGGGAGGGGGAGGGGGAGGGGGAGAGGGAGAGGGAGAGGGAGAGGGAGAGGGAGAAGAAGAAGAAGAAGAAGAAGAAGAAGAAGAAGAAGAAGATTCATTATTATCATCATTATCATTATTTTTGTTACAGTTGGTACTCAGCTTGTTAGAGGTGATAAAGTAAAGGAAATGGATGAAATTGCCAAGGGAGAGAGTTTTCACTAACAATCAATAAACTGCCTCTATGTGTTCTTTAATTCCCTTTATGCAGCCAAAGGATAACATAACGAAATTATTTCTACTAAAAATGAAATGGGAAGAATAATATTCAGATATCATATTAGAGAGCAGATTTCTCCTTATAAATATCCAAAGGCAAAAGCTTCCCCCCCCGGGACTTGCTCATAAATCCATATTGCCTATGAGATTATCTTCCTAAGCATGTTACTGCAATAATTTAATCATAGCATGAGGATACAGCATACTGTAGCATGGTATACCATGTTACGAGTAGATCTTGGGCTCATGAGCAAATATACAGAAAATAAATATGAATGGAGAAGTGTGTACCAGATACATGGTAAAACACACTGTGTTCACTAAGGTCAGATGTGGTGTCCTTCAATCTCAATTGTGAAGAACCTTCAGCCGTTACTGAATAAAAAGAGAACGCTTTTGGAAAACATAACTGGAGAATATTTTATTTGAGAATTCTCTGATAGGCATTATGCCAATTGTTTAATGTGCATTAATTTATTTCTCCTATGAGTTTGTCAGCTTAATATTCCCAATTTTAGCTGAGTAAACTGAGATACAGAGAAGATGCGCAAATACTCTGAGATCACATAGTTAGAAGGTATTAAACCTGACTATTACCCAGGCAGCTTGACACTGAAAAGGGGATACCTCAACTACTATTGTTAAATTGACCACCAACAGTACCATCTCAAAAGTTTTGAGTGCAAATATAAGCAGCAAAGATATGATTGTCTACTGCTGCTATGGTATGAATATTTGTGTCTCTCCCAAAATTCATATGTTGAAACCTAATGCCCAGTGTGATGATACTGGGAGGTGATCAGGTCATGACAGCTTATCTCTCATGAATGAGATAAATGTGCTTATAAAAGAGGCCCTTCTGCAATGTGGCAGACAAGAAGTCTGCAGCCTGGAAGAGGGCCCTCACCCTACCATGCTGGCACCCTGATCTCAGACTTCCAGCCTCTAGAACTGTTAGAAATAAATTTCTGTTGTTTGTAACCCACTCAATCTGTAGTATTTCATTATAGCAGCCTGAGCAGACTAAGAAAACTGCTGTCTTCAGTTCACGTTTTTTACGCAATAGTTTTTTTCACTCATTTGTAAAAAAATGAAATCAGAAACTCCTTGCTATTTACCCAAAAGAGTTGAAAATATATGTCTACTCAAAAACCTGCACACAGATGTTTATAGCAGCTTTATTCATAATTGTCAAAACTTGGAAGCAACTAGGGTATCCTGCAGTGGATAAATGGATAAATAAACTGTGGTATATCCAGACAATGGGATGTTATTCAGCACTAAAAAGAAATGAGCTATCAAGCCATATGGAGGAAACATAAATGCATATTACTAAGTGAAAGAAGCCAGTCTGTAAAGACTTCATAATCTATGATTCCAACTATAGGACATTATGGCAAAAGCAAACTATGGAGACAATAAGAAGATCAGAAGTTGCCAGGAGTAGGGGTGGGAAGAGACCAACAGGCAGAGCACAGGAAATTTTAGAACAGTAAAAATACTCTGTGTGGTACTGTAATGGTGGATATATATTATTATACATTTCTCCAAACCAACAGAATGTACTACATCAATAGTGAACCCTAATGAAAACTATGGACTTCGGGAGATTACGATGTATCAGTGTAGGTTCATCCCTGGAAAAAAAATTCGCCATTCTGGTGAGTGTGGTTGATAATGGGGAGGCTATGCATATCTGGGGGCAGAGGGTTTATGGAAAATCTCTGTACCTCCCTCAAATTTTGCTGTAAACCTAAAACTTCTCTAAAAAATAAAATCTTAAAAAATGAATTCCAGGGCTTCCCTGGTGGCGCAGTGGTTGAGAGTCTGCCTGCCGATGCAGCGGACACGGGTTCGTGCCCCGATCCGGGAAGATCCCACATGCCGCGGAGTGGCTGGGCCCGTGAGCCATGGCCGCTGAGCCTGCGCGTCCGGAGCCTACGCTCCGCAACGGGAGAGGCCACAACAGTGAGAGGCCCGCGTACCGCAAAAAAACAAACAAACAAAAAAAAAAACAACAAAACAACAACAAAATGAATTCCAACATCATGACATTCTTAGAGAATGCTTTTTCTGGTAGTCTCAATTTACGCTCCCGTTCATCTTGAAAAATGTTATGGGAACCAGACCACAAAAGAAAGAATGTGTATAAAATCAAATGTTCACTGATGATCAATCATATATGAACCTCTTAGCTATGAAGCAGTTGAAAAGTTTAGCATAATAAATAACCTAGCTCAATAATGATAGTAATAGGCTTAGTATTAAATTATTACTAGTCATAGGATAAAGTTCAAATATTTGAACAATTTAGCATTATTTTAACCTATATGCCATCAGTGACCTTATGGGAATAAAAATTCAGAAGAGACTGTTATGACAGGGTGATAAAGAACATGTGAGTAGAAGCAGTGAGCACTATGTGAGATATATAATCGGCTTTAATATAAGTGTACTGAATATACATTACACACATGGTCATAAATATTCTCCCAAATGATTAATGATTCTCTAAATCATGGTATGAGTTTCAGATCATTTTATTAAGTCCATCAACCCACAAAGTATTTTAGTCATGATCTTTGTTCCTTTTTATGAATATTCAATGTCATATTCACTTAGAAAGTTGTAAACATTTGGACTCACAGATCTGGAAGCACTCTTGATAAGTTTGCTTGTCTCACCTCCACTCACTGACTAGTTGTGTACTTCAATCATTCCAGAAAAAGACACTTAGATCTTCTCTGGAGAAGAGAAATAGAGACACCGACATAGAGAACAAATGTATGGCTAACAAGGGGGAGGGGGAGGGGGAGGTGCTGGGATGAACTGGGAGATTCTGATTGACACATATACACTACTGATACTATGTATAAAACAGATGACTAGCGAGAACCTACTCTATAGCACAGGGAACTCTACCCAGTGCTCTGTGGTGACCTAAATGAGAAGGAAATCCAAAAAAGAGGGGATATATGTATACGTATAGCTGATTCACTTTGCTGTGCTATATAAACTAACACAGTATTGTAAGGCAACTATACCCCAATAAGAATTAAAAAAAAAAAAGAATTCCAAGAACAAATTATTTAAACTTTAAAAATTCAAAAAATGCCAATTCACCCACGAAACAAAGCAATAGTTTACGTCCTAGAATGGGAGTAAAACCAAGAATTGGAGTCAGGAAGACAGATTTAGGAAATCTTAAATTATTTCTTCCTCCCTCCTCCCTTCCTTTGTTTTCAGTCTTTTAACCCATTTTTGTTTTGAGATACAATATTATTACTTGTGTTTGTTACTTATATATAGCTTTTTTCATTATACTGTATAGGGATTAAAATAGACAGTGTTAATTTAGAATTGGAAAAAATGAAAAATTATGCAAATTTTGCAAATTCAGAAGATTATTGATAAAACAAGGTAACCTAACTTGGAAAACCTGCCATGAAATGAATTAAGGTACTAAAGTCAAGCACAAAATATCCATTTACCCTCAGAAAAACAATAACCTTCAAAATATATGGCACAGTTTATCATCTGTCCCCTCAAAACAGTAAAAAAATGAAAGGATAATCTACTAATTTAAATGAAGTACCATTTTTTTCTGTAAAACATCTGCTGAAAATCTTTTCCAAGTATCTTCCAGTTCTAAAATTAATCCTAAATATGGAAATATGTATCTTCTCCGGAAATGATCAAGATCAGTAATAGCAGAAATATCCAGTTTATTTTAAAGAAGGTCCATATTTACATACATTATAATAACCATGACCTACATAAGAGAAAGATTAGATAAAATGGAAACTGATAATATTTCCGAGTATGAGACATTAGAACGATAAAATAGTTAAGAAAATGCGGCCTTTCTGGCAGCTAAATCATCTTAACAAACTTTTAAAGGCCAAGAGCAGATATTCACACAATGGTGAGGATAACCATCAACTGTACTGAAACGATCAGGCATAGAACAATTTTTGTATAGGCCACTCAAGGGAATATCCTAGGAAAAAACTGCAAAAGTGGTATTTCAACTGAGGTAGGAGAATATTGCCAAAATATATAATGAGGAAAATTTGCCTATTTACCCATATGTATAATATAACTGCTATAAGAAAATACTGGGGAGCACCTCAAAGCAATGGCTATAGAATGCTAATCTAATTGATGTCAGGGGCTCTAAGATGTAGTTCGTTACATGCAACAAATCCTGAGATGTTTTTTCTCTTTAGATAAAAATGTATTACTTTTAGTCTTTGGCATCTTTGTACTATTGTCTATGATCCCCCAATAACTTTTTACTGTTTGAAAGCCTTAGGTTGGTGATGTTCCTATACTTAATCGCAACCAAAGAAGACTCATTACTTGTCAATTTCTATCTAAACTAATTGATGGGTTTGAATCTGAAAATCCTAGCCAATCTCACTGAATCTGGACACTTTTATAGGTTGCTTCCTCTCCCTAGAAGGCCCCTGTTAAATTTTTTCCCATGTTCTGCCTGACAAACTCCTCGTCATTGTTAACTCAGTTGAGGGTTGCCTGTCCCTAGCAGCAATCTCTGAAATGCCAAAGACTAGTTTATTATGGTTAACCTCAAACTTTGTGCAAACTGCCTTAGCCCTTATAACAGCTTTTGTCACACAGTATTATTATTGACTTGAATATCTTCCCCAGAAGAATGTAAATAGCCTGGGATAGAAACCGTCTTATATATTTTTTTCATTTATTCAACCAATATTTATTGAGCACCTACTATGTTCCAGGAACTCTAGATCATCAGCAAACAAAACAAAGATCCCTGCCTTCATAGAGCCTACGTTTTACTAGTCATCAGGAATAATGTCTGCGTACTTTTGGTTAAGTATATCCCCATTATTCACTCCATGCTTCACTGCTTTGGTTCTACTCTCCTGGAAGATAAAACCAACACACCTGAAACTAAAAGAAAACATTTATGTGAGCGTGTTTGCAGGTATTGGATTTAAACTGGGAGTGATAATGGCCACCTAAGATTAATCAGGGAAAGCTCCTGGCGTAAGCAAGCCTAAGCTTGTTTTAAAGAAGAGATGATATTAAAATGTGAGGGAGGGACTTCCCCAGTGGCACAGTGGTTAAGAATCCACCTGCCATTGCAGGGGACACAGGTTCGAGCCCTGGTCTGGGAAGATCCCACATACCGTGGAGCAACTAAGCCCATGTGCCACAATGACTGAGCCTGTGCTCTAGAGCCTGGAAGCCACAACTACTGAGCCCGCGTGCCACAACTACTGAAGCCCGCACGCCTAGAGCCCGTGCTCCACAATAAGAGAAGCCACAGCTCACCACAACGAGAGAAAGTCCGTGCACAGCAACGAAGACCCAATGCAGCCAAAAATAAATAAATAAATAAATAAATTTATTTTTAAAAAAGTGAGGGAAAGAGAAAAAAAGTGTCCTGGGTGGAAATACAAGAGGAAGGGCACACATATTAGAAAGTGCACATGATTCCAAGAGACAAAGAAAACTATTTACAGATAAGGCCAGAATTCAAAAACAACCGTGGAACTCTCTTTACCCTACCCCTTTTCTTTATGGAAGAATTAGTAGAAACAATATAATATAATATATTGACACATCATAGGATGCCATATATGGATAACTTTCAAGAAAGAAATGTGCTTTCCAAAAGAGCATCCATGGATGAAACCACAGGTTAAGGTCTAATCTCAACAAGTCAACCAGTTTTTGTGAAACTACAGAAACTGTCTTATAATTTTATTGTTGTATTCTCAGTAACAAGCACACAGAGGGTCATCAATAAATAAATATGATTCACTGAAGGATTTTTACAATTAACCAGTAATAAAAATATATGGAAGGCAGAAAAACACTATCTGCAAGCCACCAACCCTCCACACACACAAAGGCAGTAATAATTATCATCATAACAGCTATCTCGGAGAGCTTGCTCTATGTCAAAGCTTTACAGATGCTATAGTTTTTAATTGTCACACCCATCACGAAAGTCAGAATTTTATATCTGAGGAGACTGAGGCTTTAAGGGATTAAGTAATTGGTCCAGGATCTTGAATCTGGCTGCCTGATTGCACCTGTAATCATTATGTTATAGTTCTTTGGCTTCCTATGTACTCAGTACTTCCATTTGTTCATTTATTTAAAAGTAAAGATTGAACACCCATTATGGGTATACAACATGTATTAAAATGATAAGTTTTCCCATGCCATGCAAGCATGGGAAGGGAAAATATACAAACAAGGGTGGAGAGATGGCATGTAGCGGAAATGGAGGCCAACATTGAAAGCATCTATATCATAATTTTGAGGTAGCTGGAATGAATGCTATATTTTAAAAAAAGAAGAAATGATATACAGTGCAATAGCTTCCCAAAAATAGAGAAAAATTAATTTTCCAATTTGTCTGACCCTCCCCCAATTTGAGTTTTCTTAATTCATATATTTGTTAGAAATTCTTCCAGCGCCTTGAAAAAATTCTAATGAAATCCAAGGTTTAAATTCAGTATTTTGAAAAGCATGGGAATCTGCACATAGAACTACATTAAAGCAGCATCCTCTTTATTGCATTAGCAAATATTTCAGTTAAAATATAATTAACAAAAAGAAGGACCACTTTCCATTTAGTCAATTTAAGCCTGTGCTATACAATTTTAAGGCGTGTGCGTGTGTGTGTGTGTATCTATGTGTCTAACTTCAAATTCAACCCAGCCAATAATGAGGAAACCAATCAAAATGAACAAAATAGTTTTTAGAAGACAGAATATGGAAAATGCCTCAAGATAAGACTGGTTGATAACTTGCCATAGTGATAAGAATAAAACATATTCATGCCTGTATCTCCTACTAGTCCACAAATTTCAGGAAAGAAAGAATCATGACTTATACCTCTTTCATTTCAAGTTGCCATGTTTTGGCACACAATAGGCACTCAATACGTATTTGCTGAAAAGTAACTGACCACATACTTATTTTCCCCTAAATTAACAATTTCCAGAAACTGGCACAAAGAAATGTGAATTTCTCATTCTACTTGACAACGACAGAAAGGTTATTCTTATGTTTTTCCCTGGTAACCTTAGGATCATTGAAGGCTTGTGCTTAATACCCGTAAGGTAACCCCTGGATGCCTGAAGTAGAGCTTGCTTCATTTCTTTTCTTTTGCTTAGAACTTTTCAGTTACAATGCAGGAACTACATTTATGAGGAAAACTGTTCCCTTCACCTTTTACACTATGTGGCCAAGTAGCTAGATCACAAACAAAGCAAAGAATGAGGTCATGAATTTAAGGCTTTTTACAGAAAATAAGGAATGCAGTCATAAGGAGGAGGATAAGTTGAAACAGTAATATTTTAATAAAAAAATGGAATGGACCAAATTGGAAATTTAACCTAGGGAGCACATCCAGAATGTTACGGCTGCCACTCTGCTTTTTACACAACTTTCAATAAAATTCAAATAGGGAAGACAAGCTTACTGTAAATTACAACAGATAAAGTACAAATAGCCATTCAGAAAGACTGAACTCATAGAGGAAGGAAATGGCCTCTTGTTAGACCTAGAATTTAGGAAATGGAAGAAAATTCAGGTTTTTTACTTTGAATTGAGACATTACTGCCTTAGTCCTTTTGACCTCAAGACCTTATAAATGCTTGGGTCACATGTTTCCAGCTCTGTAAATTGAGAAGAGTGCTCTCTCTATGTGACTTCACTCAACAAATACTATTCGATCAATCTCAAAACATTCTGCTAGGACCTAGGAAAACTGCAGAGAAAGGCAGTCATCTGCAAATAATTCAGCTCTGTGGTCAGAATACTTTACATGAAATAAATAAAACCTCACCTTACTTCCAGGCTATCTGTGTCAATGACTGTAGGTCTAAAATTCTCCTGACACATTCTTAATGGTTGTATAAAGAATCCTGGGAGCTTCCTAGGATTTGATCTTCCTAACTTGTCCAGATTATTGTTCTGTGAGCAGTATCTCATTTACTGCTCCATATTTTATGACCTAAATGACCCTGCCAATATACTAAGCAGTTATATATCTCCCAAAGGGTCTACCATTTTGACCTGCACACACAGGTGTACTAGCAGAGTTTTGCTCCATGTTTAGCTTCTACCTTTAAATCCTCCAGGTTTAGGCTATTCATGCATAGTCAAGAATAGAAGACACAACCCTTTGGAGTTCATTTTCAGTTTATCTAACAGCTACTTAGGATGAAACATGCTTCAATCCAGGCTCAGTGTGCATTCGCCCCCGCATCACCACACACTTGAGAAGAAGACAAACATTTATTTAAAATACATTACGGTTTGTTTTTCAAGAAATATGGCATTACAATATTATTATTTTTTGTTAATTCCTATTATATGGTAAGGCACATTAAACAAATAATGAGGAACTTATAGATTCAGTCTATAAAATGTAATAGCTAGGCTTATGTAGGTACAATTTTTCCATGAAGTGAAATGCTGATACTCCAGTGCAAGAATAATCATAAATTTAACACCTTAAACTATGTATTAAGAGATAGGCTTGGTAGCTGAAGGCCAATTGATTCCAGAAAATGATTGCAGTCTTAGTCTAGGTTTCGAGCTGGTTTAAATTTCTCCATTTTTAAAAAGCAAACCCAAATAGGATTTTCCCTTATTAGTCTCATGAGCCATTTCATGTCACCTATTTTGTAATTGCTTAATTGTAGAATAGTTTGCAGAGATTGTAGATGGGATAAGAGTAGGGTGTGGGTCAGCAGGCAAGTGGGGAAGGGGAAACAAGAGGATTAAGAAAGATAATTTTCTGGGCTTCCCTGGTGGCTCAGTGGTTAAGAATCCACCTGCCAAGGCGGGGGACGTGGGTTTGAGCCCTGGTCTGGGAACGATCCCACATGCCGCAGAGCAACTAAGCCCGTGCACCACAACGACTGAGCCTGAGCTCTAGAGAATGCGAGCCATAACTACTGAGCCTGCGTGCCACAACTACTGAAGCCTGCATGCCTAGAGCCCGTGCCCTGCAACAACAGAAACCACCGCAGTGAGAAGCCCGCACAGTGCAACGAAGAGTAGGCCCCGCTCGCCCCAACTAGAGAAAGCCCATGCGCAGCAATGAAGACCCAATGCAGCCAAAAATAAATAAAATAAATTTTAAAAAGAAAAGATTTGAGCATTTCACTATACATAAATTATATCTCCATTAAAAAAATTTTTTAAAGAAAGAAAGATAATTTTCTGGAATGTCTTTAGGTGAAGAACTCGAAACCCATGTGACAGAAGGAGAGCTCAAGAGAGAGAAAGGGTTAGATTTAAGGATGTCAACCTATTTCTGCCCTGGTTGAGAATGTAATTTCTATCGGTGTCATTTAGAAGATACAGAGACCCTAGCCCCATAGAGACTAATGTCCGTTTCTTACGAAGTCATTAATGGACTGTTAGTGACTTGGATTTCCAGAAAGGCTCCTAAAACGGACAGAGTGGTGGCAATGCCCCTTTTGTCCTCCTCACTTCCTTCTTCCTGTTGGCTGGAATAATATCATAGCAGCCAGTGCTCCAGTGGCACAAAGGACAGTAAAACGACCTTGTAAAATGGACATCACGTACTAGAAAGGTAGAGCCAAAAGATGAAAGGAACCAAACTAGTAATGACTGTATATCCCTGGATTGCTGGCTTTATTAAGAGAGAAAAATGAACCTCCAGCTTGTCAAACCACTGTGAAGTTAGGTTGTCTTTTAACGCAGCTATGCCTAATCTAAGTGAATTACTGGTCTCTCTTGACACTTTAGAAGATGTGACAATGTTTGGGCCCATATCCAAATGACATGGTGGGCAGACACCTGGTGACCACCAGCTAGCATTTATCCTGTTCCCCACAACCTCTGAAAGGGCTTCCCTAGGCAAAATCTATCCAGTTTTAGGCCTGCCTCTTTTGATATTTCAGTTTGCACTATAGCTCCAAAGCACACAAAGAATGCCACTTAGAGAATAAAACCTTTTCTTTTGGGAAATAGAGAGAGCAAGGGAATGAAAGACAGAGAGAAAGTGTTTTACATTTCTATTTCTCATCATATTTCAGACTTTAAGTCCAAGCAATTGGACACACCAGGCAGAGCAATTTACACCGGAAACATTGCTAATATATGACAAATCATTACTATAGTTATTTTGTAAATACTTATCATTTCTGCAATACTTTATTTTACAAATTGATATTATCAACAGTTTATGAATATTCATAGATTCATAAGAATGAAATTCTGACAAAGCGATATTTGGAAGAGAAGTAGCTTTATAATGTAAAGATCCTTTGTGGCATTTGCAAAATATACACATATTGAACACTAGTAAGATATGGTATTGTCTGACTGTAAAAGCATGCAATTTTGAAGAAAAATATGCCTTTTGCCTTGTTGAATACAGCCAAGTCAGTTCAGGCCTTTCAACCTGTTAATAAGCATGTTTTCCAAAAGAAAAATCACAGAAATAAGTCCTCTATTAATTTCTAGCTAACTGTGGGCTAGCATAGATTCAGATAGCTTTAAGAGTTTGAAGATGGATCAGTAGTTTCTTATGATATGGATAAGAACTTAACAAAAATACTCTTTGAAATATGCACTTATTACACTGATCTAACTTTCACCATTTCTCAGATGAACATATCAGTGTAAGTGAATTATTTGGTAAAAAATGAAACTTAATTATCTTTAATATGTTAATACGGTTGAAAGTTCTCTAGAAAGAGTGATTTGAATATACTTTGAATCAGCTTGATATAAAGGTTTCTGAACATTTTACATTTTTCATAGGAAAATTCCTTTGTTTTTACATGTTAAATATAGAACTTTACTTTTTTTGCAATTAACCAATAATATATGCTCAGTAATAAAAATCATTGCACCTCGCTCCAAATTTCAGGGATGGTTTATCAGACTAACTGAAAAATTGAAAGCAAATATGTATGTAGAAAAAAGTATCCCCTATAGAAAACATAAAAGTTTAGATGATCTGTGCATTTATATAATATGGTTCCTAGAGCATTTTGGCTAAAGAAAATTTGATTTAGACCTTCAAAAACATAGTTAAACACCATTCTCAGGATTCCATGAACTTTAATCTGTTTGGGTGAATCTATTCCACTGGGAGAAGCTTTGGAATTTCTGGGAGCATTTTTTTAAAGTGTCTAATGTGGAAGAATGAATACTAGAGGTCTGTGGGTGCTAAATATTCTACAATGAGAGGGACAGTATCTCAAAAGAAATGTTGTCTTGTGAAATATCCACAATGATGTGCCTCCTGAGAAAATAGTTATTGATCTAGGTGTTATACATATGGGAATGGTTAAATTCAATGATTTATATATATATATATATATTTATATGTATAATTTATATATATTATTATAATTTTTATATATATTGATATGTATCAATAGATAGGAGCTTTTAATCAAAAGAGAATCCACTAAATCTGCCCTTCTACTAATGGAAGGAAAGGTAGTCCAGATATCTTTTTTTTTTTTTTTTTAATTTTTTTTTTTTTTGGTTTTGTTGGGTCTTCGTTTCTGTGCGCGGGCTTTCTCTATTTGCGTCCAGCGGGGGCCACTCTGCATCGCGGTGTGTGGGCCTCACTGTCGCGGCCTCTCTTGTTGCGGAGCACATGCTCCAGACGCGCAAGCTCAGTAGTTGTAGCTCACGGGCCTAGTTGCTCCGCGGCATGTGGGATCTTCCCAGACCAGGGCTCGAACCCGTGTCCCCTGCATTGGCAGGCTGATTCTCAACCACTGCGCCACCAGCAAAGCCCAGACATTTTTTTTTTAATGTCAAAATATGTTTTTATGCAATGTCTCAAAGCTTCTTAACCTAATTTATACTCTTTACCCCATTTAACACACCATTCTTTTATCCTTATTCCAAAATCTTTCTGTACCACCCAGCAATAAAACCCATTCCTTCATTACATTTATGCTAAGGCATAAATATTATCATGATTTTCTTCTCAAGGGTAATTACACTGTAACAGACATTCTAATCTCTTTCCTTTGCTCCCCCTCTCTGTTTCTCTCTCTCTCTTTCTTTTTCTATTGCAATTTGAAACTAGGCAAGTGAGGACTCTGCATATAGAACATTTTCCAGGACTCCCAGGACTCAGAGCAGACACGTGTGGTTGTTACTCAAGAAAGATGCATTATCTTTGCTTCCTATGAACAACCACACTAAAAAAAAAATCATCATTTACTAAACATTTTAACTAAAATGATATATGCAGGCTCTCACCAGAGAACATGCTTTGTTTTAAATCTATTCCACATTTTACATATTGCTGGGCTTTTTATAATAAGGTACGTTGCTTATCAGGCTAGAAAAGAAGTACAACAATGTAAGAATCAAAATTGCCTCTAATTAGTAATACAAAATTCACAAAGTGAAGAAGCAAATGGTTACTATATTTTAGTATTCTTCAGCATAATGTAACACGTGGCCATAATAGTATTATAAGCCAAAAAATTCATAAGTAACGCCACCTGACTAGTGGCTAAGTAAAACTATGGTGTTTTAAAGTGAGATGATCCTGGAAGTGTGTCCGCAGCATCACTTCACATTAAAGGATACAATTTGGTTCGATTAAAACTTGATGATTCTGGTATAGAGAATGGTCATGGTGACTTATGCAAAATTAAACTCTGATTTTAAGCAGTTATAACTGAAACATGGCTATTACAAAAATAATGCAAATGAAATTGAATATCAAAAATGTTTTATTCTCCTTGTTTGATGCTTATGTATGTATGTGTGTAGCTGCACATAATTAATACATTTCCCTATCTTTAGAAAGAAAGTGAATGACAAGCCCCCAACCACTTTATCATTCTATTCAGAAACCTCAACTTTTTCTCAGTTCCCCACTGTGTCTAATTTATTCCCACATTCTCTGTATTCCACCCCATATGACTATCTCTCAAATCTGTCCCCATTTCTCCATCACTACTGACACTACGTGTTTCAAATCTTTCCACTTGAATGTCCTCTAAATAATCTAGCCTTCAGTGTATTTATGAGCTTACCTTTTTGTTCTTAGTTGTGATTTCTAGAACACAACTCTAACCATATCAGTCCTTCCTTAAATGGCTCCTCACTGCCTTCAAACCAAATCCAAATTCTTTTTTTTGTTATTAATTTTTACTTTGTTGTGTTAGTTTCTGCTGTACAGCAAAGTATATGTGTACATATATCCACTCTTTTTTGGGTTTCCTTCCCATGTAGGTCACCACAGAGCACTGAGTAGAGTTCCCTGTGCTATACATACAGTAGGTTCTCATTAGTTATCTGTTTTATACATAGTAATGTATATACGCCAATCCAAATTCTTAACGTGCAAGTCACTTAAAGGCTTGGTGCTGACCTACTGATCCAGTCTCATTTCTGTAGAAGACGTTTAGCAACATCTAATATTTGATTATTATAACTGGAAGGGGGTGCCACCGGCTTCTTATGGGTAGAGACCAGAGGTGCTACTAAACCTCCTACAGTGCACATTCAGCCCTCCACAACAAAGAATTATCCAGCCCCAAATGTTACCTGAAGGTGTCGGGAAAGCCTGCTTCAGGACAAAAATAACGTCCTTTATGTTGAAATCCTTAGCACCTCACAGAGGGCCTGACTCTTAAAGGGGGTTTCATAAATTCATACTAAATGAATGTACATAAAGATATATGGTCGTTGTGCTATAAAAATTAAATACTGATATAGACTGGTTAAGGTTTAAAAATTAATTTTCATAACTTGTTCCCTCGTCTGTTCCTAAGCACACGATATTTCCTTGGCTTGGATACCCTGCCCACCCTCACATATTTCTAACATCCCATCAAATATTTTTTGTTCTATGTCTAAAATATATCTCAAATATGCCCATTCCTCTCTCCTCCACTGCCACCATCCTCCTTCAGGTCATAGCTATTTCTCATTCTAAATAGTCTTCTAAGTGTGTTTTTCTGTTTAAGCACCCCTTCCATCCATTTTATACAGAAGCCAGTGATCATCTGAAAAAAAAATAATATTAATTATATTACTCCTCTGCTTAGCATGTGGAAGTTTTTTTTCCATTTCACTTAAGATAATAATAATAATAATGATACCCTAATTAGATAGTGAAGACTCCACATATTGTTTCTCTTTATTTCTGCCTTATCTAATTCAGCTGCATCAATGTTAGTATTTCCAATTCTTCACATTTTGTGAACAAGAAATTGCAATTTCTTGGAATACTCGGGCATCCCCCAAATCATAAATAACTATCTAGTATTGTTTTGTTTTGTTTTGTTGTTTTGCGGTACGCGGGCCTCTCACTGTTGTGGCCTCTCCCATTGCGGAGCACAGACTCCGGACGCGCAGGCTCAGCGGCCATGGCTAATGGGCCCAGCCGCTCCGCGGCATGTGGGATCTTCCCGGACCGGGGCACGAACCCGTGTTCCCTGCATCGGCAGGCGGTTTCTCAACCACTGCGCCACCAGGGAAACCCCTATCTAGTATTCTTAATATCTCCAGTCACTATTATGAAAGCGTAAAATGTTTACTCACTAAAAAGGAAAGAGTAAGTTTAGTATTATTTACAAAGAACTATAGTCTACAGTAAATATTCAAACACTGGAAAACTCCAGCGAAAGTACTACGTGGCATTTGAATAACACATCATTCAGATCTCTTAGTAAGGTAAGAACAACACACAGAATCACTTGGAAAATTGCCAAAGTACGGATTTATTTTGCCTCCAAACTTGACATTTCTTGGAACACTTATAGGATTTGTATACAGTAAGTACATTAACTTCTTAATATGTATTTTATTTGTAAAAACAACTCACCTTTAGCCATAGACAAAGGCACAAACATACAGTATAATGTGGGAATAGTTACAACCAGGACTGACAGTAGACTGTGACCACATCTTTTCTACCTGCTACTGTCCTGGTTCCCCAAAATGCTGGCCTTAACCTTCTGGTCTATGTTGGCATTTCCTGCTTATTTATATGAATTTTTCTTACTTTTCTGATTTCCCAACTGATTGTTCTCAGGAATAAGATTCAGAAAAAAACATTTAAATTTGCTAAGAAATATAAGGAAGAAATTCCCATTTCTGGAAACTAAGCTACACAATTATTCCTTCCACAAGTCATGGTCACTAAGCTGTTCTCACAGTTTGGGATTTTTCATGTGCTGCTCCCTCTGCCTGGAATGCCTTGCCCTTCAATCTTCATGGGACCCATTTGATTCATTCTTCAGGTCAAAGGTGGAATGTCCTTTCTTGAATGAGGGCATGTAGGAATGCCTTTCCAAGTCAGTCTCTAGTCCTAATCATTTCTTTCTTTCTATCTACCTATCTATTATCTATCTATATCTATCTATCTATCTACCTACCTACCTATCTATATATATATCTACCTATTTATCTATCATTTATTTACCTATCTACTTATCTATCTCTACCTCTATCATCTATATGTGTCTCATCAAACTATAAAGGTATATATTGTATTTACTTAGGTGTTTACGCATTCAATATCTGTTTAATAGGTGACAGCCATTCAACATATTAGCCGGAAAGAATCATACCCATTCAAGCTTTGATTTCCATAAACAAAAACATGTTCTATTTTTTCTTCTTTTGGAACCACCTGAAATGTTAACTAAAATGATGTGTACTTCATGAGGGGAACACACCATGATTATTTTGTTTAATTCTATCTTTAGGTTTGAGCAGAATTCCTGGAATTTGGGAGGATAGTGTATAAGCATTTCTTAAATGAATGGTGTATACCTATTCATCCGCTTCTGTGATCTGGCTTTAATAAGAGGGAGAAAAATCTAATATTGTCTTTTTTATTGAAGTACAGTTGATTTTATGATGTTGGGTTAGTTTTAGGTGTACAGCAAAATTATATATATTTTTTTTTTCAGATTCTTTTCCCTTATAGGTTATGCCAAAATATTGAGTACAGTTCCCTGTGCAATATAGTAGGTCCCTGTTGGTCATTTATTTTATATACAGTGGTGTGTGTATGTTAATTCCAAACTCCTAATTTATCCCTCTCCCTTCCCCTTTGGTAACCATAACTTTGCTTTCTATGTCTGTGGGTCTATTTCTGTTTTATATACAAGTTCATTTGTATAAGATTTTTAGATTCCACATATAAACAATATCATATGATATTTGTCTAATATTGTCTTTCGAGGCCTACGGCCTGATAAAGAGTTCAGCGTTTATCAGACTTTAAGTAACAATTCTTCCATTTAGGCTCAGTGGAAAGTGTTTGAAAGGACAGCAGCAGATCCCAAGTGTATTAGTTGCCTGTAACAATTCTGTAACAAATTCCCAGAAACCTAGTGGCTTAAAACAACACAAATGTGTTATCTTAGTATTCTGGAGGTCAAAAGTCTAAAATGGGCCAGCAGGGTGGCGTTCCTTCTGGGGGCTCATTGTGAACAATCTTTTAAATTCCTTGACTTTTCTAGCTTCTAGAGGCTGACTGCATCCCTTGGCTCATGGCTCCTTCCTCTGTCTTCAAAGCCAGAAGTGTAAGCATCTTCAAATTTCCCTTCTTCTCTTACCTTTAATGCTATGGTAACATTTTGCTCTCTAATTCTGACCCTCCTACCTTTCTTATAAATGGATTAGGTCCCTTTGGATAATCCAGGACCATCTCTTCATTACAAGGTCCTTAACTTGATGACATCTGCAATGTCCCTCTTGCCATTTAAGTAACATATTCCCAGGTGTAGCAGATTAGGGGATTAGGGGTGAGCCATTATCCTCACTACCACATCAAATAATCCAGTTCTGCTATTTGAATGGGAAGTAATTACTCATTCACTAATTCACTCATTTAACAAATATGCAGTTCACTCAAGGAACTGCACTAGGCAAGATTCCCTTAAGGTATTGGAAGGAAAGGATGATAGGTCAGAAAACTAGGTTAACAGTTACCATATAGAATGAGAGTGATAAATGCTTTCACGGAGGAAAGGAAGGGGCTTTGGGAACGGCCAGCACCACTCCTAATAGTGTTTATTAGTGTTATAGAGACTCTCCCCGCCCAAGAATCATAATTTACTTTAATAATCAAATTTTTATTTTATATTCAAATGGTTAGCACAGATAAAGGTAACTATAAGTTTTACAGAACTATGTTAGTCACCAAAAAAAAGTCCTGCACATCTTTTTTTAAGACATTTTGAAACTGACCTCATTGAGTCAACTACTTAACCTAGATTTTTATTTGACTAATGTCTGTGTTTTTAAATGTTTTATTTTTAAATAAATGAGATTTTTAATGTAATTTCCACAGGAACTTTGATTGTAGTGTTATTTCACTAGCATTTCACTTCAACACTCTATGTTTAATACAGAATTTGGGGTCATTTTAGCTTAAAATTTCCACAGTTGGGATGCTGAATGTAAGGCCTTGGTGTACTCCTGAATCTGTATTTAGTGTAGCATCTTTTAAGAACATCAAAATGCAAGAGCGCTGTTTAATAAAGAATTTAACCCTGCTCCAAAAGAAGTCTAGCCTTACCCTTAGCTCCTGGGAAGTTATATTTGTTTTCCTTGGGATAGCCAGATATTCACAATGTGATTCAGAATGAAGACAGGTCACTTTTAAAAACTAAAAGACTGGGCTTCCCTGGTGGCACAGTGGTTGAGGGTCCGCCTGCCAATGCAGGGGACACGGGTTTGTGCCCTGGTCCAGGAAGATCCCACATGCCGCGGAGCAGCTAGGCCCGTGAGCCACGGCCTCTGAGCCTGCGTGTCCGGAGCCTGTGCTCCGCAGCAGGAGAGGCCACAACAGTGAGAGGCCCACGTACCGCAAAAAAAAACAAAAAAACAAAAAAAAAAAAACCTAAAAGACTAACAGTGTGATTTAGGGTGGAAGCTTTTGGTCATGCAGTATCAGTACACATGGAGACTGAGAACCATGTGGGCAAGCAATCAATCATGTCTACATGACGGTGCACCAATAAAAACTCTGAACACCATGCTTGTGTGAGCTTGGCAATACCTCACGAGTATTATCACATGCTGAAGTTAGGAAAGCAGCACAAACCAACTCCATAGGGAGAAGACAAGGGAAGCTCCACATTTGATATGTCTTCAGATTTCACCCCATGCAGTTCTCTTGTGGCTGATTTTAATCTATACTTTTTCCCATTCATTAAATATAAGTGAGTATAATAGCTTTCAGTGAGTTCTTTGAGTTTTCACTTTCCACTCTCCTCCCCAAAACACACACACACACACACAGACACACACAGACACACACACACGAATAAGCCTTGGAGAACAGAATATATGTCTTTCTTGCTTACCATTTTAAACTCGCTGTCTAGCACAATATGATCTACATGGCACTCAACAAATATTTTTTAAATGGATAAATGACTATTTATGCATGGTTGTTCTATTTTGATCTCAAAATAAAGTGCCATGCCTGAGTTTGTTCACCTTATAAGAATTACTATTGTCTAGAAAATACAAACATACATACACATATATAATTGCACATGGACACATTTAACCTTGGGAAAAATAAGTGAATTCACATATAATAACTTATTATTTCTGTTCTTGTTGCAGGTCCCGCTGAGATAATTTAAGTAAGAGGTTACTCTTCAAGTCAAAAGATCGTGGTTTAAATAAATCCATGAGGCCCACAGCAACGAAACAAGTAGGCTCTTTAGTTGGGAAAAAGAAAAAAACATACAGGTGATGCAATCCACAACTAAAAAACAAACAATCTCAGGACAGTAATAGTTCATTCTTACTAACTGAACTGTTTCTCTAGCTACTTCTGACTGTTAGAGCTGCAGGTTTTTAAAGGATTTTCCCCTGCAGATGTGTATAGTAGTCTATCAGAATATATTTATGTTGTATAAAATCTATATAAATCATGAATAAGAAACATGATCAAAGAAACTTAAAAGGCAATAATTTTGGCCCTTTTGACAAAATTGGAATAATATCATAACCACACAGGTAGAAAAATATTCTGAAATGAGAAAAGTGTTTGTACTTAGAAGGAGCGCAAGAAATAGTTGAATTACTTCCATTTCTGAAAGTGGATTTCTTTTTATAATTCCATTGATAGTTTTAATTTTGTTTTAAAATTCATGTAAGATATTTGACATTTATGATTATACTCTAATATATGGCAATATGTATGTGTATCTTTGTATTACTAAAAATATTTTCATGTTTTATATCTCTCCCATTGAGTTTCAGCCAAAACATTTTTCAGTGTTTGCAGTCTGTCAACAATCTGTTAGGTTCCAAGGACATAAAGATGAATAAAACACAGGCGCTCTCCTCAAGGATCACAGTGTATGTGTGTGGGGGGGAGAGGGGAAATTAGATAGGAAAATAAATGATACAGTAAAAATATATCATTTCTTCAGATTGATTTTTAACTTATTCCAGCATAACTGTTATGCAGTGTTATTATTTTCTACAATATAATTTCAAGGGATACATTAGTTTCCATTGTAAATATATAATTAGTATGACCAATCCCCTATAACAGAACATTTATTTCTTTCTATTTTGTATGTTGCTCTATAATGTTTCAGTTAAAGAAAGATATTTATCTCAGCATTTCTCTTTCTCTATCTCTCTGGACCTCTGGAGCTAGATCAGTTTAGGGAATATAGACTTTTTTGTATACAATAATAAGGTAATGAGGTGATATAATCAAGGTTAAAGTTGATGAATTAAATTACTTAGAAGGGTATAAAGCAATATTAGAGCATAAAGACTGGAGAAAGGGTGACAAATTCGGAGAATCTGACAAAAAAATAACATTAAGATAGAACAGGGCTTCCCTGGTGGCGCAGTGGTTGAGAGTCTGCCTGCCGATGCAGGGGACACGGGTTCATGCCCCGGTCCGGGAAGATTCCACATGCCGTGGAGTGGCTGGGCCCGTGAGCCATGGCCGCTGAGCCTGCGTGTCCGGAGCCTGTGCTCCGCAACGGGAGAGGCCACAACAGTAAGAGGCCCGCGTACCGCAAAAAAAAAAAAAAAAAAAAAAAAAAAAAAAGCAAGAAGCTCTATGTAAATATAAAGAAACAAGCCAAGATATGGAAACAACATGTGTCCACTGACAGATGAATGGATTAAAAACTGTGATATACGGGACTTCCCTGGTGGTCCAGTGGTAAGACTCCGCGCTTCCAATGCAGGGAACTTGGGTTCCATCCCTGGTCAGGGAACTAAGATCCCACATGCCGTGCAGCCAAAAAATTTTTTTTTAAGTGTGATATATATTTATATATATATATATATATACACACACACACACACACACACACACACATACACACACAGAGTGGTCTTCGATGTTACTAACTGCAAAAAGATTACAACTCACTGAAGGCTCAGATGATGGTTAGCATTTTTTAGCAATAAAGTATTTTTTTAAAGGTATGGATATTTTTTTAGACATAATGCTATTGCATAGTTAATAGATTACAGTATGATGTAAACATAACTTATATATGCACTGGGAAACCGAAAGTTTCAAATAACTCACTTTATTGCAATGGTCTGGAATTGAACTTGTGGCATTGCCAAGGTATGTCTGTACCTTCCAATTCAGAGTTTGTGGCGATTTTACAGAACATAACTACCATGAAGAATGAGAACCGAGTGTGTAGATATATATTACATACATATATATAAAATACATACATAATATATATAATACATACATATATATGTATATATGTACACTATATATGTGTATCTTATATGTACGTGTGTGTATCACATATGTCTGAAAAGTAAGTATGGTGTACACAGGCTAATACTGGAGGCTTTATTGCTAAGTCAAGCACATGGAAATCCTATAATCAGCTTTACTATCTAGCACAGTATTAGATGTTCTCACCAATGTAACTGGTCAAAAGAGAAAAATTAGAAGTATAAATACTCAAAAGGGAGCACTAAAACATTAATGTTTGCAGATGATATGATTTAAACCTGAAATTCCACTACACTCAACTGAAAAACTTCTACAAACAATAAATAATTCTTTCAGGTAGTGGGGTGTGAAATTAAAATACAGAAATCAATAGCCTTCGTGTATACACACAATGACCAACTGAATATATAAGGTAAAAGAAGACCTTATTTATATTAGCAACAAAAGTAAAATCAAAAGCATAGGAAAAAACAATGAAAAATGGGAAAAGTCTACTTGAGAAAAAATTTTAAACACTCTTAACAACTACAAAAGTAGAATGAAACAAGTGGAAATATATACCACAGAAAGACTCAGTCTCATAAAGTTGTCATGTGCAGGATATACGAAAAAATAAATTGGCATAAATATCAAGAAAAACTTTGGAAAAAAGGAGTGACAAGGGGAAATTAAGCCTACCAGAAAACAAACATAAAATTACAAATTGAGTTATTGACTTCTAGATTAACAGACCAACAAAATAAGCCAAAGTTTCAGAAATGGACTCACATACATATAGAAATTTACTATATCATAAAGGAAGCATTTCAGGTAGGATTGGAATTTTAAATCAATGGTATTGTGATAAATTCGGTAGTTATTTGTGGAATAATGGAGTTAATACCTCATCACACTCTAAAATGGATCAAAATTGATCAAAGACATATACATACATATAATTTTTATATTTATCTCCAGCAGCAGTGTAGAAGACATGGCTAATTTATTTATGATCATGGAGTGGAAAAGGCTATTCTAACTATGCTTCAAAATCTAGAAGTCATAAAAAATATTTATTTCTACTTTATATAATTAAGAATCTATGCCTAGCTAACCCCCATCACAATAATCAAAGGCAAAAGGTATAACAAACTGAAAAAATTAGATTCATAGTACAGATAAAAAGTCTAACATACCTAACTTATAAAAAGCTCTATATATTAAAAGATAAATTCAATAGAAAATTGGTAAAACATATGAATAGACAATTGTATATGTTGAGTAATAAGTTCATCACCCCATATAGCTGGATCCTGAAGAAACAGTCTTTGATGCTAACTTAATATCATTTGTTTATATACAGGTACAGAAAGCTCACTTTAAAAGCATGTCAACTTTCATTTGCACAATGATCAGAGAATAATTTCAAAAAGGCACTCTGGGGCTTCCCGGGTGGCGCAGTGGTTGAGAGTCCGCCTGCTGATGCAGGGGACACGGGTTCGTGCCCCGGTGTGGGAGGACCCCACATGCCGCGGAGCTGCTGGGCCCGTGAGCCATGGCCGCTGAGCCTGTGTGTCCGGAGCCTGTGCTCCGCAACGCGAGAGGCCACAGCAGTGAGAGGCCCGCGAACCGCAAAAAAAAAAAAAAAAAAAAAAAGGCACTCTGAAATATTTGACTTCTGAAAATATTACCATTTTAAGGACATAGAATAAACAACGTTAGTGATTTTGTTTTTACATTTTAATTAATGAGAATTTTTAATGCTCCTTTCATGACATTCTTAATTTTAAATATACTATTCATCATAATAAAAACAGAAGTTTCATCAGGCACACTATCTAATTTACTCAGAAAAGCACCCTTCTGATGATTGTGGACATCTTTAAATATTAAGGGACACACAATTTTCCAAGCCACAAACAAGTGTAACCACATTATTTTTTCCATTCTCGTAACTATCCAAGTAGTCAAAAATATCATATCCCCATTGTTTCAATGAAGAAAAAGAAGACTGCAAATTCTATCTCTGTAGTGCTTAATACACATAATAATTGATGAACATTATTTTATTTTAATATAGTAGCAGCTCACTGAGAATAAAGACCTAAACAACTTAAGTAACTGTTTACGTTTGGGTGTTCTGGGGTTTTTCATTCGGTCATTGTTTTGATTAAATGATATACAGAAGTAGCACAAAATCTAGAATGTTCAGTATACTCAAAGGAATGCACATTATTAAATCTCATATTAAATCTGTGAACTTTCCTCAGAATTTGAAGCAGGCATAACTAAATTAGAGCTGTTTAATGAAATCACGTTATTATCTATCTGCCCATCTATTTATAACTTGTTTTCATAGATGTTTTTATAGATATTTTTAATTTTGTGTTTCAGTAAGCATTTTAAATGTGCTAGAAATTGTGCTATAGGCTTTATTTTTTTATTCTCGTAACAATGCAACTAGTCAAAAATATCATCCCCATAATATCTGTGAAAAAACAGAGGATTATAAGTATTCATATCTGTTTTGATATGGAATAAAAATAAGAAGTCTGACATCATAGCATAATTTCTTAAACAGCAGATAATATTGTCTCCTTAAAAATACTGTCATGGATATTCATCTATAATGAATGTACTTTGTTGAACTTTTGATATAAACAAATGCAACTACCTTGCATGGATATTAATTGATATAAGTATGTTACATTAGTAAAATAATTTTATCTATTTAAAGGTTAATGTTTATTTTTCTTTTAAACTCATTTTATCTTTCTGAGCCATGAGAAAGGAAAGAAGGCAGAGCTCAATACACAGGCAGGATTTAGGGCAGTGCTGTCCAATAGAATCTTCTATAATTATGGAATTGTCCTTTATCTCCACTCTCTTATATGATAGCCACTAGCCACATGGGAAGAATGGGTGAAGGTGGTCCAAGAGTGTAAACCTCCACTTATAAGATAAATAAGTTCTGGGGAAGTAATGTACAGCATGGTGGCTATAGTAATGTACAGCATGGTGACTATAAGGTACTGTATACTTGAAAGTTGCTAAGAGAATAGATCTTAAATGTTCTCACCACACACACACACACACACACACACACACTCAGACACAGACACAAGTTAACTCTGTGAAGTGACGGATGTGTTAACTAACCTTGTTTTGGTAGTCATTTCACTAAATCATCAAGTTGTTAACATTACACTTATAAAATGTTATTTATCAATCATATCTCAGTAAACCTGAAAGAATGTGTTAAATATTATTTTATTGTTTTGACTTTTTAAAAGGAACTAATATAAGTGTATATTAATTTTAATTTTCAATAGCCATATACGACCAATGGATGATGTATTGGACAGTGCACTTCTAAAGTTTATGCCAAACTACTACCCCGTACATGGTAGACCTCCTGTCAACCTACATCCAAGTATGTCTCTAATATGCCCACTTTTTTTTTCATCTTTCAAACAACGATAGCAACAAAGGGTACAATTTCTTTCAAATTAGTACACCTGGTCTACTCCCTGAAGTCCATTCTCCAGACAGCAATAAAAGTAAATCTTCTAAAAAAAAAACCAAATTAACATAATACTTAACGGTAAAAGATTGAGAGCTTTTTCCCTAAAATCAGGCACAAGACAAGGATGCCCACATTCACCACTTCTATTTAACACAGTACTAGAGTTTCTAGTCAGAGCACTTGGTGTTGAAAAAGAAATAAATGGCATTCAAACTGGAAAGGAAGAAGTAAAACTATCTCTGCAGATAAAATGATCTTATAAAAAGAAAAACCTAATGAATACACACACACACACACACACACACACACACACACACTGTTAAAGCTAGTAAAAAAATTTAGTAAAGTACAGGACTCAAAATCAACACAGAAAAATTTGTTGTACATAAATACACTAGCAATGAATAAGCCAGAAACTGTATTAAAAGAACAATCCTATTTACAATAATATTAAAAGGAATAAAATTACTTAGAAATAAATTTAGCCAAGGAGGTACAAGACCTATTTACTGAAAAGTAAAAAGCATTTCTAAAGAAATTAAAGAAGACCTAATAAACGGAAAGACATCCCATATTCATGGATTGGAAGAATTAATATTGTTAAGATGACAACATTACCCAGAGCAATTTAGAGATTCAATGCATCCCTATGAAAATATCAACAGCATTTTTGAAGAAATGTAAAAATCCATTTTTAAATTCATGTGAAATCTCAGGGGAGCTGAATAGGCAAAGCAATCTTAAAAAATGAATAACAAGGTTCGAAGACTCATACTTCCTCATTTCAAAATTTACCACAAATCCACAATAATTAAAATATTATAGTACATGGAATAGATGTAGAGACCTGTGGAATAACATTTAGAGCCTAGAGATAAACTCTTACAACTATGGTCAACTAATTTTCCACATGGATGCTGAGACCATTCAGTGGAAAGGAACAGTATCTTCACAAACAATGCTGAGAAAATTGTATATCCACATGCAAAAGAGTGAAGTTGGAACTTTACCTTACACCAGATACATAAATTAACTCAAAATGTATCAAAGATATAAATAGTAGAGCTAATACTATAAAACTCTTGGAAGAAAACATAGGGGCAAATCTTTATCATCTTGGACTTGGCAATGGTTTTTAAATATGACTCCAAAAGCACAGCAGAAACAACAAGAAAGAGATATATTGGACTTCATCAGAACTAAAAACATGTATGGATCAAAGAATGCTATGAAGAAAGTGAAAAAACACAGAATAGGAAAATGTATTTGTAAATTATATTTCTGAAAAGTGTTTAATATTAAAAATATTTTTAAAGTTTACAACTCAACAACAAAAAGAGAAACAACTCAAGTTTTTAAATGGGCCAAGGACATGAACAGACATTTCTCCAAAGAAGATTTACAAAATGGCCAATAAGCACACTAAAAGATACTCAACAGCATTACTCATTTGGGAAATGCAAATCAAAGCACAAGTCAATACCAGGATGGTTATAATGAAAAAAGAGAGAGAACAAAATGGAGAGAGAGGGAGGGAGGAAGGGAGGGGAAGGAAGGAAGGAAGGAAGGAAAGAAGGAAATAACAAGTGTTTGCCAGGATGTGGAGAAACTGGAACCCTTGTACGTTGCTGGTGGGAATGTAAAATGTTGCAGCTGCTATAGAAAAGAGCTTTGCAGTTCCTCAAAACTGTATACATAGATTTACCATAGGACCTAGCAATTCAACTCCTAGGTACCTAAAATATTGGAAACAGGAACTCATACAGATGACTGTACATCAATGTTTATTGCAGCATTATTCACAGTAGCCAAAAGATGGAAATAATTCAAGTATCCATCAACAGATGAATAGATAAACAAAATGTGGTATATACATGTAATGGCTATTTTTCAGCCTTACAAAGGAATAAAGTTCTGGTACATGCTACAACATGGATAAACCTTAAAAACAGTATGCTGAGTGAAATAAGCCAGACACAAAAAGAAAAATACTTGTATGATTCATATAAAAATATTTATATGAAATATCTAAAGTAGGCAAATTTATAGAGACAGAAAGTATATTAGAGGTTACCACGGCCTGGGAGGGGGGTGGAATTGGGAGTTATTAGTTAATGGGTACAGAGTTTCTGTTTGGGTTGATAAAAATTTTTCAAAACAGGTAGTAGTGGTGATGGTTGCACAGCATTGTGAATTTAATTAATACCACTGAATTTTATACTTAAACATTGTTAAAATGGCAAATTTTGTTATGCATATGTATTTTACCACAATTGAAAAAGGGGTAGAGTAACAATAAAATTCCAAGGCATATTTAAAAGAAACTCTCGAATCATATCATTCTATCACCCAAAAGTCCTCCAACAGATGATCATCATTTAAAAAATAAAATCAGGGCTTCCCTGGTGGCGCAGTGGTTGGGAGTCCGCCTGCCAATGCAGGGGACGCTGGTTCGTGCCGCGGTCCGGGAAGATCCCACGTGCCGCGGAGCGTATGGGCCCGTGAGCCATGTCCGCTGAGCCTGCGCGTCTGGAGCCTGTGCTCCGCAACGGGAGAGGCCACAACAGTGAGAGGCCCACGTACCGCAAAAAAAACAATAAAATCAGAATTCCGTACCTAGGCTTTCAAGCCGCTATGTATTTTGGCTCTTGTCTGCTTCTCCAATGTGAAGCCACAAAATGGTCTTTTACCTGTTTCCTGAACATATTAAGCTTTTATCCACATTAGGACCTTTACATCAGATTTTTTCTGTCAACAAAGCCTAGAGTATATTTATGCAATGCACACATGTTGGCTTTCTCTATAAATTCAATTTTCTTGCTGTTGAGAAGGGAGTTGCATAGCATCATAGTTAAAACCATCAATTCTGGAGCCAGATTATTAGGGTTTAAACCCAAGCCTCATCACATACTGGACCCATGACTTTGAAAGTTACTATGTCTCAATTTCCTCAAATGTAGAAAGAAAATAATAATAAAAATTGCCTTATGAGATTATTATGGTATAGTGTAACATGTTATGGGTAGGACATTAGTAAATTAATGAATATAGTTACGTCCTTAAACTAATATCTGGCTCATGGCAAACATTACTGAGTATGTTCCATTTACTATTATTATTATTAAAGAATTATCTTACCTCTTCCTCCTACTTCCTGCCCCTTCCTTACCAAGAGAAGACAGCTGATGTGCTCAGCAGGCAGCAACCTTCTCAGGGGGGTAAGGCCGTATTTTCAGTTTTAAAGGACTGACCTCAACTGAGCTAAATCAGGCATGGGAATCCCCTTCCTGCTTGACTGTCTTTGATCTAGAGGTAAATATGTGATCAAGTTCTGGCCAAGAATTCCAAATAGAAAGTCTCCTGGCATCTCTCCAGGAAAGACTCACATCACTAATTGAAAAAAATCATGTTGCAGGGGAAAAAAGTGCCTGTTTTTACATTGCTCTGTTCTTTTTGTCTTGAAAGGAATTATGTGAAGATGTGATTTTGGAGCTACAGCAGCCCTCTTGCATCACCAGACTGTTAGGAGGTAATTCTCCATGTTGTTTCTATTCCTATCATAACAGCTCTTGTTTTAGATTATCTTTTTAAGGATGTTTGCGTGGTGAACAGTCTTTAAATCTAGAAATAGTATTTCCCTTGGGAAAGAGGGCATATTTGTTTTCTGACTAGGATGATAAAGATAACTCCTCCCTCCAGTGCAAAGGGTGGGCAAGTTTGCTAGCCGTCCCCTTGAAAGATTTGGGATTTTCCACCTTGGGGTTCCTCAGTGTTCCTCCTACCTGAGTGTGTGTGAAGCTCCAAAGGGGCCCTGAGAGGTTTTCAGAGTAATGAGAACCAATATGAATGTGAAGCTCATGCTTCTTATTCTGTCTCTGACCCAGAAGTTTCCCGTCTTCTGCCAGCTTTTATGAAACTGTGGCAGGTTAACTACTTATTTTGCAAGCAGGGTAAAGTCTCAGATCCTTTACAGCTTCTCACAAAGACAAGTTTAAATACAAAAGCCAGCTTGCTGAAAAATACTAGAGCAAAAGATAGGAACTTCCTATTGAACCACTGTACCTAACCTGGAATACCTACCTCCAGACACATTATATGATTAAAACACACACACACACACACACACACACACACACACAAACAAATAAAAGACTGCTATTCATATATTCATCTGATGAACACATTCTATCTAAAAATATGAAGAAAATGTATTATACTCACTCATCATTTGCTGATTTGAGTACCAAGAAGAATAGGCTGGAATACCTATTTGAAGAGATGTTCTTTTTATTTAGCCTTCTCATACCTCCTGTAAAATCTGCTATAGTTCAGGCTCAACTCTTATAAAATCTATTATAATTTTGGTTCAATGCCACAAACCGCTAGCATGGATGCTTACAATTATGTACCATGCCAGCCCTAAGCAATCAGTAACATTATGTTTTAAAAAAATGCTGGTTAAATTCGTTGGTTGTAGATATATCTAAAGAGGTTGTTTTGCCTGAGAATATTTTTGGTTTTCAAGAAGCAACCTCCTTATCTTCTCACCACGTCCTGTGATGCTAGCCACACAGGACTTCATGGAGGTTCCACACACACCAGATGTTTGTCCACCTTTATAAATATGAAAACTCTGCTTTCTATTGCTCTGATGTTTTTATTCCACTTTGGTTTCCTGGAGAAGTTCTCTCTAATAAACTTAATGTGTTTGTTTTCTCAAATCACTCTCAGTCAGAAGTCTCTGCCCTTTCTCCTATTTCCCTACGCTATTTTACACTTACCAATGTTTTCATCCATTTTGTGTCACATTGTAACTTGTATACATGCCTCTCTCCTCCATCACATTTTGTCTTGCTTTAGGATTTTTCCTGCATTATATTTTTGTAGTCCCACTCATTTTTTTCATTAAACAAATACTTGTTGAGAACCTACTCTGTGCTAGCCACTGTCCTTGGCAATGGGAATATAGCTATATGAGAGTCAGGTTGAGATATTTTCTTGGCAGAACTTACATTCTAGTGAGAGAGGCAAGGTAAGAACAATAAATAAGTGGAGAAATACAATGACAAAATAAGTACAGTTTGAGATTAGTGTTATGAAGGAAAAAAAACAGCAAAATAACTGAAAAATAAAAAGTAACGAGAAATCCAATTTGGACAGAGCAGCCAAGAAATGCTTTTCTGAGAAAGTAGCATTTTGGTGCTGACTTGAAAGGTGAGAATGAGACAGCCATGAGAAAAGCCAGGGAAGCCCATTTTGGATGCGACACACAAAAGAGAAGACTGGGAAAGGGTGCCTGGAGACCAAGCTAGTTAGATGACAAGAAGGAGGGGAAGAATGATAGTAAAGCTTAGAGAGATGGAGAGAAGAACTGTGTGGGTTGTGCAAAGGGATTTAGAATTTGTTCCAAGAGCAACGGAAAAAAAAAAAAAATCACTGAATATTTTCCAAGAATTGATGTGATCTAACACACATTCCTGAGAAGTCACTCTGGCTTCTCCGAGGTACATTTATTCAGCCCTGTTGGATGCCTGTAAACAATAGTCCAGGTCAAATAATGTGACATCTAGACTAAGGCTGAGGTATGGGATGGAGCAAAATGGATGAATTAGAGATCTAAAAGTGTTTATTAATGGATTGAATATGGTTAATGAGGGGAAAGAGGGTATTGGGAATAATCCATAGGTTTTAAAACTGAGCAAGCAGCTGAGTGATGATAAAAGAATGAAAGGAGGTAGAATTTTTGGAAGAATATCAAGAGCTCCAGTTTCAACATATTAATTTTGAGACAGTCATTTAATATCTAAAAGAAGATGTCCAAAACAGTAGATGATTATTAGAATCAGGATGGCCTTCTGAAGAGAGATCTGAATGGAAGAAACACATTTGATGTCTATAGGAGTAATACTTGTATTTAACACTATGGGTGGATAAGATTTCTTAGAAAGATATTTCAGTTTCAGAGGAAAAGATTACCAGGACAGAGATTCGAGGCAAGAAAATATCTAAATGAGGAGCATTAGATCAATTATGATCCATAAAACTTCTCCAACTGAATATGAGTTAAGAAGGAAACTTATCAAGTAACATACAAGTAAATCTAGAGGTTGGATAGGCTTCAGAGTTTGTGGGGTCACCATTTCAATGATAATGACAACCCCTAGAGGGAGTTGTTATTTATGTTTACCCACTTTACAGATAACAAAACTTATTGTCATAGAAAAAAAAAAAAAAACTTGGTCAAGTTTACATAATTAGTAAATAAAGGAGCAAGGCATTAAAATTTAGACTCATTTCTCTCATACCACTCTATCTCTCATGAACAATATATATATTTAATGTTCCTCATTATGATACTCTAAACCTATGAAATTAGAATGGTAAATCCAGTTATCCCCATTTTTTTAATCAATGAGAAATACGAGCTTCAAAAATATTTGATGATCTGTTCAGGGTCCCACTGGTAAGTGGTAGAGTCATGGCTGGAGTTCAAGTCTCAAGTCATGCCTAAATCAGGTTGCCTGTCTAGCCATGCCCCAATTATAAAAAAAGCTTTTCATTTCTCCCATTATCTGTTTTCTTTTTTTTTTTTAACATCTTTATTGGAATATAATTGCTTTACAATGGTGTGTAGTTTCTGCTGTATAACAAAGTGAATCAGCTATATGCATACACATATCCCCATATCTCCTCCCTCTTGCGTCTCCCTCCCACCCTCCCTATCCCACCCTTCTAGGTGGTCAAAAAGCACCGAGATGATCTCCCTGTGCTATGCAGCCGCTTCCCACTAGCTATCTATTTTATGTTTGGTAGTGTATATATGTCAATGTCACTCTCTCACTTCGTCCCAGCTTACCCTTCTCCCTCCCCATGTCCTCAAGTCCATTCTCTATGTATCTGTTTTCTTAACTGCATTATTTAAAAAACTTTGTGTGTTGGTCCTAGTTTCTCCTTTAGGCAATACTTTGCTTCCTTGACTTTTTCCTCCACCAAAAACACATCGGTGACACACACACAACCTTCTCAGCATCTGTGTCAGCACAGGCTTTCAAGATCCACAAACCACTGGCACCACTACTTACAATTTCGTGCTGAGCCAGCCCTGAGCTTCAGAAGCAGTACTCATATTATTTTTATTATAGGACATGACTCTCATTTACTAATTTAAAAGTGAAATAAAGGTGAAAAACCATAAGTATGTATTTATGTCTTATTTCTATTTTTATACATTGATACCTCTAACTTTACTGAATCTTCATATGCATGTATACCAATGACCTTGAGTTTTCATTTTTTGCCACCTTTCCTTTTAGCCTAAATCATATGAAAATATTCATAACCTTCTATCAGAGATTCATTAAGTATCAAATAATAATAATGTAAATGAATGGCAATGAATAGCACATTTTTCATTAAATCCATCAGCTAATTCTCATTCATCTTCCAACCCAATTTCACTCAACACACACTGATATCTTGTAGGTCCCAGACATATGGATCAGTACTTATTTCCAGGACTATTTCAATATTCTTTTTCTTTTCATACAGATAATTTGTGGAAATTAACTTCCTCAGATTTTATGTGGCAATTTCCATGTTAGAAAGTTTTATATTAAGCTTAAATCCTCTGGGTAAAGCTTATGATGTATGAATTTGAAAGTACAAAGGCACAAATAATCAGTAGTGGCAGAAAATTGTATGTACACATACAAAACACAGGCACACGTATTGCCTAAAACCATTTATACCTTGCAAGGAATATATGTGACAATACATTTTCTCTTTTAATATTAACTGTTCTGTTTTAAAATATAATACTTCTCTACTTCAGGAAGTCAAAAAATTTGCATTACAATGAACTTTCCAGATCCATTTGCCCTTTTCATTGACATAAACATAAAATCAGAAAGAAAAAAAAACAAGATGCATGTACATACTTCTAAAGAACCTTGAGTTGTTGGTGTTGTTTTTAAATTTTTCAATACTCCCAAATTTTCCTAATTACTCCATACTTAGAAATCCTGTCACATCTTTCCTTGTCTACAAAACTGGGATTTACATGCTCCCTCCTAATACACCATCACCAGGGACAATATTGTTTTGGCTTCCCAGTGCATATTCAACTGCTGAGAAAATTAGAAATGTGTACTCGCTTAACAAGTCCTAACAAACTCATACTTCAGCTTAGTAGCGCAATAAGTTTTAAAAAAACAAAGAAACTACAAATTTCTGCAAAAGATCACAGTGAGCCAGGAGAAGAGGAGAGTGTGGCACTAATTTTCTTTTCTTCCTGAGAAAAGGACAGCCTACCACTGGCAAATGCTGAAGCCAAGTACATGTTTATTCAACTTTTTGTCCTTTCAAAACATGACCTTCAAAGTTGTCCTTTATCTGACAATTCAAATGTCCTTCTAATGAATTTCACTGGCTTTCACATAGTAAGTGTCCTATCATTATATATTTCCTTTGACAAAATTAGCAGCCACTGACTTGCCCACAGCATAGTTCCAACAGGTCTGTCCAGGTTGTGAAATCCAAAAGCATGCTCCTCGTTACGGACTTTGAGGTTCAAGCTGTGTCAATGAGGCACACCAACCCAATCCGGGCAGAGCGAATGCTGCAGCCATTCCAATTCACTGCAGTCATGTAGTCCTAGCCTCATTCTGAATTTTCTCAAGTGCTTTCACCACTTGGGTTTGGCAAATTGACAACTCAGAATAGATACAGTATTGATTTTTGTCTTCTCAGAGGTGCAGGTGGAACAGGGAAATGAAAGGAGGCTCTTGAAATTAGTAAATTGGCAGGCATCCATTCCTGGATGCATTTTTTCCTCTCTATTCATCTCACTTTGACCAGGAAAATATCTAACTGAGTGCTTTGTATGAGGTCATACACAAAGTAATTCCCTTGTTTTTTTAAAATATTTTTAGTGGACCATTAAATTCAGGAGAGCCTCAATTTCTTGTTCTAGTATTAAAATTACAATAAAACCTGACTTCTGATTAATTGAAGGCATTATTTGCTACCTTAGGATTGCAATAATATGGCATTTGTAATTATGAGCACACTCAGAATGAAGAAAGCATCATGTTTAAATTCCAAAATTATATTTTCCTTGTAAAGTCATAGTAATCTGTGGCCTATATTCCTCTTAGCAAAAACTCTTATCTAAGTTCTAATAGCTTTCCCTGACTCCCTAAAGATTTCTAGAAAATAATGAACTATGTATCAATTATGTGAGATTCATATCTGTTAGTACATTTAGTATATATATATATATATATATATATATTTTTTTTTTTTTTCTGTACACGGGCCTCTCACTGTTGTGGCCTCTCCCGTTGTGGAGCACAGGCTCCGGACGCACAGGCTCAGCGGCCATGGCTCACGGGCCCAGCCACTCTGCGCCATGTGGGATCTTCCTGGACCGGGGCACGAACCCGTGTCCCCTGCATCAGCAGGCGGACTCTCAACCACTGCGCCATCAGGGAAGCCCAGTATATATTTTATAGTGTTAGAGAGTGAATCATCTTTTTGTTAGTGAGCAAAATAAAGCGTGGATAATGAAATAAATTTAAATCATATAGCCCTGGGTGTAAGTCCTAGCTCTACCATTATACCATCTATTTAACATGGAAAAATTACTCACAACTTTCAAACTTTATGTTTCTTGACCTCTGTATAGTGAAAATAAGAATACTGAGTTCAAAGGGTTATGTGACATCTAATGTTTGTGAAAAGGCACTTCTTAAATTATTAAGTAATAAACAGATATTAACTATTATTGGTTCTTATAGGTAATCACTGTACTCTCCCAAATTTTATAGACTTCTACAATAATACATGCTATGGATTATTAATTGATTACTAGGCGCTACTTGTTGTTATAAGTATCAATACTTTGCGTGTATGAACTCATTCAGTCATTACAATAAGCTCATGAGGTAGTTATAATTATCCCAATTTCACAAATGAGGAAATTGTGGCACAGAACAGTTTAAGTAACATCACACATCTAGTAAATAATGGGGCTAAGTCTCAAATCTCAGGCTACCTACATCCAGAGTCTTTGATTTAACTTAGTCATTACCCTTTAATGCCTTTCTATTTTACATTTGCAAAATTACATTTCCTAAAATGAAAATTTTATTTACATTGCTTCTCTTCTATATTTTGTAAGATAAAAATAAAACAAAACCTAAGACTGAGGCCCTCTGTTACTTAGTAACTCCAAGACTCCACGAAGTATTGCAATTATAATTGGAGTTTCAACATAGAATCAGTTACTATAAGGATAAAGAAATTCATTTTTTTAAAGTATGGTTGTGATATTTGGAGTAAAAAGTATACATTCCACATAGCAAATGTTTAAAATATTTGTGTACTGATCATTAAACAATGTTCAGAGGGAGGTTTATGACAGAGAAGAAAGCACAACGTAAATCACCGACATCATTGAGGAACATCAATATGAATATTTCTCTTTTGTCACTTTTGATAAATATATAACTCCCAGATAATGAAATGTATTTGTATATAGCTACTCTTCCATGTGTGGGCAAAGATGATTGAGTTAAGCATAAATTTACAAGGGCATAAATTTCCTTTGGGTTAATAGTGGAATGTTAATTTGTGGGCAACATAATACCTGCTCTTCCAGTTAAACTGATACATTGTGAATCAGTACTGGTTTGATGGCCTCTAACTTTCTGATAAATTAAACTCTTGGTTCTCACACACTCAATCCTAGAATTTTCCTTGTGGAAGGGCCCAGAAGTATTAGCATCCTTAACCAGTTTATGGGAATAAAGGGGTCAGAGACTATCCTGAAACCCATGTAGCCTCTTCAGCTCTAAAATAGTTACCTCTAAAATAGTTACCTCATTAGTTTGTGAAAACATATAGTATCATATCATTCCACATTACTTTACTGATGGAAGAGTCTTGGCCTCAAATTCCTTTTACATTACTTTACCATGACTTTCTTTTTTGTTGAACTTTTATTTTTGAATATTTTATCAGAATAGGGTCATGTAAAAGTAGCCATCACAATTGGATCTTTAAAAAAAAGAAGACTATTGCTTTAAGTTTTATATGAAATAAGAAAACTTCATTTTTGCAAAAGGAAACACAGAGACAAATGAATTACCTATTTGTTCTAGGAAAACTGAACATAAAATGCCACTTTTTTTTTTTTTTTTGCGGTATGCAGGCCTCTCACTGTTGTGGCCTCTCCCGTTGCGGAGCACAGGCTCCGGACACGCAGGCTCAGCAGCCATGGCTCACGGGCCCAGCCGCTCCGCAGCATGTGGGATCCTCCCGGACCAGGGCACGAACCCACGTCCCCTGCATCGGCAGGCGGACTCTTAACCACTGCGCCACCAGGAAGCCCCAATTCTTATTTTAAGTAATGAAAACTGAAAACTCTGATCTATATCAATGAAATTAAATGTGTTTCCCCATTGTAAAGTTTTAATGGGCTCTAGTAAAATATTTCTGGAGAGAAATTTCACGTATATACCAAAATGAAGAAAACTATACATATTGTATTTTATGTTCCCCAAATTTCACTTTCAGGGACTTAGTCTATAGAAATAATGAGACAAGTTGCACATATATAAGTGTAAAAATAATAGCTCTTAGTCATCCAAGCACTACTCTAAGCTTTCTCTGGTACTCTCTTACTTTATCCATACCTCATCTCTATGAAGCTGATACTGTTACTATATTTTTCCATCATAAGTGACCTGAAGCTTATAGAATCTAAGTAATTCATGGAGCACCCTGGATTAAAATTTAAGCAATGTGATTCCAAACCACTATATCATAATGGCTACAATTTTGTAATGTACATTTTTATCATCTTTGTTTAAAATATAAAAAATATTTAGAAACAAAGTTAGGTGATACGACATTGATAAAATAATGACATCCTTTCAGTATAAGTTATGCGGTTACTACAACAAATGCTGTAGTTCTATACTCTTTGACATGGGAATGTGCTTAAGGTATGTTTTCTAGTAAAGAAAAAAAGTCAGATTTTAAAATCAATTCTATAGCAAGAATTTTAATGTCTAAGTAAAGATCTATATGCAAAAATGTGAAAAATCTACAGTTGAAAATATCTACATAATTATATCTGGTAGAGAGATTCCTTATGGTTTTAATTTTACACTGATCTCCTTAGAAAGACTGATTTGTACAGATGCAAAATGGCCTATTGGATTAGTGCAGGAGCTCTGGAGTTGAGTGCCTGGGCGCATACATCAACTCCGTCTTTTGAGTGTTGATTACCAGCTGAAGGGTTACTCTGCTGACTTCCTTAAACCTCAGCTTCCTTTTCTGTAAAATGAAGATGTTAGTAGTATCTAGCCTAGAATTTCACTATGGATTAAATGACTATCCAAGTAAGGAATATACAACTTCTATCAGTCAATATTGGCTAGCCATTTCTTAACTATACTATAGGGAGAAAATGATTTTATAATGTCGTTATGCTCTAATCATCCAATAATAAAAAGTATTTTTTAAAGATAAAATCAGGACTTATCATTTTGATTTTGTAAATGTTTTGCAAACCCCAATACCATCATCAAGAAATATCACCTCTTAACAAAGGTGAGAGGAATCAGTATTATTCTGTATTGAGGTTTCTAAGAGCCACAGACCTCATCTCTTCTGATCATTGTTGTCAATGAGCTGGAGAAGGCAAATAATATATGGTTACCAAATTTGGATATGACATCTAGTTAAACTATAACTATTTTATTTTATTGCTGAAAGAAGAGTGAGAAGTAATTTGAAAGGCAAAATCAGCTAAAGCTAAATGATGTCATTTAATAAGGATAAATGCAAATTTCTGGATATAATTTCTAAAAATCAATAGTAAAAGTTAAAGAATAGAGGAATCTTGGCTTGAAAACAGTTCATGTGCTAAGGATCTGGGGATTTTCAGTTAATCAAAGCAAATAATATGACAAGCTAGCAGAAGCTAATTTAATCCTAGGCAGCATTAATAGAGTTATAGGGTGCTTATCATGGGAATTGATAAGCCCACTATACTCTGCACTGTCAAAATGAATTTGGAACACTGTTTAATTCTGGATACTAAAACTTAGGAAAGGCAATAAAAATGAGAGACTATCATTCTTTGTTAAAGATGGGGACAGGTCTGTAATTTGATATGTATGAGAATTCTTTTTTTATTAAAGTATAGTTGATCTACAATATTATATTAGTTTCAAGTATACAATATATTGATTCGAAATTTTTATGTATTATACTTCCAGCAAACAAAAGTCCAGGGCTGGACAGCTTCACAGAGGAATTCTACCAAACATACAAGGAAGAGATAATACCTATTCTTCTCAAACTACTCCAAAAAGTTGAAGAGGAGGGAACACTCCCAAATTTATTCTACAAGGCCACCATTAACTTGATACCAAGACCAGACAAAGACACCTCAAAAACAAAGAAAGAAAATTACAGGCTAAATATAGTTGCAAAAGTCCTCAAAAAATATTAGCAAACTGTATGAGAATTCTTGAAGAGACTATGCATGTTTAGAATGAACTTGAGTTGCAGGACACCATACTCTATTTGTTATTTTATTTTACTGGCTGTTTTTTCTCAGTCTTGTTTGTTTGCTTATCCTCATCTCACCGTCTCTAAGCATTGGAGTGCTTCAAGGCTTAGTCTTGACCTCTTTTTGGCTCTGTTGACATTAACCTTTTTGATGACCTCATCCAGCTTCATGGCTTTAAAATGCCATCTTTACAATGATGACTTACAAATTTGTATCTTCAGCTTGAATTTCTTTGCTGGACTTTATGCTGCAATACCTAACTATCTTCTGGATATCTCTACTTGGAAGTCTAATAAATCTTAAACTCAATAAATCCAAAATTAAATTCTTGATTTTCTCCCCACCAAAATAATTATTCTAATTCCTCCTCTTCTAAATAAATGACTTCATCATTGCTGTTACTTAAACAAAGCATCCAGTGTCATCCTTGACAATTCTCTCTTTCTCACTTTACCTACAATTCATCAACATCTTCCATTGTGTGCACGAACTGTTCCGTTCTCACCAACTTCAAGACTATTACCTTCGTCCAAATCACCAACTCTCACCTGGATAAAAGCAACAGACTGGAGTCCTTGCTTTGGCCTTTGCTTCACTCAAGTCAATTCTTAATACAATGGTCAGAGTAGTACTTTAAAAAAAGGTCTGCTTATACATGTATGCATATACATTAATTATATGCACACATATATAAAATTACGTATATAATTATTAAGAGCTGACCAACTAGTAAAAAAAACATTCCCAAAGCAACAAATGCTCCTTCATTATAAATACGCAAATAGAGGCAGAATAATCATAAATCCTGAAGGAATTCCTTCTCTAGGTTGCTATTAAAAATGTATAGCACATTATATTCATTTATTAAATTATTTCAGGTTATGTGGAATATATTTCAGTATCCATAGGAGGAAAAATCACTCAGTCTGTCACTCAATATGATTTTCTGAGCTCCTACTATGCTCCAGACACTATAGGGTGCTGGGTTGAATCATGTCCCCTAAAAATATATGGCCACGTCTTAACCTCTGGTACCCATGAATGTGACCTTATTTTGAAAAAGAGTTTTTGGAAATGAGATCATACTGGATTAGTATGATTCCAGTGATTGGTTTCCCTATAAGAAGACAGAAATTTGGACAAAAAGACATACAAGGAAAATGCCATGTGATGACAAAGGCAGAGATTGGAATAATTCATCTACAAGTCAAGGAACACCAAGGATTGTGAGTAACCACCAGAAGCTATAAGGAGATAATTAAGTGTTCTCCCCTATAGCCTTCAGAGAGGGCATGGCCCTACTGACACTTTGATTTTGGACTTCTAGCCTCCAGAAATGTGAGTCAACAAATTTATATTGCTTTATGTCACCCAGTTTGTGATAACTTGTTACAATAGCCCTAGGAAACTAATACTAGCAGGTACTAATTATAGAGTGGTAAAGTCATAGTCACTATGCTTGGCTACCAGTGGGAAAAGTCATCAAAGATAAATAATCACCAGCATACAAACGTGTTACGAATATATACATGGTGCTATGAGATTATTTAGCAGAGACAGCAGGAAAAACGTTCCTGAAGTGAGGCACTGGGCAAGTTCTAGCTTCCTTATTGAGCCTAGCAGTGTACTGGGTACAGAAGTCGATACTTAACGATTGCTTGAACAAAAAACAAATTACTGATTTAATGTCTGGAGTAGAAATAAGGCAAACTGAGGGCAGAATAGTATCCTAGACAGAAGGAACACCATGTAGTCAGCAATATTTTGTTTAGCAAAGAATAAAGAAGAAAAAAATGAACTAATACAAATACAAGCACTGTAATAAATATCTCATTTCTATTTTTATTAGCTATACATTTGGATGAATGGCCAAGATTTGGCATGCTTGTATGCGATAAAATCCTCACCAAAAAAGGGAAAAGGCATCTAAAACTGTGTGGGGACCACACGCTACTACCCATTCCCTCTAGTCCCCCATTTCTTCTTCCTAACAGAATCCTATTTTTGATCAACTACATAACCATATAACATATGGCTCAAGAATCTAAAAAAAAAAAGACTCTTTTCCTATTTCCAAGAATAGATTTTGATAAACTGACACCATTATTTTCCTTTGCAAATAACTGGTTTAGGAACCAAGGCTTCAGCTAACTGGTAGACAAAGGGTCCAAAAGACTATTATCAAAGGCAGTTACATAGGACCTAATTTGGCCCAATCATACTGACATAAAGGACTCTATTTCATGAATTGTGAGAGATATATCCTGCTTTTCTGGGAAAATAAAAATCATTAGCTTAAGTCATATCATTTGGCACACTTGATCATATCCTTTTCTTTGAAGCATTAATAAGGCCTCAATAAATGAAAATAGATATTATCAGAACTGAACTGAACCAGGTGACCATTGATTTTAGGAACATGAGAATTCTTGGCAATCTTGATATGAACAATGGTGTTAGTATTTTGAGCCAAACCCTAATTGGGGTTCACACAAGAAAAAGTGGAAGGAGAAGAAATGGAAATAAAATGTATATAGATTTCTTTTGATGAGTTTTATTGTCCCCAAGCGCAGAGAAATGTGCAGTTGTGGATCAAAAGAGTCTTTTGCTGTTCTTATTGTTAATTGATAGAAGCAGTGACAGCATGTTTGTATGCTGATGAAAATGTTCCTGTAGAGATGAAATGAAACTTCCTGAAACAGCTTTTGGAAGGAAGAGGACATGGATTACTCATCTCTAGAACTCCGCAGTGCCTCACTGTGGTGCTTCATAGTAGATACCTCAAAAAATATGTTGGATTCCATTTGTTGATATATAGTTGCTAGTCTATGCCCAGCATGATTAGCATTTGAATTTGAATTATAAAGAGCATTTATATTATGTCAACAGTACTATGATAGCAACTTGTTATCATGATAGGTGTCTAGTCTTTGATTAACTATTAGAAGACAAAAATTATATTCCCTAGAGAACAACAGATTTTAAAGTAGCTCTTTTTAAATAGAAACTTGAAAAGATCAAACTGACGTTTTTAAAACCTTATAGGTTTCTTAGGGATCGTAGGGTATAGAAATGTTCTTTTCAGTCACTTTTTCTCCAGGAATTAAGGCTTCCCGTGGTGATCTACAGGTAGGAAAAGATTGAGTTGTGGCCACACTGTAAGTTAAATCTATTTTGCCAGATTATTAGGGTCAATGAGAGAGACCACACATGCCTGTCTTCATCACTTCTTAAGCACTGAAGACAGTTAACTTTATTGCTTTACAGTCAATACCTGAAGGAAGACAGACAGTACTAATTAGTTTTCAGAAGCCATTCTCTTCAATTCTGCAATATTTTACAGGGAATGGTAATGTATGCATAACGTTAATCTTGGATTCATTGCAATTTTACTTGGTTAGCACAGCATACGGTATAAAGTTAAAAATGGAACAAGGGATTAGATTGGTCAAACACCCTAAACTTTGTAATTAAAAAGGCTCTTTTGGAGATTAACTTCAAAAACATTTTGGTGCCAGATGATTAATACTCCTCTTAAAATGGGCTTTAAAATTATATTGTATCTGCATGCTCTACTTCATAATATAAATATGAGATTAAAGTAAAAAAAATCTTAATAAATCTTGCCAAACTGTACTACTACAGCCCTAATAATGGCAATAATAAAGATAAATATAATAATATCCAAAATGTTCAGTTCCTTTACTACGAGCTAGAAACTAGGTGGTATATACAGAGTTCACAACATTTAATTCTAGTAACAAATCTGTAAGGTAGATACTATTATTCCTGATCAATTGATGGAAAAAGAAACTGAGGATAAGAAAAGTGATGTAACTTGACTAAGGTTATCCAGCTCAAATGTGGTGTAACTGGAACTCCCAAGCAATCTGCCTTTCATGATACACTGTACTCCTGTGTTGATAGGGGTGGCACAAGTTTAAAAGGATTTCCTGAAAAGGTCACTTTTGATCCTTCCCAATATAAAAGTTTCTCAAAAGGAAAAGTAAGATACCCCTAACCTATATAGTTCACATTTCCTTTCCATTTTCACGTTTTCTATATTTTTTCAGTAAGAAAAGTAAGATACCCCTAACCTATGTAGTTCACATTTCCTTTCCATTTTCACGTTTTCTATAGTTTTTCAGTAAGGGTAAGGGTGAAAAATTAAAACCTTCATTCCCAATAGAGCCATACCTAGTTCCAGTGCCATCCTATAAATACCTGGGTACATTGTAGGAAAATAAATCTCAATTCTCAATGCAAACAAAATAAAATAAAAGGAAAGTAATTTGAGGATCAGGAAAAAAAGAATTTAGGACTTCCTTTAACCTAAACTTTATTAATTATTGTTTGTATATTCTTAGAAATGCTATTAATGTAATGAAATGTTTGTGTTAGATTTAATTACTTTGAGTTTCTTGCTATATTCTAATTTACTGTATTTTCTTTATAGTTATGATCAGGCTGAAGTCACAAGGATGGGAAATCATGTCTGAATTAAAAGCTATCCACAGGAATAGTGTTTTGTCAAGGACCTAAGAATACCTGAAAACTCTTTAATTATAGTATTAGGAGAATTTTATATCTAGTACATGATGCCAATTTTTTGTTGTTGTTAACATGTACTTGAACATTAACTGTGGGACTCTGGAAAACATTATATATCATTTAAATATGTTAAACATACTTATATGTATGCGTATGTGTGCATGCATTTGTGTGTGTGTGTGTGTGTGTGTGTTTGCCAAAGGACCAGTAAGTTTGACTAGGATGATTACAAAATTCTCTGAAGATCAGGATGGCAATCAAGTATTACTTACACCAACTTATTTTATTGATTGATAATGGCCTTCTGATTTGGGTGCAATTCTAAGAGGGACAGTAAGGTGAGACCATCTCTAATAGTAAAGAAAGCCCTCCATGGTGAGGCGAGGGGAGGGAACATAGTAGCACATATTAATAAGCATAACGTTGGTATTCTTTTAGACTTCCACACAAAACCTTGCCGATACATCAATGTGCTTTTCATCATATACCTGAATAAAACCTATGATATAAAGTATATATGGAATCCATTTCTGCAATAACAACAATGCAAGGAAAGCAGCAGTCTCTTAATATACATATATATTTTTTTAATATGGCAATCAACATTAGAAAACTTTAGACTTGTAAAATCACATCTTTCTGTACTCCCTTCTAATTATATAGTAAAATCATATACTTAAAGGAGGAATTCAAAACATACTTTAGATTAATTTTCTTATATATAGCTCACATCTCAGAACTATTAAATCTAAAAGCATGTTGAAAAACATTGAGTGCATGTATTACCCTGTGAACGGTTGCTAAGATTTGCATTTGATTATGCTAAAATGGATGTTATGGCTACTTTTGCACACTCACTGCACAATTTCATTTTTAAGAAACGTTTTAATGTATCCACATGCCCTAAAGCTAAGGCAAGGGAAAAGGGAATAAGTAGATGAAACATAGTTTAAGTATTTTATTTTAAAATTTCCCTCTGCATTAAAACTAATATATTGCTTAAGAAATTACTAAACAGCAAGTCTTTCATTCTTTTAAACTCAATTTTAATCCATACAAAATATTTAACAGCAATTCTGTTGTATTTTGAATTTCTTACCAGTTAGGTAAGTGAAGTAGTGTAGGTAAATTGCTCATCATAATTAGTTTTGAGCTCAATTCAAAGAAACAAATTAAACCAGAGAACACGTACATGATTTTAAAAAGTGTCAGGTCTTTCACTGCTGTAACATTTCTCACTCTTTACTTATGATTATTCAGTCTTATTATTATGGAGTATTTAATGAGTTCTCAGAACAAAATATAATTTCCCCTTTTAATAAAAATGGAATTATTAAACAGAGTAGTACAATTAAATTGTCATTATTTCCAATAACACTGATTTCAGCTGTCAGTGGGTTCCTTGTCCTCTTTTTCTAATGACGAATTCTCCTTTCTATAGAGAATATGCATGTGCATATGCCCTAAATAGCAAAATCTCTAAATTTATATCATTGCGAACTATGCTGGTTTCTCTTTCAGGGGCTCTATTCTTCTCTTAAATTAGGCAGTTAAAATATCGTAAGTCTTAGATATTAAAACTAAAACATAGCATAGAAGATTAGAAAACACAATTTAATTAGAGGTAAGAATAAACTGTATTTTGCTATCCATAGTTCTTTTTTCAAGTATTGTACACTGTGTTCACTATTAATGTTTCCATACGAACCATGTTTATTTAAATATTTCTTTTATACAAAGGTTTGCACACTCAGAAAATATACTATATAGACATTCACTTATATCATAGGATTAAGTGGACAAGGTAATACACAACATAGCTCTGAAAAATCTTTTGCCTTCTGGAAAGAGAAAGACTCCTGAATATATGCAGAATTGCACCATTTCAAAGAGGTGGCTTTGTAGCATGTTCAGAATGTGTTATTTTTAAAGTGGAGATTTAGTAAAACCACTAAGGAATTCTCATACGTAATTCTTTTGAATGGACAAGGTCTTGTAAAATCAAAGCATATTACGATGTTTGTGGTTATCTTGTATATCAAGGGCTTACGTTCAGGCCTTTATTTATTTTTCCTATCATTTTGCCAAAAATTCTTACATGTTACCATGAGTAAAAATGGATCAAAATTATACTTTGAATTCCTCCTCTAAATACATGGTTTTACTAGGCAATAACTGAGAATAGAGTAAGAGGAGTTGTGACCTGTGTCACAACTGTGTAATTTTTTCTAAATCCAGTTGCATAACAAAGTTCATAAGCATGGCTAACAGGAGAAATCACAATTTTAATAGAAGAAAAAATATCTTTCATTTAACTATGTTTTTGGCACAATTCAATTTTTTATTAAAACTATTAAACAGCTTATCCAGTTTTTGTGGTATATTGCAAGTAAATATACCATTGCTTTCATGCTCCAGTCTTAGTCTTTGCACCTAGTAAGCATTTAACAAGTATTAAATTAAGACTTAAGAAATATGTATCCATGTACACACTGCTATATTTAAAACGGATAACCAACAAGGACCTACTGTATAGAACAGGGAACTCTGCGCAATGTTACATGGCAGCCTGGATGGGAGGAGAGTTTGGGGGAGAATGGATACATGTATATGTATGGTTGAGTCGCTTTGCTGTGCATCTGAAACTAACACGACACTGTTAGTCGGCTATACACCAATATAAAATTAAAAGTTTTTTAAAAAAGATATACTACTAAGTTGAAAAAGTTAAGCATAAAAAAAAGAAATATGCATTATTTTATACTATGCAGTTAAGTCATATGTAATATAATATATAATTATATTAAGAAATATAAATTATCATATTTAATTATACCTCACCACCGATATTGATAACTGAATATTTGTTACAAAACCTACTTTCATTCAAATTCAACCTTTGCCTCTAAAGGAAGATGCTGCCTGGCCCCTTCAAGCCAGTTTGTCATAAATGGCTCTTACATAAACTTTATTCAGTTGTGAGAAATTCCTCTCTAGAAACACTGAAGAGTCGATTGACTCTCTGGGTTATTGGTAATAATGAAAGGAATATCATTTGTTTTCCTTCCTAATGCTTTTTCAAAGCCACAGGATATCTCTTGTAAAATCTTTACAGATTCTCTTTCATTACAGTACATGAGAAATGGTAAAAATAAGAGGGCGTTTGGAGTGCTCCTAATGTACCAGGTAAGATTCAGGGTTCTTAATATTCATATCATCCTCCTAACTAACTTAGGAGGCAAGTAATATCACTGCCATTTTATAGAGGAAGAACCCAGAAGATGATACATTTAAATGAACTGCTCAATGCACAAAGCTAGTAAATGAGCAATGCTAGGTTTGAAACTTACAGTCAACCTTACATCTAAAGAAAGTAATGTCTCCACCAAGTAATCATTACCAGCTTTAACTATTTTTAAATTAAATAGTAATATTTTAACTAAAAAGTTATACAATTTACAATATTATGTATACTGCACAAAGCAAAACATGGTCACCTTCAACCACAGTGGCCAAGGATGTAGCTCCTGGCATAGTTCCTTATCCTATTCCATTTATCAAACGTGGACACCAGTTTAGGTTTGAATACCTCCTTCTTACTAAGTCTTCAAAGACTATGTATCTATTTATTTACTGAAAAATACTGACCTTACCAGTCAATTACAGAAACCCTCAAACTAATTCTAATGTATTTATCTAGATGAGTTCCATTCTTTTTTAGGTTACAATTTCAAAACTACTAGAATATAACTTTTAGAACGCTTAAAGAAGAGTGGCAAACACAGGAGTAGATAAATATATGTGTGTGTGTGTGTGTATATATATATATATATACACACGTACAGACATACACCTTTGACCCTTGAACAACGTGGGTTTGAACTGAGTGGGTCCACTTACATATGAATTTTCTTTAATAGTAGATATTACAGTACTACACCATCCCAGGTTAGTTGAAACTATGGATGCAGAACCTCAGATATGGAGGAAACACGTATTATATATGGAGGGCCAACTGTAAGTTTTACACAGATTTCTAACTGTGTAGAGAGTTTCAGTGCCCCTAACCTCCATGTTCAAGGGTCAACGGTATATTTGTTATATAAACATAAGAGAGTGTGTGTGTGTGTGTGTGTGTGTGTGTGTGTGTGTGTAGAGAGAGACAGAGAGAGAGAGAGACTAATTAATGTCTACATTAATTTCTAACTGAGCATGTGTTCTTAAATGCCCCATCTGCCAAGCTGGATACGGGGAGGGGGTATGAGTAGGAAGAAAGATAACAACTAAAATGGTGTAGTCAGATAAACACAGTCATTTAATATTTAAACATTAATATTTAAACATTTCCCTTTAGGTGTATGTCCTGACTCTGTAGGCATAAAGCTTTCACATTCCTTTTCTTAAACCCTCTTCGAGACAAAGGAGATGTGTGACTTTCTTAACCACGGGGAGAGAGAGGATGGACATGGGTCCAATATGTTGAGGCTGTTGTCTTTGCCACTATGGACTGAAGTTCAGTTGGTCTTGTGACTTTTCATTGGAGAATGTGGTCCTTAACCTTCTACCTCTAGACTCAATGCTTAGATCCATTTTTGCCTTTTCATTTTCTGAGCTTCTGCCAGTATACTTCTCATCCTTCTGCAGCCCCTTAGTATAACAAGTAGGTACTTACGGCTCCTTGTATACCACTTGCAAGCCATGGAGAACCAAGAACCATGCCCCAGTTTCATCTGCCTAAGCATATTCTACTATCACCATGCCACCCACATCATGTTGAAATTGTTCATGTATAGTGTTCTTTGACAGGCTTGCAGCCTCCCCCAATAACTAGTGAAGTACATCACTATGGTTGCTGGTCTCAAAATTTCCGTAACTATCTCGATATTTCTAGCCCTCTCTCTCCCCACCCACTCATACATTTGGACTCAGGCATTTGACTTATTTTACCCACTTCACCCTTAATTATCCTCCACTTTCTAGGTTGGAAACAATAAGTCTTGGACTTTTTGCTTCCCTCATGCCATATCCCAATTCTTTCTTCACTGAGAATACAGTGAAACTCTCTGATCTAATTATAACCTAAATTTGGTACTCCCTGAGTCAGCAAGTTTGGAACAGAAATGAATACCCTTTTGGAGTTTAAATATAGGGATTGAATTAAGGCTATAATTAATTATCCTTGTGAATAATTTAATTAAGTGAATTTAATTATTAAAATTCTCTCTAATATACTAAGAAAACTATCTCATGAAAAAGAAGAGGTAAATAATATTTTAATATTTAAATAATAATACATAAATAATTGACTATATTTTCTGAATTGGTATCTTTATGTATGATTTCTACAATCTTTATCTAAGAACGGAAAATGAATATATGAATCTGTCATATTTTGCTGAAATGATACTACACTATTGGATTAATAACCTGTTCAGTGTGGATTTTGTTTTTATGAAATAAATTTACCTGGAACATATTTTTTAAGCTATAAAAAACAGAAGTTGAGTTAATTTTGAAATATCCCAATCAATCAAACTGTAGTTTTTAAAATATCACATAAATTCAAAACAACTCAAAAGTCATGTGTTTTTTCTCTGTGATACACAATACAGTTTTAGAATACAGACAAATTTCTTATAATTAATATTCCACTTAAGTTAACATTAACATTAGTTCATGTCCTTGAGTGCAGAGAGGCTGTGTAATTTCTTTAGAGATGAAGAGGATGAAGATTCATATGTATGTTTATAAAGGTGATAAACTATTAGTTTTAAAACCTTCATTGATTATCCACATCTGATTAACAGGGGGTAGATAGTTTAAGTACACTCTACTTTGAACATTTGAATTAATAGAAGTGGTAACACAAAGTTAAGGATGGCAGAAAAGATAACCTAATTTTACAGGAAGTTTTCTCCTTACAGGTGACTATATCTCATATATTAAATATGATGCTGAAAAAATTATAAATGCACATTCTGCAAATCTGGATCAAATGAACCTAGAGAGTCTAGTTTCTAGCTTATTGCATTGAATGTCATCCGTGAAACACTCTATGCTAGGCATATAATGTTTCACTTTTCATATTGATGCAGTACTTTGGGCTAAAAATGAGACAAAATCCATTCAGTGTAAGTATTTCTCTAAGTATTCCTCACTGAACATCTGCACCAGAATCCCCTGAAGTACTTAATAAAAATCCACATTTCCAGGTTGTGGACGAGGCCTGCAAAATCAGACTCCACAGGGTCCAGGAATCTTCATTATCATAAACACAAGCAAGTCATATGCAAACTGGAGTTTGAGAATTTCTTTCTCATATAAACTTTCTTTCTATTGTAGTACAGTTGATTTACAATATTGTATTAGTTTCAGGTATACAGCAAAGTGATTCATTTATACGTATATAACTGAATATATATATTCTTTTTCAGATTCTTTTCCCTTATAGGTTATTACGAACTATTGGGTATGGTTCCCTGTGCTATACAGTAGGTCCTTGCTGTTTGTCTTTTTTATATATAGTAGTTTCTATCTGCTAATCCCAAAGTCCTAATTTATCCCTTTCCCCTTTAGTAACCATAGGTTTGTTTTCTATGTCTGTGGGTCTATTTTTGTTTTGTAAATAAGTTCATTTGTATCTCATATAAACAGTTTTACATGAGAGAATTAACTTAGTGGTTGGTTCATCATTTCCTTGAGTTAAGGATGTAACTCTTTTGGTTTACAAGGATTTAACTTTTTTGATATATTTTTTATATATATATATATATATATATATATATATATGTATGTATGGGGGGAGAGAGAGCTATACAATTTATGTTAACAGAGAGGCTACCTAAGCAGCATAGTTTTATTTAAAAGAGCATTTCCTCCATTAATTTCCTGACATATAATTAAGTACAAATAGAAAAACAGTTCACATTTATTGAGCACCTACTACAGGCTAAGTACAGTGTTTTATGTTTATATTTCATTTTAATTTCACAACGGTTATGAGGTAGGTATTATTTATATTGTAATAGGTGAGGAAATTAAGATGATCACATAAATAGAATGCTGTCTCCTTCCTGGTGTGCCCTTGCTGCCAAAGCCTCCCCCGTTCTCACTTAGCTAAAAATGCAGCTGCTTCAAAACTAAGTTCTCCCAAGAAGGCTTCACGATCCACCTGTGCCCAGTGCTTCTCCTCAGGTATGTCTCTTATAAAGAGTAGTCATATGCCATCACTGGGCAGGTTGCAGTGTTAATGTCTGCTTTTATGTCTGTTCCCTCCAGAGACTATGAGTTCTTTGTGGATAGGAATTTGTCTTAATTTATCTTGTTGATGCCTTTTGAGCCGAACAGAGGGGACACTTCATCTATAAGCTAAATTCTGAAACATTCTTAAGACATACTAGATATATGTGAATCAAGATGACTCACTTAAAATTTTTAATTAAATACACACACTTACATGAAAAACAAAAATTCATTCCTCCAAACAAGCAAAAAATAAACAAAAAGCGCCAGTAGTGCCCTTAGAAAACAAAGATAGAGAGTAGTTCCAAAAACTTCTGACAATTTTTTTTTTTCCTTTGAGTTACTAAAGTCCAGACTAAAAATAGAAAATCTTCCCAGGGGAGCTAATTTGCGACCCTATGTGTCTCTTCATCAAGTTACAATGGCTTCAAGCTAAAAATGAAAGTAACACTACCTGAGTATGAAATTGAAGTGTATCTTTATAAAGTATAGTAAATAGTTTTCATTTAGAATTTCCCAGGGGTTTTATAGATAGAAAAATTTAAATAGGTATGTAGTACTCTGCTGTTCATAACCAATCTCTGGGTATGTATAGGTACAAGTGAAACAGAAAAAGAAGCACATGTCACATGGTATTTCCCTATGTTGAGTATCATGTACTGAAACTAGCATAGAGACTGTCTTCCACCAAGGTATAAGATAATTAAAGACCCTCTGACTGTAAAAAACAAAACAAAACAAAAACAAAAAATCCCCCTCCTGAACTATCTAATCTGAAATTCACAATATTAGATTCTCTGGAATCAAGAACAAAAGTCACAATTACGTCATTCATTTTTAGCACTGTAAAGCATGTCTGAAGTTGTCTATATTCAGCTGCTCCCTGTCTTACAGATGAATATATTGAGTCTCTAATTTTTTTAAGTATAGAACATTGATACATGCATCCTAATGGCTTAACGATCAGAGTGGTCTGATCACTTTCAATTCGTTGCTCCTTATACCACATCACTCTTTTTCTCTCCATCCTTCTTCACTCTCTAGTCATTGACTCAGATAACAAGCATTTATTGACTTCCCAGCTCTGTTGACATCTAAATCCTGAAAGACTGAGATGTATAATAAAACTGAGTGAAGACATCTCAAATCCATGGAACAGTTTGGCTAAAAACATCTAGTATGGCATAGAAGAGAGAACTCAAAAGAATATTTTGTCATTCTGAATTTATAAAAGGCCTCCAATTTATTAGGTATTGGCAATTTCCAGAATTTCAGGTCTGAAAAGAATATTAAAGATTATCACAGAGACTGAATAATTATAACTCACATAGGTTAATTAGACATGTAAATAAGTCACATAATTTAATTTTGAAAGAACACAGAACAACCTCAAAATACCACCACCCATCTTCAAAAGCTCTTAGAACCAATAAATGAATTCGGTAAAGTTGCAGGATTCAAAATCAATATACAAAAATCTATTGCATTTCTATGTATTAATAACAAACTATCAGAAGAGAAATAACAAACTATAAATTAATAACAAACCAGAAGAAAACAATCCCATTTACAATTGCATCACAAAGAATAAAATACCTAGGGATAAATTTAACCAAGGAGGTGAAAGACCTGTACACTGAAAACTATAAGATATTGATGAAAGAAACTGAAGAAGACACAAAATAATTGGAAAGATATTCCATGCTCATGTATTGTATCCCATGCTACCCAAAACAATCTACAGATTCAACATAATCACTATCAAAATTCCAATGGAATTCTTCACAGAAATAGAATAAATAATCTTAAAATTTTGGGGGGACACAAAAGACCCCAAATAGCCAAAGTAATCTTGAGAAAGAAGAACAAAGCTGGAGACATCACACACCCTGATTTCAAACTATATTACAAAGTTATACTAATCAAAACAGTATGATAAAAACAGACACATAGATCAATGGAACAGAAGAGAGAGCTCAGAAATAAACCTATCCAAATATAGTCCATTAATTTAAGACAAAGGAGCCAATATACAATGGGAAAGGACAATCTCTGCAACAAACAGTGCTGGGAAAACTGGACAGCCACAGGCAAAAGAATGAAACTGGACCACTATCTTACACAATACATAAAAATTAACTCAAAAGAGATTAAAGACATAATGTAAGACCTGAAATCATAAAACTCCTAGAAGAAAACATAGGCAGTAATTTCCTTGACATTGGTCTTGGAGAGGCTTTTGGATTTGACACAAAAAGCAAAGGCAACAAAAGTAAAAATAAGCAAGTGGAACTACAGCAAACTACACCTGCACAGCAAAGAAAACTATAAGTAAAATGAAAAGGAAACTTATGGAATGGGAGAAAATATTTGCAAATCATATATCTGATAAGAGGCTAAAATACAAAATATATAAGGAACTCATACAACCCAATAACAAACAAACAAACAATCCAGTTAAAAAATGGGTAGAGGATCTGAATAGACAGTTTTTCCAAAGAAGACACACAGATGACCAACAGGTATATGAAAAGATGCTCAATATCACTAATCATCAGGGAAATGTGAATCAAAACCACAATGAGATATATCACCTCATACCAGTTAGAATGACTAATCAAAAAGACAGGAAATAACAAATGAGTGAGGAAGTGGAGAAAAGGGAACCCTTGTGCACTGTTGGCAGGACTATAAATTGGTGCAAACAATATGGAAAACAGTATGAGGTTTCTCAAATAAATAAAAATAGAACTAACTAATGATCCAGCAATTTCACTTCTGAGCATTTATCAGAAGAAAATGAAAATACTAACTTAAAAGTTATATGCACCTCCATGTTCATGCAGAACTATTTACAATAGCCAAGACATGGAAACAACCTAAGTGTCCATGATGGATGAATGGATAAAAAAATCTTGCCATTGTAAATAGTGCTGCAATGAACATTGAGGTGCATGTATCTTTTCAAATTATGGTTTTTCTGGGTATATGCCAGGAGTGGGATTGCTGGGTCATATGGTAGTTCTATTTTTAATTTTTTAAGGAACCTCCATACTGTTCTCCATAGTGGCTGTATCAATTTACATTCCCACCAACAACATAGGAGGGTTCCCTTTTCTCCACACCCTCTCCAGCATTTATTTTTTGTATATGGAAGCAACCTATATGTCCAACAACAGAAGAATGGATAAAGAATATGTGGTACATATATACAATGGAATATTACTCAGCCATAAAAAGAACAAAATAATGCCATTCACAGCAACATGGATGGACCTAGAGACACTCATACTGAGTGAAGTAAGTCACACACAGTAAGACAAATATCATATGATATCGCTTATATGTGGAATCTAAAAAAAGTATACAAATGAACTTATTTACAAAACAGAAGTAGAGTCACGGATGTAGACGACAAACTTATGGTTACCAGGAAGTAAAGGCAGGGAGGGATAAATTGGGAGATTGGGATTGACATGTACACACTACTGTATGTAAAATAGCTAACTAATAAGAACCTGCTGTATAGCGCAAGGAACTCTATTCGATACTCTGTAATGGCCTTTATGGGAAAAGAAACTAAAAAAAAAAAAGAATGGATATATGTGTATGTATAAATGATTTACTTTGCTATACACCTGAAACTAATACAACATTGTAAATCAACTATACTCCAATAAACCTTTCTTAAAAATAAAAAAATAAATAAATCACTAAAATAAAGTTATGTTTAAAAAAAATCTTGCCATTTGGAGCAACATAGGAACTTGAGGGCATTATGCTAAACACAATAAGTCAGACAAAGAAAAATACTGTATAATTTCACTTACATGTAGAATCTGAAAACAAAAAACAAACAAATAGAAAAACAAGATAGATACACAGAACAGATTGGTGGTTGCCAGGGGTTGGGGGGGCGGGTAGAGAGGGTGGGTGAAATGGGTGAAGGGAGTCAAAAGGTACAAACTTCCAGTTATAAAATAAATAAATGCTGAGGACGTAATGTACAGCATGGCGACTATAGTTAATAATACTGTATTGCACATTTGAATGTTGCTAAGAGAGTAGATCTTTAAAGTTCTCATCACAAGGAAAAATAATTTGTAACTATGTATGGTGATGGATGTTAACTAGATTTATTGTGGTAATCATTTTACTATATAAAAATTAATTCATTACATTGTACACCTATAACTAATATTATATGTCCATTATACCTCAACTTAAAAATAGGAATATAGATAAGTCATATAATTCAATTTTGAAAGAACATAGGACAACCTCAAAATATTTTAGGTTTTCAAAAATGGTTGGGAGTTAGGCAAAATCAATTCTTCTGATTAGTAAATTTTAAAAAAATGTTAATAAGTACTGTGCATTAAACAACAACTGTGAACAAAAGAGAGAGTTTAATCCAGTGAAAATTCTAGATTTTTAAAAAACTCCCCAATACATCTAGCGAAAGGGTTATTTTATCAGTCACTTAGATGTGATGGGTCACAACTCTTTTCTTCATTTTTTATGGATCACTTTGTGTGAAAATACACCTTGGTCAGTATTTGAAAGCAACAGTAGTATCTGCCAGTGCCATCAACTTCCTTCTGCCTTCATAACAGAACACTGATCTTGTTCAATTTTCATCCCATTTGGTGCAGCCCATATGACTCAGAAAAGCAGATCTTAACCATAGCTCTATAAATTACTCCTGATTTGTATAAACCAGTCAAGGTAACCCTAATGTCCTTGCCAGTAACATTGCTGCAGGAACACCAGCTTAAGCCAAGCTGATCATGCAATCCCGTAGCAAATATTATTTGCTCATAATTAGGTGCGTGATCCATGTTGGTCCCATTAGGTCTTACAAAAGACCTTATATTTCATGATTCAGGGAAAGTTTTCATTCTCTTTTGCTGAATGTGAACAAGGAAGCTTTCTGTCTCAGATGTTGCCTTCACTCATATCATGGCCCTGAGGGAAGCCTGCGTGAGGACAAATCCAGCAGGTGTTGGTGGAGCACAGAGCAGAGAAACACAAGGGAAAAAACAGCCCAGCCAACCTGGGGCTCAATTGTGTCTTGGAGTGTGTCCAACCTTCAGACTGTTTAATGTGTCTTTTTGTTTAAGCCAGCTTTTGTGAGCGTGGTGCATGGGTTTGGAAGATCAGCATCACTGGGGAGATGGATACAAGTGTAAATTCTAGGCCCCATCCTAGACCAAGTAAATCAGAGACTTGGAGTGTTGCCTATGGATGTGCTTGGGCTGAATGAGGCCTCTGTGACATTCTCAGGTGCACCAAAGTTTGAGAGGCATTAATGTGAACTACTTTTGAGTCAAGATTTCTATTACTTATAGTCAAATGTACCCAGAGTAATAAAGAAAACCAAGCATTTCTATCAAACCAAGTGTGCCACTTACACATACAGAGTTGCCAAAATAATACTATATTTTAAAAATAAAATTTAACTTTTATAAATATTCATTAAATCTAATGCAAGCCTCTTTAAAATTGCAATTTGAAGTTATATTATTCATACCAATTTTAATTCATAGAAATTCATTTTCTTCACTGTACATAAATATATATATACGTGTGTATATATATTATCTACTATTTTATATATATGTGTATATATACACACACACACATATATATATATGTATGTATGTATGTATCTGCCCCTATTACTTAACACAGAGCTCCTAAAATCCCTGTAATCTCCTGAGTGATAGGGGTGCTAAGAGTATTTTTTTGTTCTAATGTTGGGGTGGCCAAAAAGTTCGTTCAGGTTTTCCCGTGCGATCTTAACAGAAAAACCCAAACGAACTTTTTAGCCAACCCAATATTTGGTCTTTGACTCCAATTCCTGACACAGAGCTCCTAAATCCCTTGGAATTTCCTGAGTGATAGGAGCATCTCTTGACCTAATGAAGTAACTGGGTGTGTTCCTGGATGGGGCTGGTCAGAAAGATCAAGCCATGATTAGAAACTTGTAACTTTTAGCCCCATCCCTATCCTCCAGGAAGGGGAGTTAATAATTAATCAAGGCTACATGATGAAGCCTCCATAAAAATCCATAAACTAGGAGGTTCAGAGAGCTTCTGTGTTGGTGAACATACCCATATGTGTGGAGGATGTGCACCCTGACTCCACAAGGACAGAAACTCCTGGGCTTGGGACCCTTCTAGACTTTGCCCTGTTCTGGCTATTTACCTGTATTCTTTACCACATCCTTTATAATAACCTGCTAAACATAAGTAACTATTTCCCTGAGTTCTGAGGACCATTACAGCAAGGTATCCAACCTGAGGAAGCAACTGTAGGAAACCCCATTTTCAGCCACTTTTACCCAAGTGTGGGTAACCTGGGGATCACTACCTGTGACTGGCATCCAAAATGGGACAGTCTTGTGGGACTGAGCCTTCAACCTATGGGGTCTGCACTAACCCCAGGTAGTTAGTGTCATAATTGAATTGCAGGACCCCAGTTGGTGCCTGGGAAAGTTAGAGAATTGGTTGGTATGGGAAAAAAACCCTACACATTTGGTGTCACAAGTGTTGTGGTGTGAGCAAAGAGGACCAACAGCCTACTTTTAGTAGGCAGCTTTATTTATTACTAGTCTAATATGCACCATTTAAATCTAGTAGTTAGTACAAAATCATCCTTAGAAGAATAACAGTTTTGAGAATAAATCCACATGAAACATCCTTAAATGGAAACTGACATCATGTCATGTAGGTATGTATGTCTGTATGTATGACAGTTAAAGCTTCATTTTTATGGTATACTCTTATTCCTCAAAAGGGAGTTTCACTTAAAGAAACTGAAGCAATACATTTCTGTATTTAAAAAATTACATAGTTGATTATAATTTCATTTGTGAAATTATAGGCCATTTAAAATTATATAAATATATACGGACTTCCCTGGTGGCGCAGTGGTTGAGAGTCCGCCTGCCGATGCAGGGGACATGGGTTCGTGCCCCAGTCCGGGAAGATCCCACGTGCTGCGGAATGGCTGGGCCCGTGAGCCACGGCCGCTGAGCCTGCACGTCCAGAGCCTGTGCTCCACAACGGGAGAGGCCACAACAGTAAGAGGCCCGCGTACCGCAAAAAAAAAAAAAAAAATATATATATATATATATTATATAAATATATGAAACTAATATATTCATATATTCTTCAACTGGAAGACTTTTAGACACATGAGCATTCAAATGTTAATGGTCTATAATAGCTCCTTCTTATTGTAAATTAAAATTAGTTACATCATCTTTATACTTAACAGCAACTATCAATTTTAGAAATCCAATTTACTTTAAAAAAAAAATCTTTTTAAACTCTATGTTAAAATATCTTTGAAGGTGTCTCCAGAGGAGAATGCTTTGCCATTAAAATCACCCAGTTTATTCACAGAACAGATGAAAAAGTCCTAAGTTTACATACTGATGCTGAACTCATTAGAAAATTAGAATCAAGCTTTATACTCATCAGAACATATATAGAATTTAATGCTCAAGTTTGACTATTCTATATAAAAAACAAGCTAAATGATAAAATTTGAAACCTCTACTAAAAAAAAAAAAGGCACAATACACAAAAGTGATACACTGAACTTTTCTCCCATGACTCCTTTAAAAGTGTGCTAACATTTAATTGCTTTAAAATATTAGATTTTTTATTATTAAAATTATTTTTCATAATGTTCTGAAAACATAATTTTCTGAACAAACTACACATTTAAGTTATTAAAAATATTCAGTGGGGCTTCCCTGGTGGCGCAGTGGTTGAGAGTCCGCCTGCCCATGCAGGGGACACGGGTTTGTGCCCCGGTCTGGGAAGATCCCACATGCCGCGGAGCGGCTGTGCCCGTGAACCATGGCCGCTGAGCCTGCGCCTCCGGAGCCTGTTGCTCCGCAACGGGAGAGGCCACAACAGTGAGAGGCCCGCGTACCACAAAAAAAATTAAAAAAATAAACAAAAAACATTCAGTGTTGAATTGGTCTAGGGAAATATGAGCATGAAGAAGTGAATAGCCTATAATCTAACTTGATATGTGTCAAATTGTGATACTCTGGCTAAATAAGAAAGATTTATTAGATTTATATTCAGTTAACCCATTAAGTTCTGCTGAGTGAATCACTTGAATTCAAAAGGCAAAATCTTAGCAGCTGCATATCCCAGGTCTGGTTCCAATTTTTCTAACAAGGTGAAAACAGAATGGATGCAATCAAAATCTCTGATAAAACCGTGCATGGAGAGAAGAGATGCCAACATCACGTTAGGTTAGATCATATACAGACGGAGGAGCCAAATGATCTCATTCTATCTTCACTGCCTAGCAGAGAACAAGGCTTGTAGGGACTTCCACTGAATATCACCCGAGTACATGATTTAATGATTGCATGACGAACAAATCAACATGTTAATGAATCGGAATATGAATAAGAAATGTACTTTCTAAAGGAAACTGAGAACTAAAGGGCGATTCTGTAAGTAAACTAAAAAGTATTGAGCTTCCTCCACATTTTGGAGCTAATCTAATTCTCTTCAATGTAAACCTTTTATCACTGCATGTACTGATTTTGAATCAATGTTTCCATCTCCATATGTAATTTGATAAATATGTCCATACCAAAGTGAAAATTGAGTGAAGAAGTCCTTGGTTCAGAGAGCAATGTGTATTTTAAGCAGAGCTTCTTAAGAGAATGCATGAAAGGCATGTGAATTCATTTGGAATCTACAATATGCCAGTGAACTTACCTCATCTCATTTAATCCTCCAAAAAGCCCTAAGAGATAGTGATAATTACTCCATGTAATTTTACAAATGGCCAAATCTGCTCAGAAAAAAAGAGTATACAAATTATAATTGAATCCTTAACTCTCACCTCATAATCCACTCTTTAAATCAAATTACTGGTTATTCTGCAATCTCTCTATGGATTTTTTATTTGCAAATAATAATTTTAATGGATAAAATTTCAGTCTATAGCATACTAAAATTAGTAGCAGTATTATGCAATAGAACAATCTGACATATTTTGAAAGTTACTACTGAAGGAAGGAAAACAAATCCACTAAAGAAGTACTATAGTCCAGGGCTGAAATTCAATAAAAAGATATATTTTACTTTCAGAAGAATTTTGTTAAATGGAAAAATGGAACCATGCTATAAAGATGTTTGTTTTTTCTTAATAAAGTTACAGATGCTCACAACTTCATAGAGCATGTTGTTACTTAATATATTTACTTCTTTTGATTAGAGAAGAATGACAATTACTAAAAATGTTTTGATATTTGCATAGCAACAAAGATAGAATATCGTTAGCCAATGAAGAAAACATAATCTTTAGCAAAAAACAAGTTCATAATGTTACCTTAAATTTATAAAGCACTTTATAGTTTTCAAGTCTCTTTCATACATGTTATACCATGTAGCCCTTCAAAAGCCCTGTGAGACTGCAAGGAAAGATAAATTATTAACCCAATTTTATGGGTGAGATAATTAAGGCTCAGAAAGATTACATAATAATGCACATAGTTTTTACGGTGCCATTTATATATTATTAGAGTCAAGTTTCTTTCTAGATTTTCTGGTGTCTCTCAACACAATGACTTTACTATTTGGGATAAAGTTTTACAAATGTTTTCCCAGTTTTCAAAATGTTTTTAACCTAAAAGTTAGAACTGAATGACTGCCATGAAATAACAACCATAAAGCCCCATAAAGGCTTTCAAAAATCGTACACAGAAATTAGTTAGTATATTTCTAACGCAGAAAACCAAATATGTAAACAAATGAACCAAAAAGGAAGCAAGTGTTCTTCACTTTATCAAAGTAGTTAAAAAGGACATCCATGCACTGCATCAACAGTTCCTGAATTTTAGGATTAATAATACCTCATTTTCTTAGTTTGTAGTAATAAAAAATATTTTCAAAGAATCAGTGACATGCCACATCATTTTTAGCATGAATAGTGATGAGCAGGTTTGAGCTCTAATGATGCTGCACGATCACAGAGAATGCAGCTTGGAGGCTTACCATATAAATTAGTGCAGTACTACATTAGCAAGCAAGGCACAATCAGGAAATGAATTCAAACTGAAGGAAAGGAATTGCCATATACTGAAATAAAGCAAAAATGCGCAATAATACTGTTTTACTGCTCAGTTTAAGCTTTCTGAATTCTGAAGGTGGATTTGAAGATTTCATTTTGCAATAATCCTTTACCATGCGGATATGCTGCAGTAACTATACAAGGACAAGTAACAAAATTAATCCAAATATATTCAAGTAATAAGACCAAAGACTAGTCAGCCAGATCAATGTTTCTTTTTCATCTTGTTACTTAGGTGGTACAGGACGCCTAGTAACACTGAACAATACCTGATGACTTGTGGTGTTTAGGCAGCCTGTGTTTGCCCATTTCTAGATTTGCACATTGTATATTTGACTTCCAAGTTATTGTCTGCTTTAGAAAGGGGCAACAATTTCTTCAGGCTAACCCTCTTAGATTTCACCAGGATTTCGTAAAGTATAAACTGTTAAGTACTTTAAAATTGTTAGTTGTTAATACTATGTACAGTTGCAGAAGTAAAAATGTACAAATGGTTACAGGATATTGGTACTGAACTCAGCTCCACCTCTAATTCTTTGTGCTACCAGTTCTTAGACACAACTGCTCCACTGGCTACTTTTTTTCCTCTTACTAAGAAATCAACAATAATAATATAAAAGTTTTCATAGTTATCATCTATCCATCACCATCTTTTAATATGCTATGGACCATGTTTTATAAGCTTAACACAAATCACATTATACTGATGTTTCTGCTCAGCCTGTATGCTCATACGACCGCATGAGTCAGAACAATCCGGATGAGTTTCCTGACAGATCAGATTTCAATCTCAAGTGATATAAAAAGAATGCATTTTAGTTTGGCTTTTCCCTCACTTATTTTTCAAGAACTTGATACGGCTTTGAGATGAACTGGGATAATGCTGTTGTGCTGTGATATACAGTTAATTTAAAATAGGCAAGCATCCTGTACACTGAAAACAGTTTTATCATCACAAAACAGGAGTTTCCTCAAAAAAAAAACAAAAAACAAAAAGCTTTGGGTTATCTTATCTAATTTCTGTTAGGAAAAAAAAAATTGTTCCATGAAAATTCAACCAAAACTAAAATAGTTGACTCTGGCAGGTGTTTTCTAAAGTTCAAATGAAAACTACAAAACAATTCCATCTAGTAATTAATTTAGTTACCTTTTATAGCTAATTCACTTTAATTAAAGCATTGCAAGTGAAAGGAGAGATCAGTACAAAGGTTTCAAGTGAACATCACTGAAGCTCTTCTTTTGTCAAATTAGATGCCAGATTACAACCGATCTTAAAATATTTCAGTCTATTATCCATCCTCCTTGATCAGAATCCCTTTGATCATTATAGAACAAGTTTTGTCGCAGCAGCAAAGCAATTTATTGAGGAAAAAAATACAAATTGCTTGAATTTTGCCAGCAACTGTGAGGGCCATGCCCACAGAAGATGGGTGTCCTTCCAATTGGAGATCAACACAGTTCTGGTTTACCACCTTACATAATAGATTATTAACCCCCTTACACTATAACTGGAATCTAAAATATTTAAATCCCTCTATAGTCAATAAATGATATTGACACATCAAGTTCTTTCCAGATAGTTTTAATCTGAATGCACTGCTGTTATCCAGTTCTTTGGTAAATCCTGGCAAAAAGAAGTGATATTCAAGACAAGAGATTTATGTGCCATGCAGTGTATTCATTCAAAGCATGTAACCTCTAATTTATACATGGTTTGGTACATGGAAATAAGAACATATTTTCATTGTTAATTTAACTTTTTGACAAAACAGATAATATTTTAAATGTTATGCCTTTGGTTTTTATTCAGAACAAATGTACATAATAAAATGAAAAAAAATTTTATACATGTAGCAAATTTCTCTTAAAATTGGTTACTACAACCCAAAAATTTGGTATCACTTGAACAGCCAATTTTTTTTTAATAAATTTATTTATTTTATTTATTTTTGGCTGCATTGGGTCTTTGTTGCCGTGTGCAGGCAGCGAGAGGGGGCTACTCTTCGTTGCGGTGCGCAGGCTTCTCATTGCCGTGGCTTCTCTTGTTGCGGAGCACGAACTCTAGGCGCACGGGCTTCAGTAGTTGTGGCACACGGGCTCAGTAGATGTGGCTCGTGGGCTCTAGAGTGCAGGCTCAGTAGTTGTGGCTCACAGGCTTAGTTGCTCTGCGGCATGTGGGATCTTCCCAGACCAGGGCTCAAACCCGTGTCCCCTGCATTGGCAGATAGATTCTTAAGCACTGCGTCACCACGGAAGCCCTAACGTTCTTTTATTAGATGAGAATTTACTACTTTAACTGAAAGGAATTTCTAAACCAAATTAAAAATTTAATCAATTATGTTAGCCCTTGATATATCTCCATTCCTCCTCACTAGAATGTCTGTTCTATGTTGATTTGTTTACATTTTTGCTATTTTTATAGATACAGTTCTCTTCTTTCAATTATATTAGTTATAAATTATTTTTAAAAATAGTTTTTTATGTGATCTTGGATAAAGTCCATACATTTTATTACTGTTGTTTCAATTTCTTAACCTATAAAATGAATGTTTGAACTACACACTTCTTAGGGCCCCTTTCAGCTCTAAAAAGCTCTGATTTAAAGCTCTGAAAATATTAATTAGTAGAAAAGAATGATGTTACTGATTAATTCCAAGCACATGGGTCAGTGAAGTTTATTTACTAGTACCTTTTCATTTTATTTGTAAGAGCAATATACTGAAACTTACTGTTTCATATAGTAGATCATTCGTTCTCAACTGAGATGCTTTTGCCCTCCAGGGGATATCTGTCAGTGTCTGGAGATACTTAGTTGTAGAAAGAGCACTGAGTAGTCTTTTTAAACCAGGGGTCCCCAACCCCCAGGCCACAGACCAGTACCGGTCCGTGGCCTGTTAGGAACTGGGCCGCACAGCAGGAGGCGAGCGGCAGGCAAGCCAGCGAAGGTACAGCTGCTCCCCATCGCTCGCATTACCGCCTGAGCTCTGTTTCCTGTTAGATCAGCGGCAGCATTAGATTTTCATAGGAGCGCGAACCCTACTGTGAACTGTGCATTCAAGGGATCTAGGCTGAGCGCTCCTTATGAGAATCTAATGCCTGATGATCTAGGTGGAGCTGAGGCAGTAATGCTAGCACTGGGGAGCGGCTGCAAATACAGATTATCATTAGCAGAGAGGTTTGACTGCACAGCGACCATAATAAATCATTTGCTTGCAGACTCATCAAAATCCTGGATCAGTGAGTGGCAAGTGAAAACAAGCTCAGGGCTGCCACTGACCCTGCATTATGGTGACTTGTATAATTATTTCATAAGATATTACAGTGTAATAATAATAGAAATAAAGTGCACAATAAATGTAATGCGCTTGAATCATCCCGAAACCATCCCTTCTCCCGTCCGTGGAAAAATTGTCTTCCACAGAACTGGTCCCTGGTGCCAAAAAGGTTGGGGACCATTGTTTTAAGCTATCAAGCTCTGACGGTCAGCCATATGAGTAGGTAGGGTAAAACATCCTTTCTGAAGGAGGCCTGAAGAAATTATTTATATTAAACCAGTGGTTGTGGGAAGTGGGGGGGATTTCACTTCCAGGGGAGATTTGGCAGTGTGTGAAGACATTTTTACTTGTAACAACTTGGGGTGGGGGAGTTGCTACTGGCCTCTGATAGGTAGAGGCCTGCGATGCTGCCAAGCATCTGACAATGCACAGGACAGCCACCCAGGACAAAGAATTACCCAACCCAAAATGTCAACAGTGCAGTTCTGAGGTTGAGAAGCCCTGTAGCAAGTGGAAAAACCTTCCTGTCTTTAGTCTACTCTCTTATAAGAGAAATATAAATGCCTATATATTAAATAACCTTATGATGACCATAACATATTTCAGGAAAAAAGCAAGAAACTCAGTCTTTGAATTTCTAGATCTTTATCACCCTTCAAAACTGCAGTCTAATATCTCAGCTTCTTTTTTCTTAATCTTGTAAAGATATTTTGCATATCTTACACATTAAAAAATAAAAGCCTTAGAGTAAAAAAAAATTTTTTTTAAGTTAAACTGCCATTCTGTTTTATAAACTGATCATTCTTTGGCAGAAGTTTCAAATAGTTTCTCTTTAAACATTTTCTAAAAAAAAATTAATGTGAATATCTCACTTTGGAAAATAGAAACTGAGAATTACACTGAATATCATTCATGCAGCACATATTTCCTGAGCACCTGCTGCATGCCAGCATGACGGGAAGGAGCAGACCACATGTCGACTAGAGAAACAAAAAGGGAAATGTTTCTATAAAAGGCCAAGGAAGAGTAAATGGGATTATCCAAGGGAAAAAGAAATCTAGCCTTTTAGGGATGGAGAGTAATGAGTGAGAGGGAATGGGGAATGACAGAAAATGAATCCAGAGATGCAGAGACAGGAGCAAAAATCACATAAAGCATGGAGGGCCATGTAATGGAAACCAGCAGAATATTGTATGAAGGAAAATGACAAGAATTGGCTTCACTTCTTTTCCTTTTTCTTTTCTTTTTTTTTCTTTTCTTTTCTCCTCCCTCCCTCCCTCCCTCTCTTCCTTCCTTCCTTTCTTCCTTCTTTCATTTTTCCTTTTAGATTTCAGTAGCTGTTTAGAAGAGTATAGACTGAAAACATGAGAAATGGTGATGACCTGGACTAGGTTAGTGGTGTTGGGAATGGGGAAAAAACTGAATATAGTATAAAGGTTAACCACATGAGATCTGCTAGCAAATCAGATATGAGGGTCAAGGAAGTGTTATGCCTCCAAATTTTTTGGCTTAAACAATTGGATACATGGTATTGGTTGTCACTAAGAAATGGAGACCAAGGAGCAAGTTTTGTTTGAGCAGTTTTTACTTGCTTGCTTGCTTTGGTGGGAAAGAACTAAGCCTTCTGTTTTGAACATGTTAAGTTTAGGATGTCCATTACACATATAAATAGAGATATAAGAAAATATTCGGGACTCATGGGAAAGTTAAAATTTGGATTATAAATTTGATGGCATCAGCACATAGGAGCATGCAGATAGAATTAAATTAAGTGAAATCACCTGTAGAGAATATAAAGCTATAAAAGAGAAAAAAATAGAGCAGAGGCTAAAGCATTAGAAAACTTAGAGGTCAAGAAGACAACATGGCTTCAGAATAGGAGAATGAGAGGATCAGCCAGTTTCAGAAGGGAAACCAATAGAAAATGTTGTCCTTAAACACAAGTGAAGCAACAGTTCAAGAAAGAGCGTCTGATAACAGAGTCTAATGCTGCTGAGGGTCAAAAAAGGAGAGGACAGAGAATCGACAACTAGACCTAGTGAGAGACAATTTTCTGATGACTTTAAGAAGAGTTATTTCAGTGAAGTGCCTGGGGCAAAAGTCTGATTGGAGCGGTTACAAAAATGGAGACTTCTGGAAATCTGGTCTATTGAGTGAGGATCTATTTTTCTCCCTACTGAAATATTGCTAAAATGACAGTAAGCCTGTTTAAATGGTATAAATTTACAAGGTGGAAAAGCAAAGACAGAGTAAAATAAGAGCAGACCAGATATTAAAACACATTTTGGAATTTGGAAAGCAGTTTAGAAGTAAGAGGAAGCTATAACCTATAACCTATAACCTATAACGTGCTTGAAGGGATAAATGCAGAGAAAGCAAGTCAGTTTGCTCACAGAATCACCAGGCATGTGGGAAACGGAGCTGGAAGAAAGTATACAGTTACAAGTCTGTTTACACCTCAGACGCTTTCTTACCCTACCACACAGCCCCAGCTCACCACCTCCCTACCCCATGCCCTGCATACTCCCCTTCTGCCCCTATTCTGTCCAGGAAATCTGACATTGATTCTTGGGAAAAGCACTCACAAACTTCCTGTCTGTATGATACCAGAAACAGCAGAATTCAAGGAAAAAGCAACAAACCAAGAACAAGAAAAAGTTCACAAGGATCGGGGAAGAACTGAAGGGTGGGAAGAGGTCTGTTGGTCGCATTACTTGGTAATTAACACCTAACTATGTAATAGATATTAGTTGTCATGTGAAATATAGATGATTATATAATCTTGTGGTAAAGAAGATGAAAAAATCATCTACTGTAAATAAAAACAATTAACAATGTTAACAACAAACTTGGACAAGATGTTTATGATATATATATATAACCAAGAGAGGGTTATGCCTCCTGTCACAAGGGGTCTTGCAATTAAGTTAAAGGAAGTTGAACTCCACAGTGAAATGAGCGAAGAATGTATATAAACCATTTAAATAAAGTAAGAACTACATTGATCTTTACTGCCGATTAAAAAAAAAGCATTAATGGGATATTTTGCTCCAGCAGATTAAAACTGAAGTTTAATTCTACCCACTGGTGAGTGTGTAGTAATAACTTTTTGAAGGGCTTTTTGATAATGTGCTTTGGCATTTCAGTGTTCAAATCCTTTGATAAGGCATGTTCAGATCCTTTGATTTAGAAAAAAAAATATGTGTTTGTATTGTGTTTGTGTGTGTGTTGTTTTTGTTTTTGTTTATATTAACTCAAAAATAAAAGTGAATTAAATGCTTATCCTAGGGAATTGATAAAATTAGGCATCAAATATATACACATGCAATATCATGCAAATACTTAAAAAGGATGATGCCACTTACAAGAGGCTGCTCAAAGATAACGGACCCTAATCTCTGAAACCCGTAAATGTTAATTTATAAGGAAAAGATGTCTTTGTGCATATAATTAAGAATCTTGACACGAACAGATTTTGCTGAATTATCCCGGTAGGCTATCCTCATAAGAGAGAGGCAGATGAAAGAAGAGAAGGCAATGTTCCCACCAAGACAGAGATTGGAGTAATGTGGCTACAATTCAAGAGATGCTGGCAGCCACCAGATGCTAGAAGAAGCAAGGAACATATACCCCACAAGCCTCCAGAAGTAGCACAACTCTGCTAATACTTTGATTTCAGTCTAGTGATATTAAATTTTGGAGGTCTGGCATCCAGCACTATGAGGGAATAGATTTTTATTTTTTAAACCATCAAGATTATGATAATATGTTACAGAAGCCATAGGAAGGTAATATGATACCTATATTCATCAACAAGGAAAATGTCTATGTTATATTTTAATTAAGATTGTCAGTTCATGAATAATACATATCCAAAACTACATGAAAAATGCCTAGAAAATATATTGACAGGACTTGAATATTATTGGTGGTTTGCAATTTTTTTAAGTTTTTGAACTTTCACAATAACCATGTATTATTTTTCTGGTAAAAATGTTATTTTCATTTTTAAACAAAAACTAATGATATGTGTTTATGTGTATATACTGCAAAATATCCCCATGTCTAACCAAGTAGGCTAAAGTGACATAGTTGCAGTTTTCCGTACCTAAGGGTATGGAGCCCTGTGAAGTGGCATGGCTACCCGATGAAGTTTTGTTATACATGTTATCAGTAATGATTTGAGGCTGAATGAACCTCTATTTTTCCTGTGTATCAGTTAGGAATTACATTTTGCTGCTAATATCAGAGAACTTAGTTCACTGACTTCAGTGTATTATAGGTTTATTTCCTCTCATGTAAAATTAATCTGAAGATAGGATAGTGAGAGCTGGTGGAGCAGCTCTAGAAGTCACCAGGGGCACACGTGTCTTCTGCCTTTTTATTCTTCCTTTCTTAGTGCACGTCTTCCCTCCCAAGGGCATTCGGTTGTCATAAGATATGTGCTGGACCAACATGTTAGGAGAATGCAAAGGGGCAAAGAAGGAGACACTTCCAGCTGAACCTCTGCTCTTTTAGGAGCTATACCTACTAATCTCCACTCATATCTGATTGGCCATCCCATTTTGCAGTGAGGCAGCAAAGTGTAGTCTTATTGACTGGCACAATTACTATGGCAGAAGGGAGAATGGATATTGGCTTGACAACTGGGAGTGTCTCCCATACCCATGGAACCCATGAAACCAACAACTAAAAATGTCACAGAGAAGTATTCAAATCAAGATCCAAGAAGAATCACTGCTGTGATATTTGTTGGCAGTCATATCACTCTAGAAAGAACAACTAGATGCTAAGACTGTTCTGCCTTAAGACTAAAGACAATGTCTCTTACTCTTGCTTGCCCACTATAGACTGTAAATAGACTAAGTTACTATGTTAAGTGCTTGGTTCAGAAAGCATTCCATTTGTTTCACCTAAATACATAAGACTTGTAAATCTTCAATTTTTAGATTATATAAATTAATGGTTAATATTAATTGCTTCAATTCTAGTGAATCATTGATAGAAAATAAAGCAAAATGAAACAAAACAAAGTATAAATGAATATTAAATAAGCATACCAGTGAGCATTTTTAATATAAATGTAATTGTTACTCTTTTAAATTAAAAGATTACTCAACAAATTAATATCAGCATAATATCAAAGAGAATCTAAATATAATTCAGTATCAAAAAAAAGATCTTCAAACAACGTTCCCTTCGTATACTTCTATGCTTATTTTACATGTTTCATCCTACTGTCTCAGTCACATTCAGTATGTTCCTGAAGTTAAAGCCAATTTTGGTCCCCGTTGAATGTCTTTTAAATTAACTTTTATAGCAAACCAAATAAAATCTTGATTAAAGAATGATCAACTCAATACACAAATCTGTTAGGTGGTCTCGAGAACTAAGAACCTCTTCAAAGATTTATTCGCTCTCTGCATGTATATACGCGTGTGTGTGTTTGCTTATATTTCCTCCACATCTGCAACAGGGAAATATTTGTATAAATATATAAAGCTAAAACATAGATCTTAGCTCTGCTGTGAAAATGCACAAATTGCTTTCTCCCTATTTTTAAGTTGCCCAGTTTTCAATCTGTTATCTAATTATTAAACGTCCACTGGATGCTAATCCTGCTTATATGCTCCTAGCTGCCCCTTGCCCAGGAGCACTATGAGAAAAGGAACTTTTTGATTTATTCCAAGCATAACTGCTGCCCTTATAAGATTTGTTCCAAGCATAACTGCTGCTGGCACATTGGGTGTGCTTAAGAAATAACCTGGAGTTCATCTGAACTACGCTTCAAAAACAGAAGTAGAACATAGACACATGAGCATAATACTTGAAAAACTTTTGTAGTGGAGCAGGTGTCCACAGATGTTCCTGACCACCATGGCCTGTTGGATGTCTCTAATATGAATCTGAGATGGGTCATAATGATGCAAACATTAATTCAGCACTAAATATACTCCAGTCGCTGTGATGTACCTTATGCTCATTATCCCATGTAATCCAAACATTATTATTATTATTATCCGTCATTTACCAATAAGGAAGCTAAAGCTTAGAGAGTATCAATTTGTTTTGTCTGAGATTTTACAGCTGTTGACAGTCTTACTCCAGAACTGAAGGCTTTAGCCACAGGCTAACGACCTGTATTTTTGAACGTGAAAAACCTTACTGAGTAGAGACACCTGTAGGATTTTCTTCCAGAGCAAAACCATTTTGGATTGTCTTTATCTCTAGATTCATAGTTGTACCTAAACCAGAGGAAAGTATATGTAGGAGATTAAATAGAAGGTTTATTGATATACTTATTTCAGAAACTAAAGTTAGTTTCATGATAATCCCCATTTTTTCTTGTTGCTAAGAAACTGACACTTCGGAGTTGTGTAAAATGCCGCTAAATTCAAGTGAACAGAAAAGATTTTCTGAAATACAGTGAAAAATCTATTAAAATGGAATCACAAGTTAAAGTAAACAAAACTCACTTGAAAGGTGGTTTTTCTAATATTAGATATACCTATTTATTGACTTTTTAAAAAGACAATTTACTATGAAATGAGTCAGTAAAGCAAAACTATATCTTTGAATTTCATTTCCTTTAAAAAATTGCATATAGAATTCCATATCTTGTGCATTTGTTTTACTCTATGTAAAACATACTCTAAGGACTTTGGCAGAACTCTTTGAGATCTAAGTAAACTTGATCAACACAATATGCCTAATTGTCTACTAACATTTATTTGAAAACCCTATTCAGCAACATATAGATATTTAACTATTAATGCTACTTATTACCTGTAAAATATTTGTGTTGTTATTGTAGTACTTCCCAGGAAGTTATCTGTCAAAATTTTAGATGCCTTATTATTTTTTATAAAAGCATATTTGGCCCCTCAAGTAACCTGTTTTTTTGTTTGTTTGTCTTTTGGTTTTCTTCTTTAGTGCTTTGTAATTGGCCTTTTTCTAAAGTTAAAGCAGAAGGATTTGAGTAGCAAGCAATACAAAAATACAGAATATTCAAAAAAGAACTTGTTCTCATTTTAAATGCAAAAGTTATTTCAATACGAGAAAAGGAATCTTACATTCCTAGACTGTAAAAAAATATGACATATTTGATAATATGAAGATGATGCAAGGTGGGAGAAATATTGAAAAATATGGGTGGATCATTCTTTATAAAAACTCACAAAAATAATTGTCTCCTTTTAGAATGCAAGATGATAGCTATTATTCAACTTGGTCCTGACCCATTGAAAGACAGCTGGATAAAATACATAGTATAAAGTCAGAAGAAGTTTCTTCTCTGAATTTAGAGAATTAATTATTAAGTGCACCAAAATATCACTCAACATCACACTGCATTTGTGACCTAGTATAACTCATGCATTTTCTTCCCTACTTAAAATTCTCTTTTCTGTATCTTGTATTTTTGCAATTTGCTCCTCTTTCTTAAGTGAATTTTTATCTTCCTTCTCCTTACACATTTTTTTAAAATATTTATTTATTTATTTGGTTGTGCCGGGTCTTAGTTGCAGCACATGGGATCTTTAGTTGCGGCATGCAGACTCTTAATTGTGGCATGTGGGATCTCGTTCCCTGACCAGGGATCAAACCCGGGCCCCGTGCAGTGGGAGTGTGGAGTCTCCTTGTACATTTATCTAAATACTTCTTAAATATTCTGCTCTGTTCTTCATGACAAAAACAACCTGGAAATGCAGTATTTGTCCTTCTGTGACTGGTTTATTTCACATAGCATAATGTCCTCCAGTTTCATCCATGTTGTCCAGATGGCAGGATCTTCTTGTTTTTTAAGGTTGAGCAATATTCCATTGTATGAATATACCACATTTTCTTTATCCACTCACCTGTCGATGGACACTTGAATTGTTTTGATATCTTAGCAATTGTGAATAATGCTACAATGAACATGGGAGTGCAGATACCTCCTTGAAATCCTGATTTCATTTTCTTTAGGTACGTACACCTAAAGTGGTATTGCTGGATCCAATGGCAGTTATATTTTTAATTTTTCTGAGGAATCTTCATACTGTTTCCTCTAACTGCTGCTTACTTTTCATGTCCACTAACAGTATACAATTCTTCCGATTTCTCCATATCCTCACCAACATTTGTTACCTTTTTCTTTTGATGAGTCATCCTAACAGATGTAAGGTGATGCCTCACTGTAGTTTTGAATTGCATTTCCCTGATAATGATGTTGAGCATCTTTTCATATACCTCTTTGAAAGAAACTAGTCACTTTTAAAACTTTGAAAAATAAATCCTTTTAGGTATAACTTATCCTAAAATTAAATATATCTCTGATTTTTTTTACCCAAAATCTACAAAATAAAAAATATATATAGCAAAAAAACCCTTAGCTTGTTTATTGGTTACAGAATTTTGCAACCTGAATGCTTTGTCTGGCATCAGTTTGAGGGGGACTGTGGAATGCATGGAATGAACCATATTCAGACTAACTGAATAGACACTGGCAAGAATAATCAAAACCTAGTGTAAGCCCCTATGAGGCTCTCATCCGCCTTCTACCTACCAACCAAGACTTGTGCTGCTTTAACTTGGGGCTTCAAACCTAATACAAAATCAGCCTCTTTGTGATCCTCCACATCCTGTGGTTTTACAACCCAGCTATGATTTAAAAAAGAAAAAAATGTTGCCTTTAATATACTCGTTATTTCCCTGTCAAACCCAAACCAAGGCATGATTGATCTTTATTCAAAATTTACCTCTGAGAGTTTACTTTTTCTATGAAAAACTAAATCATATGAAGTTTTTTGAAGTACAAATCATTCTTTGTAAAATATCTGAGACCCTGCTATTACAGAATTTTCATGGAATTATTCTGCAATTTCCATGTAAGTACCCATTTGTAAGCTATAGATTGTTTAGCTTGTCTAAGAAAGAAAGCAAATCTTAAAATCAATATCCATCCTTTAAACTTCAAATAATACAAAACTCTAATTACTTAAGTTCCTTTATGATCAAAAGGGAAAATGAACAAAACTGAATGTTTTGACAGCACTACATTTAGAAAAGTTAAAATTAATCTCATAACTCTGAAACCAATTTTCAAAAATAAAAATTCAGTCATTGCATACTCACCAATTTCTTACTGAATTAATAGAGTTAAGAAAACTAAATCCAGTATGTTACTTTTGGTTACTTTTGTTCCAAAGGAACAAAATAAAAATTTATATGAATTTTAAGTTTAAATCATACTCATAAAAAATCTGTTTAGTAATATTTATAATTGAGTTTAAAGATGAATAATACAGGTACCTATCCTATGACAGTTCCATCTAAACTTAGCTTTAAAAATATTTTATCATAATGAATGGATATTTGAAATAAAACTATATGCAGAAGTAGCTTATACCAAATTTTGATACCTGATGCTAAGTGAACAAAGATGGCAAACCCTACACACACACACACACACACACACACTCACATGAGTTTTTTGTATGTATTTTCTGTATGGTTCCTAGTCTTAGAGTATATGTATAAATACATACACACACACACACACACACACATACATACATTTTAGGTTCCTAAGAAACTAGAAAGAGAACAGTGGCCATAAGAAACAAAATTAATGCAAAATGCTGGTGTATAGGCCAATGCTAGCTACAAGAAAACAAATTCTTTATTAAGAAAAAAATATTTCCAGGTTAATATGCAAATGTCATTTGAAAGCATTCTGACTTTTGAAATAATCTGATTCTCTTGAGAGGTTTTAAAAATATCAGCCGTGTCGGTGTAATATGTTTGCAAGCAAACCAAATTTGGGGGCCAAAGTTGATTTTTATAATGAATCTATATATGAATCTTAAATAAGTTTCAATAAGCACACAGATGGCTTTGCAGGTGGTAATGTCTTAACAACTAAAGCTTTTCAAGAAGAAGCATGTGTTAGTGTCTTGAAGCAATGATGGACACACAAAGCAGCTCTAAGAATTCTCCAGTCCATGGCGTTGACCTCTTCTGTCAATCATTTGGTCACCATTATGTTTTCAATTGCCTAAACATGTCACACTCACTCAACAGTCTTTGTGTTACCAGCCCTGAATGTACATCCTGAACAGGTGTATAAGACATATGGGAAAAGGTTGGAGATTGTCAGAGCTTGGAAGGATGCAGTAACTGCCCAAAGGGAAAAAGAAAACCTTTAGTAGTAAATGCAGTTAGATCAGACTTCTCACCTTCCACATGAAAGCAGGCTAAAATCAAATGGTTTTATCCATTTGTAACCCTATATTAACCAAATTTTTTAATCTCAAAAAATGTTTCACATTTTATAGTTAGAGTCACAGTCCCAGCACTGGATTATTTCTAATTAACATACGAATTACCCACATGATTTCAGTGAAGTGTTAGGTTTTGACAAATTACTGTTTAGAAAAATGGCCACTTTGGCCCCCCAATTGTAGAAAATGTAATCAAACCATCATCCTTGGCAAAAAATCTTTTTATTCCTTCAAAGTGAATGATCATAAATCCTGTCACTTATTCAGTTAACAACAGCTATCTCATTCAAAGGTCCAGCAAAGATAGTTGAGATTTTATAGACTGCCGAGCCAGAAGGAGGATGTTAGCAAAAGACGTGCTTCCAGAGGGATTTCAGTCCTTCCACCATCTAAAGGTTTCTATTTTAGTTACCTGAAAGATGTCAGAACAAGCTTGTTCGATGAAACCTCTTGAGTGAAAAGGGGTTAATGTCCTGCCCTTATGACGTTAGCAATATAATAGGTGCATGATTCTCACTTAATATGAAAAGAATGACACAAATATGATCTTGGTACTAGCTATTCTACTGACAATGGCACAAACCGTTCACCTAATGCTAATTGTAATTAGAAATTAAATTATTCATACTGTAATCCAATAAACTGCTAATCACTAGATTTTTTCATATGTATTCCCAACAACTGTGAATTTTTAAATCGCGAATGTCTTATATTGTGGACTGGATGTGATGGAAATGTTAAAATAATGAGCAGCCTGTCTATGAAAAATAGTAAAGGGTACTCGAACAAGAATTGTTTTTCTTACTGCTATTTATAGTGGTATAAATGGCATCTGGGCTTTTAGGGTAACCCTGGCTTTTGGCAGATTCCTTAGTCCATCTATGATCGATGAACTGTTGAAGATGTATTTTTTTTAATGATACTGAAAATGAATCTATACTTGATTTTATTCAACCTTGTGTAGAAATATATCATTATATATATGTCAGACTAAAGGAGACTCTATGACCATAATAATGTGTAGTAACAAAAGATATTTTATGAAAAGTAATTGATTCTCTATGATATAAATTTTACCTCTATTTCTTGAAATTGGTTACATATGTGATTACGTAAATAAATATCATTTTTTTCTGTTTAGACTCCACACAACATAAAGGGTATGTTCTAATTATTAAGATTTCATGAGTCCTGAAATCACTATTCCCATATTCTGTAGTCATTGTATTTTTATCTCCAAAAGTTCTAATATTTTATTTCAAAATTCTTATGAGAAATGACTAGAATTTTAATGTTTCCTTGATGTTGTTGTTCATATGAAAATAATGGGTCAATCTACCTCCTAGAGTAATGGAAATAAAAACAAAAATAAACAAATGGGACCTAATGAAACTTAAAAGCTTTTGCAAAGCAAAGGAAACTACAAGCAAGACGAAAAGACAACCCTCAGAATGGGAGAAAATATTTGCAAAAAAATCAACTGACAAAGGATTAATCTCCAAAATATATAAATAGCTCATGCAGCTCAATATCAAAAAGACAAACAACCCAATCCAAGAATGGGCAGAAGACCTAAATAGACATTTCTCCAAAGAAGACATACAGATGGCCAAGAAGCACATGAAAAGCTGCTCAGCATCACTAAGTATTAAAGAAATCAAATCAAAACTACAATGAGGTATCACCTCACACCAGTTAGAATGGGCATCATCAGAAAATCTACAAACAACAAATGCTGGAGAGGATGTGGAGAAAAGGGAACCTTCTTGCACTGTTGGTGGGAATATAAATGGATACAGCCACTATGGAGAACAGTATGGAGGTTCCTTAAAAAACTAAAACTGGAATTACCATATTACCCAGCAATCCCACTACTGGGCATATACCCAGAGAAAACCATAAATCAAAAAGACACATGCATCCAAATGTTCATTGCAGCACTATTTACAACAGCCAGGTCACGGAAGCAACCTAAATGCCCATCAACAGATGAATGGATGAAGAAGATGTGGTACATATACACAATGGAATATTACTCAGCCATAAAAAGGAATGAAATTGGGTCATTTGTGGAGACATGGATGGATCTAGAGACTGTCATACAGAGTGAGGTAAGTCAGAAGGAGAAAAACAAATATCGTATATTAATGCATATATGTGGAACCTAGAAAAATGGTACAGATGAACTGGTTTGCAGGGCAGAAATAGAGACATAGATGTAGAGAAAAAACCGTATGGACACCAAGGGGGGAAAGTGGCAGGGGGGGTGGGGGTGTTGGTAGGATGCATTGGAAGATTGGGATTGACATATATACACTAATATGTATAAAATAGATAACTAATAAGAACCTACTGTATAAAAATATTAATTTAATTTAAAAATTTTTTTAAAAGAAGAAAATGATGGGTCACAAAGAAATTTCTGAGTAGAACCTTGTTATTTAGAATGAGCATAAGACATTTGAGAGTCAAGCTTGGCTGGACCCAAACAATGGCCTACATAAGAAACGTACTTGGAGGAGTAACAAAGGCAAAACTATGTAGGGTTTTGAGGTAAGAATTCATCTTTACTTTTCTTGATGACACACTGAATTGTAATGCCATATTTGGAAGAACACATGTTTTTCCGAAAACACCCAATCCCACACAACGCTTCTAGCTTCAAATTATGTGAATGAATTCAAAGATTTATTTCTGGAAAATAATAATCAACTGATATATATCCCAGACCTCTCTCCACTATTTTCTCCATTTTTATTGAGAAATAATTGGCATGCATCACTGTATAAATTTATATATAAGCATTTTTGTTTTTTACTTTGGATAGACTATTATGTGTGGCTGGATTAACAAAGCTGATTTTCAGTAAGTTCACTGTGAGATTGCTAAGAAGAACAAATTGTAGGTATGATATAAAACTTCTTCAGTTTCTATACGACTTTCTCAAAGAGTTCTTTTCAGGCCCTGCCTTCAGTAGACATTTACATACGTACCCTTCCACTTGACCTGCCATGTTTTTCCTCCGTAATACCTACCACCATACAACACACATATACATATGTACACTAACCACTTGACCTGCCATGTTTTTCCTCTGTAATACCTATCACCATACAACACAATATGAATATACCCATTTACCCATTTTTTACTATATACCCTTAATTAGAATGGAGGTTCCATAAGGAAAAACATTTTTATCTTTGTTTTTTCCCACTGTGGTAATCCCAGAAACCAGAATTTCTTCTAGCTCATGGTAAAACACAGTAAATAACAGACAAATAACTACAAGCATGAATTAATGATTGATTTAAGATAGAAATATTCAAATCCTATATTATAAAAGAATTTGTAATAACTGTGTCCCAAATGAATCTAAAGTAATGTATAATTACATTCAGGAATGTCAAAGTTTGTAATCAGAGGGATTTTTAACTCTCTGAGTATGTATGTGTACCATTATAAAACTCCTTATTTATACTGAATTAACTTGAACTCTGAGAAAAAAGATATGCTATTTTAATTAATTGAAAATGAAAAATAAAATTTAGTATTTACACTCTTTTTTCTCCTGATGAGTAATAATAATGTTAATACTATTGGAAAGTGCAAAAGTATTAATAAACAAAAATAATCCCATGTTTCCCCACTGATTAAAATGAACCACTCAACATTTTGGTGCATGAATCTATCTATTCAGGTTTTAAAATAATCTTTGAAGCTATGGTTGCAATCCAACAGCATTGATAGTATTACTGTAGTTATTTTTCTTTAATATTGTATCATTAGCATATCAAAGATGACTAAAAACTCAGCATTTCTATTTAATCATATTCTTTACATTATTCATCAAATGTGATTTGTTTTTAATGTTGGTAACTTTCAAGGTTTTTAAAGTTTCTCAAAGTTACTCCTTCAGTCAATGTTCTGGAAAATATTTTTTGAACTCCTTCTATGTGTCAGACACTCTGCTGAGGTTATAAAACTGAATAGAAACTGCTGGGCCTTGCACACACGGAACATGTTTTCTTAAGAAAAGGGACCGACATCAAACATCAAACAACAAAAGAACAGACGATAGTTATTTCTATAAAGGGCAGAGATAGGGCTCTGCGATCATAACTGGGGGACCATAGTAAGTGGCACTGTAAATATAGATTTCATAATAAGGGTAAATAAAGAGGCTTCCAATATACACATGTACTTATTTATAGCTGTCTATAAATTTTATCTATTTTATTGTTTGTTATTAAAAAGTTAAGAAGGAAGTATGGCAATGTGATTGCGTGAATATTGGCACCTTAAATAATATGTATTTAAATACTAGATTTGGAAAATATTAGGAATAATGGGAATTCATGGTAAATGTCATGAAAATACTTTTTAAGCATGAAAATTATTTTAAAAAACTGCTTCAACAAAAAATTTCTTACTGTGTAATTTGGTTACCATTTTACACACTTATCTATCAAAGGTAATACTTATTAGAATATTCACATAAAACTTCTGAATAATAATATAATGATTCTAAGACTTATTTTTTCAAAATGTACACATTTTTATTATGTCTTCTACTATATTGCCTTAAAAACAACTTGTTCCTCATTTAAATCACAGAATATGCACATTACTGCATTTAAGGAAAATACATATTGCCTGTGATAGCATTTGTCTAAAATGTTGTAAGTTTCTGTGTCCTTGCCTATATGATTAATAATGTATAAAGCCAAATGTAACATAAATAGCTAGTGGGAAGCAGCCACATAGCACAGGGAGATCAGCTCGGTGCTTTGTGACCACCTAGAGGGGTGGGATGTGGGGTGGGATAGGGAGGGTGGGAGGGAGACGCAAGAGGGAGGGGATATGGGGATATATGTATATGTATAGCTGATTCACTTTATTATACAGCAGAAACTAACAAAACATTGTAAAGCAATTATACTCCAATAAAGATGTTAAAAAAAAATAATAATGAAGACCCAGAACACAAGTTTGTGTGTGTGTGTATGGTGTGTGTGAATTTGGTGAACATAAATTTTCGGAATATATGCCTAATTTGTCTCGTTTTGGCTTTTATGTTCAAAATAACACAGATAATTTCAGATTCATAATTGGAGACATAGACAACCTAAACATTTAGTTTTCTCATTTATTCAATGTTATCTTGACTTTCAGGTTTGAACCATGTAAAGAACTGAAGAAAGTAAAACCTCTTAAGGTGCTAATATAAATATGCTGAACTGGGAGTTTGGGGGGTTATTTTATTTGTTTGTTTGTTTTTAAGTAATGTCTGCTTTAGTGTGTTAAATACTACAAGATTTACAGGAACAGAAAAAGTTCAGTTTTCCAATAATCAAAATGAGTATAATATAACCACATTATAGATGTGTCTAATTTGCTTAAATGTAATAAAATATGGAATTCTATCACAAGGCAAATGCCAGAGTCATTTAGGAAAAAAAAACTGGTTCTTTAAAAAACAAATGATTTAATAATTTTTAAGTTGTTTCTAAAACTTTAACATTCAGTGTCATTTCTGTGCATAAGTCCCAGATTAATCCAAAATTCCACAAGACTGTAATTAAACTGAATTGTCAAACAAACATGGAATTAGTTTCAAGAGAAAAAACTACTCCAATTATAAGCACCAATTCTGAGTCCAAAGTAGTGAAGTTTTTAGAAAGTAAGAGTTAACTACAAGATATGTTACTCCCTATTGCAAACAACTGTTGTTACACACTTTTTAAAAAATTTATAATTGTCTGAAAACATTTTATAATCATATTGTGACTAACGCGGTATGTAGGTTTAATCCAGGCAATACTATCCACTTGTTCTGTGTCCTCAAACAAATGGTTCAACTTCCCTGAGCTTCAGTTTCCTCCTCTGAAAAACGTACTAGGTACAGATCGTGAAAGAGTAAAAAATGGTCATGAGTATGTAGTGTTTAACATAATGTCCACAATGTCAAATTCCCAGTCCCTACTTTTATTACTCATTTGTGTTTCTTTCATGGATGTTTTCTACATTATTTTCTTATTCTTCATTTTTTTTTTTTTTCTTTTCTTTACGGTACTCGGGCCTCTCACTTTGTGACCCCTCCCGTTGCGGAGCACAGGCTCCGGACGCCCAGGCTCAGCGGCCATGGCTCATGGGCCCAGCCGCTCCACGGCATGTGGGATCCTCCCGGACCGGGGCACAAACCCGTGCCCCCTGCATCGGCAGGCGGACTCTCAACCACTGCGCCACCAGGGAAGCCCTATTCTTCACTATTTTTAAAACCATTTTAGCCTTTATGTCTTTCTGGCTACTCAATGAATTATGTATCTGGCACCCATTTCTAGAAAGTGCCTTTTTCTGTCCACGTTTCTCAAGGTAGTCCTGACATCTCATCAGATGATTGAATTTATGTCTCAACCCTGCCACCTGATAGTCCTGTGGCCTGGGGTGAGTTACATAACATTTTTACATCTCAGCCTTCTAATCTGTACAGTGAAAATCATAGTGGTACTTAACTCATGGTATAATTTGAGAGTTAACTAAGACAATGTGTGAAGCATTTAGAACTAGGCCTGCAACCCTTAACTGTGACCAGTGTGATATAAGTGAATGTGTGCTTTTGCTCTTCTTAGAATCAAGTTGACAAGTGATTGTCAGTATAGAGATGGATATATTTTGAATATATGAACTAATCTAGAACTGGGAAGATCATATTGCTCAGATTCTCTCTGAAACTCAGAAAAGACACCAGAAAATGAGATCCTATATTATTAAATTATTTAAACCTTCAGAAACCACAAAAGTAACTGTCACTGAAAAATGACACCTGCTGTAGAGGAGTCAACATGAGAAATAACACATTCAGAACATATGCTGCAAATTCATTATAAACATTCCCCACTGTGATAGGTAACTAGAAACATAGTGAAAACCAGAGCAGCTGTAGGATTTCTGGAATTTGTAAGTGATTGATTCCTCCCATAAATATCACATATTCTAGGCCTAGTTTCCAGAAATAAGAGTTGAAGTCCAGTTTTGGGGGAGTGGGATGCGGGAAAGAGTGAATTTAAAATTTTGAATCTCTTTCAAAAACTAAAGAGCAAGTTGAGTATTTTTAGTTAAGCATGTATTTTAGGTTTGCAATTTTTGACAATTGAAACAGCTTTCCATATTAAAAAATCTTTTTCGACATATCTCATTTGTAAAAACTAGTAACTTTTACAGAAAAACTTAAAATGCTAGGGTATTACCCTGTTTCAACGTATTACTTTGTATATTGAAACAATAATTGAAATGTTAAGAGTTTTTAATCTGGCTTTGGAAAGGTGACCTATTTTCATCTGCGGCCCAGGCAAGCAGCAAATTTCCATTGATCTTTCTCATTTGAAAAGAGGGGAGGAATTTTTCTAGACCCTTGACCCTTCTTCATACTGTTTTTTTTAGATGAGCAGCTCTTTATGCTTTGGTCAGTTCCAGCTCCCTGGAGGGTAGTGTCTGAGGATATATTTCCCTGGATGGGGTGTCCTTAGAGTACCAAATCTAGTCATGAAGGCTTAAATATTGCTTCATACTCTTGTATGGGGGTTGACCACTTCATTTCTGAAAGCTGAACATTTCCCTTTCACAGCTGTGTGTTTCAATTCATCATCAACAACAACAAGAAGTTATCCCACATTTCAGTAGGTTGGGGTGGACCAGAGTCTTTCTAAGGCAGCTGCATCCACTACATTGACTTGAGTTCTGTATTTATTTAGCCTAAAATCAGAGAAAGGGTATTGACAAAACATTATAAATATTTAAATCTATCCATATGATAGTGTAAAATTTTCCCTCCATAAATATTAAGAACTGGCATCAGATAGATCAGTTACTCTTACTGTGCAAAAAATTATTGTACCTTTACATATTTGGCGATTTGACAAGAAAAATATTGCCAATCCTTTTAACTTAGGTTTACTTATACTTTACATTTATGCATCCAATATAGCATAACTTAAAACATTTTGAAGATTAAATCATTACAAGATAATAAAATATTGTCTTTTGATATTTTCCTATTCACAAATGAAATCTGTCAAACTTTTGACTTCACACATTACCCTCTACTCCTCCAACCCAGAAACAGAGCATATGCACACACACCTCCTGCCACTTATGTCAGACATAAGAGTTTTATTTTCTTTTATTATTATTATAGCAGCTTTTTCTTGTCTCTCAAAGGGATTTTATAATTTTACATCACTGCCACCCAATTTTGAACAATGTGAAGTCAGTTTGTGTTAACCTAGTTTCGGTGTTGCTCACAACCTGTTCTTTTATAGACTTTGCATCCTGGATATTAAGTTATTTTAACTTCTTAGTTGGTGAGAGTTCCATACACAGGATTTTCCTTTTTTAAGTAGGTATATGTGAGATTTATATTTTGTATTATAAATCCAAATAAATAAATTCGACTTATTACAGATTTAAAAATATGTCTCCTGCCTTTTTCCATGAAAGATAACTTACGTATGCATAAAATTCTTGAGTCTTAAACTTTACCCTAAATTGTGCTGTAAATATACTTCACTGTATTCTGGAATGTGCTGTTACACAGCCAAAGTATTGAGGCCAACATAAAGTACATTAATGGTTATTATTTTCTAGTCACTCAAAATCATAAGTACTGCCCCCTCCTCATCTTTCTATATCTATTCAGAGACATCAAGGCTCAGAAAACAACCTGATGTTGGCAGACAGGCATTTTAAAATGGGAGGCAGGGTCTCTGTATGAAGAACAACACAGTCAGGGAGAGTAGGAGATTAATATTGTTAGAAATATGTTATTATAGGACTTACATTCAAGTCTTTACTCCATTTTGAGTTAATTTTTATGTATATTGTGGCTTTCTTTTGTATGTAGTCCAATTTTCCCAACACCATTTATTGAAGACACTGGCCTTTCCCCATTGTTCTAAGTATCCATCGATGGATGAATGGATAAAGATGTGAGATAGATATATATGCAATGGAATTCTATTTACCCATAAAAAATAATAAAATATTGCTATTTGCAATAACATGGATGAACTTTGAAGGCAGAGCAAGACAAATATCGTATGATCCCACTTATATGTGGAATCTAAAAAAACAAAACAAACAAACAAAACCAAGCTTACAGATACAGAAATAAATTGATAGTTTTAGAGGGGTGGATGGTGGGGGAAAAATGAGAGAAGGAGGTCAAAAGGTACAAACTTCCAGTTATAAAATAAATAAGACAGGATGATATAATGCACAACATGGTGACTATAATTAAGACTACTGTATCGCATATTTGAAAGTTGCTGAGAGTACACCTTAAAAGTCCTCAACACAAGAAAAAAAGAGAAAAATTTTTGTAACATCTATGGTGATGGGTGTTTACCAGATTTATCAGGGTGATCATTTTGCAAAGTATACAGATGCCACATCATGCTGTTGTATACCTGAAATTAATATAACGTTATATGTTAATTATACCTCAGCGAAAATATATTATTATAGGGACTTTAGAGAGTCATACATATTTTTAATTCAGATTGTCAAGGAACCATGCAATGGCTTATGATAACATTCCAACTCTGCACCACTAAGAACTGGCTGATAGAAAGTTTGGTCTAGAAACTGCATGACAGACTTACCTTCTTGCTATACATATGAGAAAGGAATGGCAACAGCATGTACAGTAGAAATATCTGTAAACATTCAGTCTTTTTAGAACTTAAAGATTAGATCATGTGAAAATGATAGAGGAGCTCTATAAAATACCACAGATCAAGGAAAATTAAATCCAGAAGATCAGGTATGTTAGCGTTAGAAAGTCATCTTTAGAAAGGATCCTTCTGTCTAACAACAGAAGGAAATTTCAGTACTGTGCCAGTAATATGCAGAGACATATGTAAGATGACATGGCCTCTTTAAAAGAGCACACCAGGGAGGTGAAGAAGCCAGAGAGAGAAAACAGATGTGATTAAGGGAAGATGGATGAGAGAAGGGAGGACTTCAAGGGAACTAGAATTGCAATAATAAAATAAAAATCAGATGGAAGGCAAATACAAACAGAACTGGCAGTTCAAATAACTGTAGCAGGACGCGGAGGAAAATATTAAGAAAGATATCTTAGAATGGAAAGGAAAAGAAAAAAGTTTAAAATAAGGAGAAGCAAGGTGATAGCCTGAAGGTCAGAAAAAGAATGAAACCTATGAATTAGATGTGCTGTAGAACAATTTCCACGCATGGAAAATAATGAAAACCTTAGATGGCAAAAAGTCTTAATGAGATCAAAAAAAATGAATGCTTGTGGACTGCAATGATTTAACAATATCAAGGCAATACAAATAACTTAAACATTTAACAGATGCTAGCAAATACACAGATATTATCTCAAAATAAGCATAGCATATCTCCTAAAAATAAATGAACAATGCTTTTACATCTTCAATCAATCTCCAGTGACCAATTTATTTAAACAATGAAGAAATCTGACAGTGTGATAGAACTAAGAAAGTGAGGGCCAAAAATCACTTGTTTCAAAGAAGTTCGTATCTTTAACTTGCAAATAATGGCAATTTCTTCTATCATGAGTCGGCAACAACATACTTAACAAGGCAATAGTGCATATTATGAAAAAGACTAACATTTCACCACGTGTACTGGAAATATGAACTGCAAACCAAATAAAGTTGATCTATGAAAAGAGGCTCAGGCAATGCACAACGTTGTACAAGAGCTAAGTAGGCAAAACCTTTGCTTGACCTTAAGGAACCATACTTGTCAGAATTATTTCCAAATCAATAACCATTAGCCCCCAACAATGTTGATTTGTGCCTTTCTGAAAGCTAAATGGCTCAAACAAAATTATTGCAATAAAATCTTCCTCTCTTAACAGTATTCATTTCAACAGGAAGCCAATAAATCTGACTTTCATGAAAAGCCAGTAAATAATGAAAAGCCCAGCATTTTATTTTTAATCAGCAAAAATCTTAATGCACTGGCATATGCAATGTCAGTACCGCAAAAAAGTTCTGCAGTTATATATTTATATGTATAACATGAAGTTTCAAAAATGAAGAAGCACACTTGCTTTCATTATTACAACCTAATCTGAAGATTGTAGAAGTCTATTTGTATCCTTTTGTCTGAAATTATATAAGAGAAATATTTATCTAAATCCAGAGGATAATTTTCAGGATTATTTCTGAGGGAACTAAAATATTCTGTCTCATCTTAACACCATGCCCATCATAAAATTATAATAATAAAATAGAAGTGTTGCTATGTATGGCAACATTAATGTATAATATATAATCTATGTGTAATTTTATTTCATATAGTGTAGTTTCTATCGTTTTACTTTCTTATTCCTTATGAAAGGGCATGTGACCTAATTAAATTGAATGCATTTATTAAATACAATTACTATAAAGAACATAATAATAACAGAAGTGTTTATAATATAAAATTTAGAAAAAAGTAAGATTTTTAAAAAACACATAATTTCAATTGTGTAGTATATGCCCAGTAAAAATACTATATGGATGGAAAACACCAAAAGTTAAATTTACTTGTCTCTCAGTGGTAGGCTTATAGAAGTATTATAATTTAAATACTTATACCTAGCCTTGTTTCAGACAGTCTAATCACTCTGCTTTCTTTATAGTTTTCATTAGTTTACAATTATCCACATAATACTAATTAATTTACTAATTGAAAAATAGAAACTTGTCTTAAGGGCTATATAATGTTGAGTTTTGGATTAATATTTAGAGCATTATGCTGTAAACAGGTTACTTAACTTTGTCTAATACCCATTTTGGGGAGGGAAGTCTAAAAAAATGTTATTTCAGGGATTAGTGTGAGAATTAAAAGAGACATAAAATATCCACTATACTATCTGGAACCTCAGAGAATACTATGTAAATGTTCAATTTCCTGCCAATGGGTTCTCTTGTCTTTACATTTGATCTATGTATCTGTTTACTCTTTTTTCTAGCTTTAAAATGTTAGACTCTTAAAATCAAAGACTTTATTATAGAATACATTTTCAGATGAGCTTAGAAAACACTTCTATACCTTTCAACTATGCGTGTAGAGAACAAGACACACTTTTAAATAGTGTCAGCCCAAGTAATGTGTTCTCTACTATTTGGACAGTGTGCTTTATATGGAAAAAAAAGACAAGTAATTACATCTGCTTATAAAAATAACAAAGTCCCCTAAATTTCAAACTATTTAAAATGCTCTCTGTATGCACCCATGTTGTATTAACACAAAATACTAAAAATAAGACTATTGAAGGATTACATGTACACGTGAATAAATAAATCATACAAGCAAAATTAATTTGAAGGCCTCCTTTCAACAAGAGTCACTCCCTATGAAAAGGGAACCCTCCTGCCCTGTTGGTGGGGATGTAAATTGATACATCCACTATGGAGAACAGTATGCAAGTTCCTTAAAAAACTAGAAATAGAACTACCATATGACCCAGCAATCCCACTACTGGGCATATACCCTGAGAAAACCATAATTCCAAAAGATACATGTACCACAATGTTCACTGCAGCACTATTTACAATAGCCAAGACATGGAAGCAACCTAAGCGTCCATCGACAGATGAATGGATAAAGAAGATGTGGTACATATACACAATGGAATATTACTCAGCCATGAAAAGGAATGAAATAGAGTTATTTGTAATGAGGTGGATGGACCTAGAGTCTGTCATAGAGTGAAGTAAGTCAGAAAGAGAAAAACAAATACCGGATGCTAAGACACATATATGGAATCTAAAAAAACGGTACTGATGAACACAGGTGGCAAGGCAGGAATAAAGACGCAGACATAGAGAACGGACTTGAGGACACAGTGGGGAAAGGGTAAGCTGGGACGAAGTAAGAGAGTAGCACTAACATATATACACTACCCAATGTAAAATAAATAGCTAGTGAGAAGCAGCCACATAGTACAGGGAGATCAGCTCAGTGCTTTGTGACCACCTAGACGGGTGGGAAAGGGAGGGTGGGAGGAAGGCTCAAGAGAGAGGGGATATAGTGATATATGTATGCATATAGCTGATTCACTTTGTTGTACAGCAGAAACTAACACAACATTGTAAAGCAATTATACTCCAATAAAGATATAAAAAAAAGAAAAAGAATCACTCTCTATGATATACTACATGGAATAGTTGAATTTAAATTGCATTTATAAAATAATTTCATTACTTTTGAATGTAAGGGAAGTTTGCTTTTTAAAAAAGTCCACTTGGGAATTACTTTGTGAAAGCTAATAATCATTCTCAAATTACTGAGTGTGCAAAATATTTGCATATCATTATAAAAAAGAACCGTAAGGAAATACATTCTCCCTTAGAGCCTTAAGCAGGAAGGCAGCCTTCTAACCCATTTTAGATGTCTGACTCCAGAACTGTAAAATAAATTGTGTTCTTTTAAGCCACTGAGTTTGTGGTAATTTGTCACAGCAGCAACAGAAAGCCAATATGTCTATTGATACTAAAATATATTATGAATGGGGATTTTTGTGGTTTTAATTCAGGAAAAGGATGCTTTCTGGCTCTATCACTTCCTCTCCATTGTTAATACCACATAACCAAAAAAAACATACTCATGCTTCCTCCTGCTAAAAAAAGTTTCTGTTAACCTTGTCTCACTTTCTCTTTTCTTCTTGACTCTGCAGTGCTTCTTGAAAATGTTGTCTGAAATATGTCTTTTGTTCATTCATTTTTTTAAAACTGGTTTTTTTGAGGTATGTTTGATATACAAAGAACTGCACATAGTTAATCTTTACAATTTGATGAGTTTGAACATTACACATACACCCCTGATACCATCTCCACGATCAAGGTAACAGACATATCCCAGAGTCCATTGTGTCCTTTGGTTTTGGTTTTTGTTTCTGTTCTTGTTTTTGTTTCTGCCTTTTGTGGTAAGAACACTTAACATGAAATCAGCCTTCTTAATAAAGTTTAAAATGCCGTCACTGTATTGTTACCTGTAGGCACAATGTTGTTCGGCAAATCTCTAGAATCATCGTGCATAATCAAAACTTCATACCCGCTGAATCACAAGTCCTCATTTTCCCTACCCCCAGCCCTTGGCAACCACTACTGTATTCTCTGCTTCTATGAGTTTGACTATTTTAGATGCCTCATGTAAGTGAAATCATGTGGTATTTATCCCTCCATAACTGATTTATTTTACTTAGCATAATTTCTTCCATGTTGTCAAAAGTGGTAGTATTTTCTTCTTTTTTAAGGCCAAATCATATTCCATTTTGTGCATTTCTTTATTCATTCATTTGTCAATGGGCATTTGGGTTGTTTCTCTAGCTTGGTTATTGGGAATGATGCTGCAATGAACATGGGCACATAGATATCTCTTAGAGATCGTGATTTTGATTCTTTTGGATGTATACCCACAAGTGGGATTGCTGGATCAGTTCTATTTTTAATTTTCTGAGTAATGTCCATACAGTTTTTCAAAGCTGCTGTACCATTTTACATTCCTACCAACAGTGTACAAGGGTTCTGATTTCTCCACACCCTCCCCAATACTTACCTCTTTTTTTTAATATTAGCCAGGAGTCCACCAGATGTCTTTTTGTATTAAATTTGTTATACCAAATATCAAATTATTCAAGGTATTAAATATACTTTTCATTCTCTATTTCTTTTAGTTACATCATTATCATCATAATCATTTTGGCTAAGTTGTCTACTGCTTCCTTTCCTTACTCCCAAAATATAAGATATCAATTCTACCTCTGAAAGATATCATCCCTGATATATTTCCTTTATTTTCGCCACTACCTTAAAGCTGCAGATCTTAATATTTTCCCATATACTGTGATAACATTTTGTTCTCCCTAAGTATATGCACTCCCTTCTAAAGATCAATCTTTTCCAAATAAAACTTTTGGAAGCACAGCTTAAAGCAGTCCATTGGGTTCCCCAATAAATATTTGTTAAAATAAAAACTCATAGATCTTAGATTCAAGATCACAAAATCTGTTCAAAATCAACTTTTTAACCTTATCCTAAAAATAATATGAGAAAACACATTGACTACTTGCTGTGTATTAAACACTTCTTTAGCTAGTTTCCATATATTCATTCAATCAGAATACATTAAGAGCCTAGCACATGGCACATAGTATACTAAGGTTTTCACATATTATAGCAGTGAAAAACTAGAAAAGAATCCTTGCCATTCACAGAGATTTCATTCAAATGGGGGGCTTTGTATTACAATGGGAAAGGCAGACACAGACAAGTAATAAGCTATTGAGAAAAATGAGTCGGGGAGGATGGTGTAGAAGTTTGAAATGGTACCAAATTTAAGTAAACTGATCAGGAAGACTTTACTGAAAAGGCAAAAATACTTCAGTGAAAAGACTTCACAGGAGAAGGTAAAAAAATGAGCCATATGAGTATCCGGTCAAAGAGTATTCCAAGAAAGGAACAGAATATGCAAAGGCCCTGAGGTAGTGTGCTTGGTATGGTCCTAGGAAAAGCAAGAAGGCAAAGAGAACTGGAGCTCAGTAAGTGAGGAACAGTAGGAAAAGTGATCCATGACCAGTTCACTTAATACTCATATATCAATGAACCAGTTTTAATTTCTATTTTGAGTGAGATGGGAAAATCTCGGAGATATTGGAGCCAATGAATTACTTAATTTCCCTTCTATGTTAACTGAATCTTTCTTGATGCTAAGTCAAGATACACTGAAAAAGGGCAAGAGTTGAAACAGAAACAAGTAAGGTGCCATTGAGACAATGCAGGTGTTTAATCACCACACAGATAGAGATAGTGAAAAATAGTAGAACAGACTGGATTTGTTGATAATAGGCATCCTGAACTCATCAATTTTCACATAATTTTAAAATATCATATCTCCTATTTCTTATCTTTTTGTTTTATTTTCTCTATATATTATCAAATCTGTTATTAATTTTATCAAAACAGTTGTTAATCAAATTACATGTCAAAATAGTTGTCAATATGAGCACACAGTTACAAGGAATAATTTAGATAAGTATGCATTATGGATTTGTTCAAATTATCATCAAAATGACCATAGAAAAGCAAAACACCCTAGAAGTTTAGATGACCCCTATAATACATTTGTAGAGTTCTAGTTGATGCACCTTGATCTGTTATAGCTTCTTCAGAAAACTGCATTCTACAGACATAAACTAGTGTGTAACAAATTCATACATATTTTGATTGCCATAATTCAAACCCACATTTCTCAGTTCTAAATTTGGTGTTCTTTCTGCACAATATATCCCTGGATTTTAACTCTGGGATAGCTCATAGAAGAGTTTCAAAAATCAGGGAATTCCCTGGCGGTCCAGTAATTAGGACTCTGCGCTTTCACTGCAAAGGGCCCAGGTTCGATCCCTGGTCAGGGAACTAAGATCCCACAAGCTGCGTGGCACAGCCAAAAAACAAAAGCAAAAAATAAGTTTACTGGTAATTAAGACCTACTGAAGTTTTAATCAGAGTGATAACATGGTCAGAACTGTGACTAGGAAACATTCATCTCATATCTAATATGATAGCCTCCAAAAATAGAAATACTCACTAAACAGATGAAAGAAGATCAAGAAAGAAACTGTAAGAGTTATCAGAGAAGTAGGAGAAGAGCCAAGTACCTATAACTATTAACTAAAAGGAAAAATGAGTGTGGACCTTAAGGTGTGGTCAAGAGCAGCTTATGATATGTTGACAAGATGCCAATAATATTCATACTGATAGCAACTTCGCTTCCTTTGTGTCAACCACTACACCAAGTGCTTTCTTGACACATCATTTAGCTGAATTATCACATAAAATATGTAAGGTAAATACTATCATTATCTTCATTTTATAGACAATAATACAGATAACTAGAGAGTTTAAGTGACTTGTTCAAGGTTCCGAGATATTGAAGTGGCCAGACCATAATTCAAACCTAGGCCATGCTTTTTAATTATTATGCTATTTAGCTACTCCCCCACTGTCACAAAATTGAGAAGAAGTCACTGGATTTGGTAATTAGATGACCGCTTTTGAATTAAAGACACTGGATTGTGTCAAGAGTGACAGGATAAAACACCAAATCTAATTTCCTCTCTTGGCACTTTTGCTAAAATACTTCTTTTCACATTCTCATCTTACACATTAATCTATGCGTTTATCCATTTTTTTGAAACATTACCTTCAGTTTCATAACATCACCTTCACTTTTTTAAACATGGAAGTTGCTCAAAGATAATAAAAAGAGTCAAAAGTCATGAAAAGATGGTTTTTAGCAAAAGAAAATATAAGATTTGTAAGCTCACTCATAATAAAGACAAACACATTTAAACACCCAGGTATCACTTTAACCTATAAGGTCACTGGAAGCCATGTCAAAATTTTAAAGGTATATCATTTTTCATCAACAATGCCACTTATAAACATTTATTTTACAGCTATATTGATGCATGTGGACAAAGATATATATGCAGGGCTTCCCTGGTGGCGCGGTGGTTGAGGGTCCGCCTGGCGATGCAGGGGACACGGGTTCGTGCCCAGGTCCGGGAGGATCCCACATGCCGTGGAGCGGCTGGGCCCGTGAGCCATGGCCGCTGGGCCTGGGCGTCCGGAGCCTGTGCTCCGCAGTGGGAGAGGCCATAGCAGTGAGAGGCCCACGTACAGCAAAAAAAAAAAAAAAAAAAAAGATATATATGCAAAGATATATTTCATTTCAATATGGACTTTCAAAGAATTTGAATGTCAACACATATCCATTTGCACTGTTTGATTCATACTAAATATGTTCATTTCTTCTTGCATGTATATTTTAACTATAACTATCTAAAGATCTTATAATTAATTTTGTCTACCTGTTTTTGAAAGGGCTAGGTTAGTGTATATTTTCATAATCTTAAGGATATACTTAATGAACATAGCAACTACAGCATAACATAAGATTCTAGATCTTTTATGTCTACAGGTACTTTCCTGTACTTTGGAGGGTTTAGGGACATTACTAACAAAACTTTACTTCACTTTAGCCTGATCTCTCCTGCTTTTCCTTGTAACAACTGATCACCAAATACAGATGTTTACTTAAAATTTGACTTTTATCAGAGGTTAGGTGAATCACAGAAAGATAAGATTTTCGAACATCTGAAGTCAGTCAGTTTTGGTCCTCATTTGCCAATTTGCCAGCAGTAGGATTTAAAAATGAGACAGAGAGAAATATTAACGCTGTGACTAAAACAAAAACCCACAGCAGTAAGCTAAGTACCACTACAACTGTACAGGTTATTACTGACTCCTAGAAACAAGATGGAATCCCAGTTAGCAGAACTGAGCATATATAATTCAAGTTGCACTAGAAAAATACAGGGGGGAAAGGCTCAGTCCTACAATGTCGGTCTATAGCCACCATCCACATTTCTTTCCATTGAGCTAAGATGTATAGAAGGGCTGAATATGCTTATGCCAAAGGATAAAAGTCAAAGTGTTCCAATTTGGGGGGAAAGAAGGAATAGCAGGCATAGGGAATAGGTTAGAACCTTTAGGCTAAATTGTATAATTAAAATGTATTTTAGTATTATATGTGTTTCTCATATCTAAAACTTTGCAACTTCATCCATTATAAGGGATAATTTCCAATTCTCAATGACACTTAAAGATCATCAGATACAAAAGCAGTGGTGATACCACATTTTCTTGGTGTGGAATGTTGAAGTATTGACAAAAACCCATAATTTAGCTTTATGAAGCAAGGAATAAAACTGTTGTGGCTCTTGCTGTTGAAGCCAATCTATAAAATAAAACTCTTCAACCCCACTGTATAATTTATAAGTCAAATTAATGGTGCTATATATTACTCAAATCTGTTTATCCTGTTCAAATGATAACCTTACAAGTATTTTTTTCTCAGAAAACTTATTCCTGAGTAATATGTCTGATAGAACTACAGGATAATATATTAATTACTGAGAGATCTCAGGAAATAGATAATTTATGACATACTACGTATTATCCCTCTCGCTAGAATGTTACTTTGAGCGGCCATGTCTAAAAGTATGGTACATTCCTGAATTCTCATAACATTATTATTTTTAAATAAAATAGTTCTGGAATTTTAATGGGTATTTTATGTAAATAATAAAATAAGCATGGCTATTGCTTAATTAATTGACTTTTAAATGCATTTGATGTTCTATGTTACATAGGTCATACTCAAATATTTATATGCAAGTTTAAAAGAGATCTCTTACAGAAATTTTATTTTGTAAATTTTATTACTCCTTACTTAAAAATAAATATTTTAACAAAATATTAAACTAAAATTGATTAGTACTTCATTTTCAATAAAAACTATGTCACGGGATAATGAATGCACTCATAAACTTTACAAGTAAACCCATGGTTTCTTTCAAGAATTTCCTACTGCATAATTATAGTTCTTTTTCTGTCAGTTAATACAAATTATATGAGTATTAACCTACAATATAATGTATTTTCTTCTGAAATGCCGTTCAAACACTTACCTGTATTGTTGAAAGAATTGAAAAAACAAAAATTAAGTTGCACATAAACCCACGAGACCTAATAGGCATTCTTTTTTTTTTTTTTTTTTTTTTGCGGTATGCGGGCCTCTCACTGTTGTGGCCTCTCCCGTTGCGGAGCACAGGCTCAGCGGCCATGGATCACGGGCCCAGCCACTCTGCGGCATGTGGGAATCTTCCCGGACCAGGGCACGAACTCGTGTCCCCTGCATAGGCAGGCGGACTCTCAACCACTGCACCACCAGGGAAGCCCTAGGCATTCATTTTTAGTATAAAATATGAACCAAATAATGCCATTAAAAAGGATGTACTGAAGGTAATAGGAGAATACAGTAACAAAGCATGCTCATCCATACACAAATACACACACAAATGGGAAGAGAGATACACTGGAAATAATCAAAACTGCAAATCAAAATATGTAAATCCCAGTAGTTTTCTGTAAAACAGAAGCCTTCTATCCACACCTTAGTACTGCTCTCATTCACACAGAAGTCAAATTATGTTCCATTAAAGACAGCCTTCAAACTTAAAGTACAGATATCACAAGTCTTAAACAGAACATTAAAGTCATGGAATTCTACTGCAATGGAAACAATGGAATGCCCAGCTGCCATACAGTTCTTCTATTTCCAAAATAAGATACTTTAAGAACCATAATATGCAGCTGACAATTTATGAATTTGGAGCAAACATCTCACCTTTCTGGGCCACTCAAAATTGGTGATATTAAGAATCTATATCACACACAAAATGGTGAAAAGCATGATTTTTACTTGTTATACTTTGACCATCAGAAACTTCCATCTTCCAGGGCTCTATGAGTATTTTAGGATTGTGAAAATGGATAATGGAAATCTGGTTTATAATGGAGCTGGGAAGCTGGGAAGGAGAGTTTTCCCACACCTACCCCTGGTCTCAACTCACAAAGCCAAAGGAAGAAAGACTACCTCACTCCTCAGACCAAACTGCTCATTACTTGCAACCAATGTGAAACTGCCACAACCCTGAACTCTCCTTCTCCTCCAATGAACTTTTGTTCAAAACAACTTCTTGCAAGAACCTACGTAATAAAAACTAGCCTCCCTTTTCTCTCCTTGGACTTGCTCGTGGTGCACCATAGTTTGCAATTCCTCTGTTACCTCGAATAAACTTATCCTTTGCCTAATAGCAACTGCCATTAATTTTAAAGTCAACAGTACAACAGAGAAGCATGGAGCTTCAGGGCAGAACACTTCTTAAATAAGATAAGAACTATCTGCTTTTGCTGGCAATTCTACTGCCTGTTACAAGAGGTGGGAAGTGGTTGTTAAAGGTTTTGCCTCCACAGGACTAAATAGAGGCATGAACCTGTTTTCATACTTCCCAGATGAAATCTACTTTAATCCATCTGAGGAAATTCTTGCATTTGCTATGAGAATTAGGAATAGACCTGCAGCATTAACCTTCCAGATGTTGAAACTTACCAACAGCTCACAGATAATGGTCACATCCAGTATTTGGGACAGCAGCAAAAGATGACCTATTTGTGTTAATTTATGAACATAGTTTATAATGTTTGCTTTTAATTTTTCTGAAAAACACATACTTTATATGACCCATTGGATAAACATGAATAAATAAATCAAATTTATTAAAAGGAAGAGATACAGACTAACAAACATTTTAGAATATGCTGTTTTGTTAACAGGATCACCCCTAATGGATTGAGAAGTTAGGAATATTGTCCCAAATTAGAACTAAAGAAGTGGAGAAATTTACATGTATTCTATTACTACCCTGGATCCACATCTTTATCTATTCTTCATTATACTACTGTAAGTCTCACAGCTGCTATCCTTGTTTCTACTGATATTTGCTCCCTAATCCATTATCTTCATGGTGCCAAATAATCTTTTAAAAAGTAAATCAGATCAACCACTATCCTCTGGTTACAAGCTATCAACATTCTCTCCTTGTGTTTAGAATATACACCTGAAGTCAACTCTGGCATTCAAAAGCCGCAAGATCTAGCTTCTAGGTCTCTCTAACCTCATCTAACACCACGAACCTGATTTTCCAAGGCCTTCCAGGCCCTTTCTCTGATGAATAACTGCAATTCCTCTGCCTGGGATATTCTTTCTCCTTGCAGCTTTTGTATGGTGCATGCTCACTTTTCAGACCTCAGTTCAAGTATCACATTTTAGAACTATCACTCCTTTCTATCATCATTGTTAATACCTCCCTCCCCAGCTTTCCTCTCTCAGTTCTCCCCACTTCTTTCCCTTACAGGAAGGGTCACAACCTGATAACATTTTATCCTATCTGTCAATATACCCCATTCCATTATCTTCTGACCTCCGATTATCTAGTGAGTAGCTAGACATCATTCTTGTAATTGCCCCATTATGTACTTGTGCTCCTTATTCATATTTACGATTTAAAGGCTACATCTTTTGGTCATGTTAATGGAAATGTTAATTCTTGCCACTGTAAACAAAGTGAAAAAGGGGTGTATGTACTATAAGAAGCAGAATTATGTATAGTCACGTGCTTTGCTAGTCTGTCCAAATAGTTTGTATATGACAGGAAATTCTCAATTATCCAGATTTCAGTGAAACAGAAGTTAGTTACTTTGGTTAAAAGTTATAATTTATATAAGTGGTAGAGACCACACTAAGAGCAAGAGTGGCAGAGAAATATAATTGTGTATGTGTTTTTGTTTTTCAAGGAAAAATTAGTTTTGCCCTAAAGCAGGGGTTGTTGGCTGTGTGTGTGTGTGTGTGCTCGCCACAACTTGAGAGAGCCTTTGTGCAGCAACGAAGACCCAATGCAGCCAAAAAAAAAGAAAAAAAAAAATTGGGTAAGGGTTCTGAATAGACGTCACTTAGACAACTTTCAGATCGTATCAGTGGACTGTGTCAGATTTTCAGAACACTTCTTTAGTTGAGAAGCATATAGCTTCCTGAGACTGCTAACCCAAGATCCAGCAGACCAAAAACTAATTACATAGGAATAAGTGAAGAGATGAGAAAAATTCTTTTATAGTTGCTTATTTGTTATTTTATTTTAATGCTCAACCTTTAGATATAGAAGGAAGTCTATCTTCTTGAACTATCTAACCCACAACAATATTATTATCTATGTTTTGCAAACTAAAATGAAAGTTTTTTAAATGACATCTGATTCTCACTGACCCTTCAGAATTCAGAATCTCTCTTGCTGTCTTCTTTTCACAACAATATATTTATTCACATTGGTCAGTAAAAATCTGCCCTCTTTCTTACCAGGATTTAATTCAGCAACTCAATTTTATAATCAAAGCCTTATTGAAGTGTCATATTAGTGGAATAACAAGGTTTCTTACTTAAGAAACAAATGGTGGCTGTCCTTATGGGACCAATTCTCACAAAGACTTTCCAAGAAAATTAGCCTAATACTTGGCTTCCAAGGTTCAAGGCTTATAAGTGGTAAGGAAGGTTTCTTCTTGCCAGGCTAAGAATTGCAGGTGAAATCTGCTAGAGAAAGTTTCTTGGACTTCGCGTCCAAGTATTGGGATAGAAAAAGGTAAAGGGTTTTAAAAGTCCAATCCAAGATTTATTAAAAACTTCCAGACAGAAATTAAATTTGTGGCCTTAATGATTGCTCAGTATTGTATACCTCTAGTATTGCAAGCAAATTCAAGGCCTCTTTAGAAAATTAACATCCATACTGCACCTATATAAACAGTCAGGCCAAATCAAAAAATGCAGACCTTTTTGCAATCAAGAATCTCACATTGAGATTTTTATGATCACAAAGGGAGTAAGGGGAGAGTGTAGGAACAAAATACAAATGACTTGGAAATACACCAGAAATATTACTGGGTGTCTTCAGTGGAAAATGTAGCATTGCCCAAGCACACCTTTTAGGGTTATTTTATTCTATGAGGACTCTGCACTTTCCATAGCCTTTGAGCTTTTCATAACTCTGCAAGTTTTAGATAACTGAAAGCAATGCAAATGACTCTTGCTCATAGACATGCAAATAGCTTTTGTAAGATAGACAATTACCCTCTCCACCATGGAATAAACTAGCTACTCGTTACTACTTACTATTTACTATTTGTAAATTCATTTCTGTATTCCTGATTGAATTCTTCTTTGAACCAGTTATAACTTCTTACTAGTTCCCCATTAATTAGCGAGTTAAATAAAATTTTTGCATGTGTTTATCATATATGTCTATGAAAGTCATACCCTGTTTATAAAATAATCTTTTAACACATGCATGGATTGGGGAAATAATTTACCTTAGTTAGATATAGATAAATGGGAATTAAATATTTTCAAATCAGAAGAAGCATGAAATTTCGTTTTGTTTTTGTCCTGGTGTACTTACATTAATTCTTGGGTGGACAATTCTAGAGCTAAAGATCCTAAAATTTATATGGCCAATAATCTTTCCTAGAAGGCCAATAACTCCATCACTTTCTTAGATAAATGGTACCAGTACCTTACAGGATAAATTTACCCAGACTAAATTATCATTCCCAAAAGAAGAGCAAACAGGAGATCCAAATTTGCATCTCTTAACATCTTTGAATTATAAATGGCAAATATGTGAGACAAATAATAGTGCTTAAGAATTCATTTTTTTAAATTTCGTTCTTAAATAAAATTGTCTGTTCCTAAAAAAATTATCTGAATAATTTGTCCTGTGCAATATAATATAGAACAATATGTTTGACTGAAAATCCTATTAAGCAAACAGAAACATGAGACTTAGTGGGCTCAGTTGTCTGTGGCTGCAAACAAGCAAATGACTTGGTGTGAACTACAGGTGCTCGGTGCCATCTGGTGGAAGCATTTATTGTATTTATTGAGCATATATTATGTGCAAGACTGTGCTACATACTGGAACTACGATAAATAGGATATTATATTTGCTCTCAGGAAGCTCACAGTCTCAGATAATTCTGTAAGATAAACAATTACAATATAAGATATACTGTAATATATAATATACATATATTATATGTATATATGTATGTATATGTATGTACATATGTGTATATATGTACACATGTGTGTATATATACATATATATGTAAGATATATCTTATTGTAATATAAGATATATAAATTCTATCCTTTTAATGAAGACAAATCTTCACCTGAGAACTGCTCAAAGAGTTCTGTATAACTAGTATTGTTTAAAGTGGCTGCTTGTTTTTATAGTGTTTTTCATATTATTAAATTTTTATTAAAAATTTAGATGACTTCACTTGCTAGGCTAGGAACTGCAGGTGAAATCTGCTAGAGAAAGTTTCTTGGACTTGGTTTCTTCAGCAAAGTGCCAAGACGGCCCATCATACATGAAAATGCTTGGGCTCTAGTCTTTTTGCTCACCAAAGAGATACAATATAAGACCATAGGTAATTTATTTTACCTTTCTGAGCTACTTTTTGTCCATCTCCAATAAACAACAGTTCTGAGACAGAACCACCTCTATGCAAATACTAACATCTTCATCAATATAACCTTATTATTCCAAAAAATTCTTACCCAGGAAAGTAAGTTACAAATAACTGTATTGTCCATTGCAGGATCTTCCTGATAGACTTATATACTCCTCAATTGAAAGCATCAAACAATAGTTTATTACCAATACTCAACACCTGTTCTCAAAATCTTCCCTTTGCTCTGTCCATTAGTCCTAAACTAGTATAGCCAGGATCCTTATCCAATCTTATCCAGTCCTTATCCAATCCAAGCCTCTCACTAACCACACTGAAAGACCCACTGAAACGAAACTGGAAATATTCCAACTCTACCTTCTCCTCTCTGAGACACTATTAAATCTCTATTTTAGAAACACTCATTTATGATGGTAGGAATAAAGTCAGCTTTGTTGTATCAAAGGGTTATTTTGATAATACTTTTGGAAGCCAGCATTCAACAATTTTATTATTTGTTTAGGTAATTTTTGTGGTTATATTTGAAAATGTTTAATGATTTCTTAGTATACAATTTGTTTTAAATTATATCAAAATATAACTAATCCATTTAATTTTCCATTAATAAACTGTGGACAATAAAATACATTGAGGAGAAGTAAATATTTAAAAAAATAATGCTCCACAGGATTTTATAATTTTTTTCCTTGTAAGATATATAGTGCAACTACAGAAGTCATCTAAAACAAATTTAGGGGGCCACACTTATATAGAGGTATTTTGTGAAAGTATATGCTTCACTCCTCAAGATATTATAATAAAATCAAAACTGTAAAATGAGGAGATTCCAAATGAATAATCCCTAAGGTCTCTTCAAAGTCCAAGAGTTATTTTAGAATCACTTTTTGATCCTTGTATAATATTAAGTACAATCTTTAGATGTTTCAACAAAAATTACAAAAGTAATCAAAAGATTGTTATTTTGTTATAAAACAACATAGAAATGAACCCTAAATATAATTTTAAGCCGTATATTCATTTTAGACACTAGATGACATGACCCTATAACGATTCTCTATTTCTCTTCTCTTGTTCTGTCTTATCACCCCTCTCTGTATGTAAACTGTACTAAAATCAAGGCCACAAAAGTTTTTATTAACAATATTTTCAGAATTACTTTGTCAAAAAGACATATGTCCTTACTTTGAGGAAACTTACATTTTACCAGTAGAACTGCATTGTTAGATTAAACTGGTAGCCTATGCTGAGACTGAGGCATTTTTACATGAAATCCCTTATGTACCTTCATATTTAAAACCACTGGGATGATTTTCGCAAAGATTCCATCCACATTTAGAAAATGCTGGGATATACTAAATCCAACTCCTTAAATGAATTGTGAACAGCAGTGTTGTATGAGATACATGCTGGTCCAGCACAGATACAAACAGGTCATTACCCCTGTCACTGAGGAGCTGGGCACTCACCAAGAATAGATGTTTCCTCCCAAGAAAGGTTAACAGTGATGCACTCTTAGCTATCAATGCAATCTAAGTGACACAGAAGTAAAAGACAGGTTAACACCAGCCCTGTTGTAGGAGTTCCTTGTTCTTCTTTACAGGATCCACCAACCTCGGATTCCAAAGACCACTTTCACTAGACTTTTGAGATTTACCTATATTCATTTTTGCCCTGGTTGCCTATGGCAAAGGAGGAAGTGGCCAAGTCTTTTCTGATTTGAAATCATATCTTCTATCTACTTTGTTTAATGGTACCATATTCAGAGTGTGTGTGTGTGTGTGTGTGTGTGTGTGTGTGTGTGTGTGTGTGAAGACAGAACGAGAGAGGCTTGGAAGTGAGTATGTTTCTTTCCTTTTGACTCTGAAATAATTCAGGGCAGCAGACGTAAAGGTGAAAGTGACTTCCCGTACACTCTACTTTTTACTCTTCCAAGGAAAGAAAAATGTCTTGCTCATAAGCAGGTATGATGTTCATACGAATATTACAATAAAGAAGAAATGAAGACTATTTCAGCTGAAATTGGCTATATTAATATAAAGTGTTTTTATATAACTCCAGTACCCTAATGTGGTTTTAGTTTCCAGTTTTAATTTATTTTGAAGTTTAAAATAACAAAAGCATGGCATAAGACTCCTTTATATTTAACCAAATATAAGGGATATGTCAAAATCCAGATCAAGATAATGTACAGCATGGTGACTATAGTTAATAATACTGTATTTCTTGTTTGGAGGTTGCTGAGAAGGTGGATCTTAAGAGCCCTTATCACAAGAAAAAAAATTTTGTGACTACGTATTATGATGACTGTTAATTAGAATTATCATAGTGGTCATTTTGCAATGTGTACAAATATCAAATAATAATTTTGTACATCTGAAACTAATATAATCAAGTATATATATAATCAGTTGTATATATATATCGATTATGCCTCAGTTAAAAAAAAAAAAAGTTTCTCCTAAGACAGAAGTACCGGGGCTTCCCTGGTGGCGCAGTGGTTGAGAGTCTGCCTGCCAATGCAGGGGACACAGGTTCGTGCCCCGGTCCGGGAAGATCCCACATGCCGCGGAGCAGCTAGGCCCGTGAGCCATGGCCACTGAGCCTGCGCATCTGGAGCCTGTGCTCTGCAACAGGAGAGGCCACAACAGTGAGAAGCCCGCGTACCGCAAAAAAATAAAAAAATAAAATAAGACAGAAGTACCAGTTCATTACTATTTTCTATAATAAGATGTGTGTGTATGTGTGTGTGTGTGACTGTGTGTGTATTTTGAATGAATTAATGGTAGAAAGATGTTTACCTGTTTGATGATCTAATTTATGAGTATTAGTGAGGCCAGAAGCAGAAAGAAGATAACTTGAATGTAAGGCCTGAACAGTAAAACTCAAAATGTGAAGAATGCCAAGGAAGGGTTAAAGTATGAGCCCAATTTTGATGGTTAAAATGCCAGAAATAGAGGTAGAGAATCTGTCTTATGAAATATAATCCTAACCTCATATCATATCAACAATAAGTCCTGTTTCCTCTAATAAGGCACCTGAGTCCATAAATAGGGACAAAAACAGGACTCAAGGTATTAAGTTCCCATGTCCCGAGCCAATATTTTTACTCTCATTTGAATTTTTTTTCCATTGGTGAAATGAAAGGAATATTCACAATGCCTTAGTTTTTTCAGAAAAATACTTTGAATCAAACTGTTTTAATCTGAAATATGCAAATATAACATAACATTTAAGAATCTTACTAGACTACAATTAAGCAAATACCAAAAAGCATTTTTGAAAGCTAAAATATAATGTAAAATGCATTCATTGAATGTTTAGAGTTTGATTATAGGACGCAACTATTTGGATTCTTTATAAAATAAAAAAAAATATCTCACATGATTTGCTAAAACTACATAGTAACTAAATTATCATGGCAGGGTCAACAATGGAAATTTCTTTACCTTCCAACAGATTTAAGTTTTTGATTCATGTACCTTAGATTATTTCAGTATCATTCTCCTTTTAGAAGCAACTAAGATTATTTATCTTGAAAAATTACACATGAACTTTAGAAATTCTAGAAAAATCTGAGATCTTTACGTTCAGACACGATGTTCACTAAGTAAAAGTCTTTAAATCACAAACTATGTTCAAAACAAATTCAAATATTGATCCTAAAGAAAAACTATGCAGCCAGTTCCATGGCATATTTACAAACATTTAAGTTCTATATGCAGCGATAAAATCCTTCATGATCATTAACATTTATGAAATAGCTTCTGTCAAAAAGATACCAGCAAGGACTCTGCTTCAATGGAATCTCATGGTGAGAAATAAACTTACAGAATTTCCTGTCATCCTCATTTACTAGATGAGGACTCACAGACAAGGAGGGGTGATACAATTGTATACGTTTACACAAAAACTAAATGATAGATACAGGCCTGAAACCTTAGTTCCATAATGCCAATTCATTTTCTATCCTACCCTTAGCTCCTTTTATCTCTCTATTCTATGAGCAGGATTAAATCAATATAATGCCCAAAAATAAGTAGTTTAACTCTAAGTTAAAGGTCAAGTGAAAAAAAAAAGGATTTAAAAACTTTTCAATAGAGTATAAGGATTACAAGGTCACAACCTAAAAATAAGGATCTGCAAATATAATTTCAATGCTTAAAATGGAAAAGGAGTGTCCTAGATTGCATTTCATACATGTTTGAAAAGTTGGAAAATGAAGAATAGGAAAATCTGTTTAATTTCCTCCATAGATGGCATTTTTAACCTAATAGATCAACAAATAAGTCAGTATTCTGTAAAATATCTGTGTGTTATAGCGGAGGTGTGGAGGAGGATTGGGGTTTGTTTGATAGGTGGTGTGAACCAGGCTCCTTACAGATGAGTCTGGGCAGGGGCCTCTGGCACCTGGGGTACCCAAGTGGTTCTCATCCCAGGAATCCTCTGCTGCCCGGTATAACTCCTGATATCTGAGGCCACGAAGCATGCCCTGTGGGATCCAACTGTGCCTTGTTTGCATTTTAACAGGGTCAAAAGCAATATCCTAATGGGGAAGCTAGAGAAAAGCCTGGAAGTTAATACAGAGCCACAGGGCTTTATCTGAAGTCCTTGAGGTCAAATGTATCTGAGTTCAGAGTTTTTCAGACCTTAGAGGGAAAATGAGGTATATATAGTATAAGGTATATATACCTTATGTTATAGCCTCAGTGGAGTCTAAACCATCAACCCATAATTAAATACCTCAGTGTCCCTAAAATGCAACATATGAATATTTGCATTAAGTACAAAAATAAAAACTATAGCCTCATGTCTGTCCAGGGCAGGGCAGGTTTTGAAACCAAATGTGCTAAGAGAAAAAAGGCTCATCTTCAGAACTTTGGGACTTTGAAATTGTTGATAAAGGGCTTTGAACATTACAAAAACTGAAATTTATCTATTTGGAGGGTTTCTCATGATGTGGTTGAGAGATCTGTTTTCACTCTTATTCATCTATAATTTTTTATCACTAATGCAAATGAATATATATACAAGACATTCTTTTCAAATGTGCAGATTTAAAATACAAGCGGATGTTGGATTATAATGTTCAAGAACAGAAATTCTTGATAGATCTGTCAAATGGGGCCAAAATGTTTTTATATTACATTCAATGAGATATGGACACACAGGCAGTCCTCTCAGCAGTAGGAGAGTCCAACTGTGCCATACACAGAGCAGTATGATTTCTGCAAAACTAAAGATTAATAGCACACCTGGGTACTATAATGTAAATAAATGATGAAGAAGTAGATTTGGTACAGTAGTTAGAAGATGCAAGCTCACAAATTCTGGCTCTTCACCAGGAAGGCATTCCCAAGAGTCATAAGTGTTCATCCATTGATTCAGTTGTCTTGGGATGGAGTGAGTTCTCAATCATTGGAAACATTTAAAGAAAGGGTTGATGACCACTTGACAGTAATATTATAGATGGAGATTATACAGCATGAGCTAAGTATCATTAATTTGAACAGATGAATATTAAGAGCATTTTTAATTGTTCGAATCTTTGATTTTATATTTAAAACAGCCTATCTTCTGAAAAGATAAATGCAAAGAAAGTTATCCCTTTTTTATAATAAATGTGAAAAAGTATTCTTATGTGTAATGAATTTAGTGACGACTATAAAAAGCACTTTTTATACAATGGATAATCCTTGAAAGATTATATTTTGTGAGGAAATACTTTGTAACTTTAAATGGGTGTGTTTATTTAAATCTAATGTTCTATTCTGCTTTGGGATAATAGTAGTGTGTGTCTTTAAGATAGAACAGCATACAAGGCCACAGACAAACAGAGCCTTTGCTAATTTCAGGCTGACAGGGAGGTAGTTTAATTAGTGAGCTGCTAATATCTATTTAAGTGAGCAGCCAAGGAAATGTCTGTTAGAAAAAGGACTTGCAAATGAATGGCAAGGCCATTCTCTCTGCCTCTTTTCAACTGTGTCAAAAAGGAAGAGAACAGGGAGCCTGCACCTATGTGGAAAAGAGAAGATTACTAAAAAAAAGTAGAGACAGACACAAAAGTAATCATATGTCTGTGGAACATATACAGTGAGGTTTTGAGGTACTAATGCTTCACAATGAACTTTTACATAAGTGAACTACTTCCAAATATTGTGGAATCTCTGTTTCTTGACTATGGGTAAAACATTCAGAAAAGCTTTAATAATTGTTTAATAGTAAGCAAAGAGCATGAAAATGTCTCCTGTGCCTATAATCAAGGTTATAAGCTTTTACACTTAAACTAAAATGGTTTATTAATAAATATTAAGTTTTTTTGATATAATAAATAGTACGTGTTTTACATTGCCTTTGTTTACTGGAATATTTAGAGAAATAGATGAAAGGAAAATTAAGACTATATGAACACTCTGAGTAATTTTTTTCAACCAACATTTGCTGAACATCTATGTATTTCATATATCACTTCAGTCTGAGGCAAATTCCATTAATAAATATTACTAATTAATTGATGTAAAACTCCTCTCTAGGCCAAATGAATTTCACTGGATAATTTTTACAATCTAAGGCAGATTATGGAATTATGATTCCAGTCGAAAGTAATAGGGAAAATAAGCAATTTATAGAAAAAGTAATTTCAAAAAAATAAAACTTGTTACTTCTATAAAAGAATGATTTAATTATAGATATTGAATAAACTCTATTAAAAACCATAAATATTCAGTATAAATTTCAGCTTTAACTTTGGAAGGTATAATATGAACGTGAGTAATCTTTTACTGTAATTCACATTACATGCTTGTTAAAATAAAAGAGATAATAACCTAATCTTAATTTTATGACTAATTTTTAAAAGTTGGAAATTTTTTTAAAGTATTGCAATTAAATAGCAATTACTTTATTTTATATTAAAGCAGAGAAGACATAATAAATGCCATTTTAGGACCTTTTCTTACTTACAATGAGAAATATAATGGAAATGACTTTTTTTTCACAACGGTCCTTTTAAATACACACAATGCACACATACTCAAGGAAAAAAGCCAAGGAAACCCCTAAAAAAACTAATATTACTCAGCTTTTTTCTCTAGTTTAAAATTTTGCATTTTTGGAATATTGCTCGATAAAAATTTTAAAAAATGCATGTTAGCAATTCAAATGCCTCAGAACAATGATAACCAAAGAAAACAACACTGATAATTTTGGCAATTAAATTTGTAAGAAGACCACAGAGATAAAGGCTGTGAAGTATCAGAATGCTTGGGAAGATGAAACTAGAGAGAGAATTAATCAAATAATTTATTTGTCTGAATGCCAAAAAATCATAATTGTTATTTCTTCTTTTGTAAATAATTGTGTGAACTAGGAGCTCTGTTCATTTTTTCATTTTAATAGAAACAAACACGAATGCACTATTAGACTAAATATTATTATTTATAAATTCTATTGTTACAAAGCATGTATTTTATTTATGATCATGAGATTATAAATACAATCCTCATTAAGAACTAGCTTTTCTGAATTTTGATAATTCCTAAAGCCTTGAATTAATATTTTTATTTTATTCCTGACTGAAATTTTTCCAATGTCAACTAAAGAATAAAGTATGAATTCATATGGATATCTGATTATGAATTAGAATTAACAAAAATTTAAATTTATTTTATGGCTTAATCTCAAAATTAGAGATGTAAATAGAGTTGTTTAATAGATGTATTCAATTAATTTAGGTTATTTATTTATAAAATCACTACCTAGAATACTCTCCTTAATTTATCACTGACTGTAAAGTGTGCTAACAGACTAATGGAAGGATTTATGGAAAATCAACCAACTAAGAAAAATAGCTTTATTCTCTGTATAGCCTCTTCAATATAACATATACAAAACAGAAAAGAATTGGAGTGATGAAGAAAAGGGAAATTATTACATAATTTATGTTTAAATACAAATGAACACAGAGTAATATGAGACATTCTTAGATATTATTTTTTAAAAGCATTTATAAGTGACTTTTACAAAAGACAGAAGAATGCAGATAGAAGAATTAACAAGAGTTGATTTTTGTTTTCATGCCATGTATTTGTTCTGATATTTTCCATTTTGCTTTTGGGCTTACAAGCTTTGAAGTTTATAACACAAAAGATCTTTAGAGATCTAGAGCACCCTTAATTTTTACAAAAGAGGATACTGAGGTCTGAGAAATTAGTTTCTAAATCTGAGGTAACACAGTTGGTTAGTGACAAAAACAGAAACAATTCGTGTCTCCTTGCTTACATTCAAGAGAGGATATTTTCAATGGGATGAGGGCTGGCTTTGAAACCAAGCAGCCCAAATCTAAAGCCGATGCTTTTGATGACTGAGCAACTGCTCTCTCTAGGAATATAAAGACAAATAAAAATATAGAAATAAAATAAGGTATATAAAATTTTAAATAGAAAGCAGAAAGGTCCTGCCTCCAAGGCATTCATAGTTCAGAGGAGTCAACAGGTGATTTTAGAGCAATAGCATAAGTTTAAGGACAGATATTCAGGGATAGGAGGGGTAAACAAAAGGACAACAGGTTTATGTTTTTATTTTGTTAATCTGTAAATTGGGAATTTTTATATGAGGGTTGTCTGGAAAATTAAACGACATGTGAAAGCACAATCACATAATGAAAGCACAGTATTTAGTTCCATCTCTACCCCTTTTAGTCTACACTATATATATGTTCCATAGAACACTACTGACTCATTTTATAGTTCTTACTTGTGATATAAAGCTGTTTTATTACAATTATTTTTAAACTAGGTGTTAACGCTCAAAGAGAAAATATACCTCATTTTTAAAAACTTTTATTTAAATAATCCTGGTAAATTCTCATAATTTTACTGTTAATTATTTGGAAGTGGTTTTTCAAGTAACGTATGTCTCATCCTAATATTTTAATGACATTCAGCATTTTGCCCGATCATATGAATTCCACATACTATTATACAAAAATGTAAGGAAAAATCTATAAAACTTTCCAACCAGTGATACATTGGAAACATTTACTTGTAATCTTTATATCCTGCATATTTATACACTAAAAAAGTAAGATCATGGGAAAAATCACAAACCCTACTTTCTGATTTTAACTTTTGGGGGTTTTATATGTTTTATTTAACTTTGTAATTGAAAGAATAGGAAAGAATGCTTCATAATATTCAATATCTTTGAAACTAAATCATATTTAATGACATTAAATATTTTTGAATTTGCAACTTTATGAGCCAATAGTTGAATTAATTGCTTTAAATTTACATTCTGAATAATTCGTTTTAAGGTTACGTGGTTACATTTCAACACCCCTAAAATGTAGGGATATACTGTGTTTAAAGTTTTTTGATAAGTATCCCATGTATGTTCTTAAGAAGTGTACATGTTAGGTACAAAATTTAGTACAATTGTACTAAATTCAATACTCAAATTATCTGCCTTTCCCCACCCCTACACTACTTTTTTTGTGGTCTATTTTATCCATGCAGAATAAGAATGGTAAATTAAAATCTCATGTTACAGTTATATTTTGTTCAATTGCTTTTAGAAGATCTAGTATAATATACTATTCATTAGGTAGTATTATAGGGATTTTAAGATAATTGATCATCTTTTTACATTTTATGGCCTTTTCTCCTAGGTGTAATTTTGTTTTAGGTAACTTTGTTATAAGTAGCATATTTAAGTAAATGTTTTAATCCAATTACAACAGTTTTTTTCAGAGTTTGAAATATTTACATTTGCTACATTAAGTATACTTTTCTGCAGTCACCTTGTTTTAAGTTATGTTTATCAGTTTTATTTAATCTTTAAATTGTATGTTTGTTTTCATATGTAGCAGGGAAATTTAAGATATAATGATGCTTTTTATATCTGTTTTTATCCTTAAGGTTTGCAATAACATTTAAACTTATTTTTTCCAGTTCCTATTTTCAGAATTTAAATAAATATAAATTTTAACTCTCCACTTAAACGTTTCAAAGACTGTACTCGATCTTTAACATGGCCCTTCTTCTAGATATTTATTTATATCGTCTGAGCTTATAAACCCAAATGATTTAAACTTAATCACTATCTTTCATGTTAAATACTGTCTTCCAAGAACTGTATTTTAACATTTCCATGCAACTTCAAAACCATATTTGCAGTTTTTACACTTAACTCTGTGTGTCATGGTTTTTAATGTGGATTTTATTCCTGTTGCTAAATTTATTTGCAGTACTACCTTACCCTACACACAATTCCTTTTTATTTTCAAAGTTTTCTTTCCTTACCATCTCTTCTGTTTTGTAGATGTCATACTTTCTTACAACCTATTGATAAGACCAAGCGTGCATATGTGTATATGCTTGTGTATGTGTGTATTGGTGGGGGGGAGAGCATAAAGTGGCGATTTCTTCCACCGAATCTTTATGATAAATCTTTATTTCTTTTGTTCTGCCATTTTTTATTTGTTCCTTTCTTCCTTCAGTGAGGATAACCTCCCTACAATGTGACAGACACACAGTTATGCACTGCAAGCCCAAAGGTGCTATTACAATATTATATTTTATTTATATCATGTGGAATAGAGAGATCTGTCAATACCAAGATCTGCTAAGAGACAGAGTGTGTGTGTCATTTTTTCTCACTCAACTCTTTGGTTTGCTGGAAAGTGCACTGAAGAGTAGAGGTTTGGGCTTAATTGTCAAAGTGTGGCTGTCTTCTTCTAAGGCAGGATTTACAGGGACATTAATTTCTCTGACAGTCTAAACAAAAAAAGTGCATGAGAAACTCTATTTACTGCATTCTGGGCTCTTTCTTTTCCTGTTCCAAATTTACTTCTGAGAGTCCTTGTCACTGATACATAATCATCAATGTCAGTAATCACTTATTTCCTCCTAGAGTGGCCAGATTTTGCAAATAAAATATATGGCAACCAGTTAAATTAGAATTTAAATTTTTAAAATTCTAATTTATTAGAATTTAATTTTTATTTTTTAGTATAAGTATTTCCCAAATATTGTACAGGACATATTTATCTGGCAAAATCTCTACCTACCACGCTATTCTTGGGAACTGCTATCACCAAATGTAGTGGGAAAGAAAGATGATTATTTATACTTTGGTTACATCACAAAGCAGGGTTCTGCAGTAGAGAGAGGACTGCATAGTTTCTATTAGGTGACAACTCTGGGTTTCTGAGTAGGTAGCTGATAGTAATGATGTAGTTCCCACCTGTATTTAAGGTAAGTGTCACCTTTGTCAAGACTATTAGGCTTGCTCTATCTTAAGCACTAAACTATGTTTGCTAATCATTGATTCTTATAACCACTGAAATGTCTCTCATATTCTGGCAGAGAGTTGAATACCAACCACAGTGATTGTGTTGTTGTGAGTTTTCAGTCCCCCTTACCCCCATGGATTCATACTATTTTAGTAGGAAATTTGAAGTGATTCTGTAAGGAATTGCTATTTAGAAGACATTTTAAACTAGAATCCCCTTCTTTTTTTATTTAAAAAACTGTATACATTCTTTTTTTTATCTTCTCTGTAGTTTTATTTCCATGTTCTTTTTTTTTTCTTCCAGTTTTATTCAGATACAGTTCATATACAGCACCGTATGTTTAAAAACACTTGCATACATTCTTAAATAAAGCTCTTCATAAATGATATAATTACCATTTCACATTATTTATATCATTAATAAATACCTGCCCAATTTATATTCCTGATGAAAAATACTTGTATCAATTATATGCAGTACACAGAAAACCTTCCCAAAACTTAGAGGCTTAGAGCAAGATTTTGTGTCTGTTTATTAATGATTCTGTGAATGAATGAGCAGTACTGGCTGGGCTCAGCTGTTTGGTTCTTCCAGTATGCCTAGGGTCACTAATGTGGTTTCTATTTTCTACCAGTTCAGCTAGGTTGACTATCATAAGATGGCCTCACTTGTCCAGTGATTGTTTCTGTCTGGTGGCTATCAGGTCCAAAGGACATCAACTGGCCTGGTTCCTCTCTGCTCCATGTGGCCTCTCCTGCTCTACTGGTCCAGACTGAACTTCACAGGGTGGTTTCAGATCAGATTCAGGGCAAACCCAGTGCACAAGCACTTTTATAAGCTTCTGCTTGCATCATATTTGCTGATGTTACATTGACAAGGGAATGCCAAGCCCAAAGCCAATAATGGAGGGAATACACAAGGCTGTTGAGAGAGAGAGGTCTGATTCACCAGGAGCCTTGACTGTAACAATCTAACACAGTTTTATTAGATCTCTGTCAACAACAAAGGATGTAGATTAGATCAAGGATATATTTACTAAGCAAAGCTGACTAATATATGGGAACACAGAAGGAAACACGAGTTGTCCAATAGAGTTGTTTTTACATATCAGAAGATTTAATTCCAAAGATGTAGTCAGTTATCTATGGGGGCTTTTGTTTTTGTTTTTTTTAATTGTGGTAAGATGATTATTGAATTTAAATTTTAAAATATGGGTTTTAATTATTTTTTAACATTTACTGTTTATAGACATGCTATTTAAAATCTCTGAATGTTAACTTTTTGAAATTGATATAATAATACCATCAATAAAAGGCTACAGTTAAAATCACATATGAAAAAATGGAAGGTCTTTGTAAACAACAACAAGCAAAAATTTTACTTTTGTATAAGAATGTATGTATATATACCAAAATATAATTTTGTATTGGGGCATATCTTACTCACATAATGAACATTTCTATGGAATATAAAAGGGCTTCATAAACTTTAATAGTAAATATTGAACTGGGGAATAATTCAAAGGGATTAATTAATATACTTAATTTGAGGACTCTAGTTTTTCAATTCAAAGCTGACACAACATTCACTTACTTTTTAAATATTTTATTTTATGAAATATAAAATCTATACGAATAATTGTCTAAAATATTTAGGGTCTAATTAACACCAGTGTAACAACTATCCAGTTTAAGAAACTGAGTATTGTCATTATTTTAGAAATCCCTCATGTTCTCCCCTAAAAATCCCATCCTTCTCCTTTCCTCTTGGAGATAACTGCTATCTTGATTTTTATTATAGTCATTTCCTTGCTTTTTATTATAGTCATTTCCTTGCTTTTTTTTTTCTTTAAGGTTTTACCAACCGTCTTTAGTTATGCATATCTAAACAGTGTAAATTAGTTGTATCTGTTTTGTGAACCTCATATAATAGAATCATACTATGTGCAAAGTTTTCCTGTTGTGCTTCTTTCACTTTACATTCTGCTTGGGAGATTTATCCAGGATACTGCTGGTGGCTACACTCCTGTTAATGTTAACATACCTGAACTGATCAGGGTTTTTTGATTGTTTAATACCTTGTATTCTAAGAAATCCTTACATATCTGAAAGTGTTTTCCTCTGTTTTCTTCTAGAAACTTAATATTTTTGCCTTTTTTATTTAGATCCTTATTCCATATAAAGCAGATTTGTGTATATGGTATTGGAAAGAGACCTCACTTCTGTTTTTCTCATATGGCTACCCGAATTCCAGAACTATTTACTCAAAAGCTCCCACCTCGTCCCCACACACTATTTCATTAAACCCCTGTCATGAAGTGTCCATACACTTATTTTTTTCTAGGTTGACTTATCCTTTCCAAGACTTTTCTTTAAATAAAATTTTTCTCAGGGAACGTTACCAGGAAGACCCATGAGGCATCGTGTTTCTTTCAATTTTTTCCTATTCTCACTCAAATTTTGCTTTGAAAAATTGCTCTGAAGAAGCAAGCTAAGTGGCAGTAATATGACATATCTTAATATTATTTTAAAAAGTTGTAAGAAAAGCATCATCATTTCCCCCATAATTCACTTGTACATGTGGTTAGGCAAAGAATGGTAGAAGTTAGGCCAAAAAAAAGACTTTTATTGTCTAGCAATGTATCTTAAGATTTACATATGTGAAATGTCTCTTTTATGGAAATAAAAATCACCACCCATCTGACCTTAGAATTCATATCTGTGGTTCAAGATAATGGTGTCTGGATTACTAAAAGGGTGTCCCTCATCCAGAACTCCATAACTTATTAAAAGAATGAGGATTTCCGCGGCCTGGAAAAAATTATGCATTTGCTGGTAGGCATACTGCCTGAGGGTGTTTCGAGAACATAATAACTGTAGTCACAAGGCTCCAGCTTATTAAGGGGCCAAGTGTGCTCCTATTCTATGCTTCAAATGGGGCACAATTTCTCTAGGCATAGCCCACTGTCTAAGAGTAGAACACTTACTTAAAATGCCTACCCTAAGTTCCATTATCAATCTTTAGCTAAAAGATAGCAGAAAATCCAACTTTTAATATTTAACCAAATAACAATTTAAGTGTTAGCAAGCTCATTCTATGCCTTCAATTCAATGATCTGCTCATAAAATAATCACCTCTTATGTCATAACGTAGCTTCAGAATAAAACCTAAAAATACTTTATAATACACTTCAATTTAAAACATAAGCTTTGACAGTTGACAAAAATGCAGCCTATCAAGAAAAAGTGGTACTTTTTTTCTTTAAGCCCTGACTATGGTTCTAGTAATGTTCAGTTGTTATGATCTTGCTGTTCTGTATTTGAAGTGAAAAGAAAAATATGTTACTGAAGAAGAAGATAAAATGAAAACAGACAACTGAAAGAAATTTGACCTAATTATTTTAACAGGCTTAATATGTTTTACATTCGTAACTAAAGAATTTCAGGAATTATGTCAACGAAATACCTAGCATAAAGAAGCTTATGACAGTAATAATAAGCACTAGTAGAATTTGGCTGATCACTTTTCAAAATTATGTGGTCTTTTAAAATGATAAATCTAGTGCTTAATATGGAAAAATACTAATTTTTCATCTATATGTCTTAGAGATTCACCAATTATATAACTAGAGTAAACATTTGTGAAACATAAAGTCTCTAATAATTATTTTTAAGACAAATATTAAAAACAAAAGTAAAAACGAAATAAAGCCAAAAACCAGGAAGCTATTCTAATCCTTGGATTTGGGATGTGGTAATATCTCAAAAATAAGTTCAACTTTACCAGGAAGAACTCAGATCCATTATATCAAATGGATAAGTGGATAGCATTCTCTGAAATTTGGAGAAATACTAGTGGGACAGATGAAATATCTCACAGTGCCAAGGCAAAAGAGTCCTCATGAGTATATTATACTGCCCATTTTATAGCAACCATCAGTGATCATAGCATCATTAGCCAATGTTTCAAAGGTTATATAAGTTGTAGTCTGGTCCAGGCAGGAGGACAGGGACATCTTATTCCATTGTTTATAAATAAACAATTTCCATCCACGTTTATTCAAGCCACAAAGGTAAAGACATAGGAAGGATGAAGAGTAGAGGGTTACTGAAGGTGTTTAAGAATAGAGTCCCATGAAAACTACAGGGAATGCACGAGCCTTGCAAACAAATCCCAAGGCATTATGTTTCATTACCTTCCACTGGGGTGATCCAAAAAATGTCTCTTTCATTCAGCTTAGAACCTCTAAACACGTCAAGCCATGTTTGCAACTCATAGCTGATCAACCGATAAGCCGAACCACAACAATCACACACAAGACAACATCTCAGACCTCCCAACAGAGATGCCCATAGATCATGGAGACACGCTCTGGCATCAGTCTGTTTGACAGACTGTTAAAAATCCTCTTGAAGAATGCTGAAATAGAAGACATTCTCACAGTCTGAAATTCAAGTAGCTTCAATTTGTGAAAGAAAGCTGGCTAAATCCATAAACACATGTAAAACTGAATACAGCTGGACTCATAATATATTGACTGTTTCCTGCTGCATGTCAGAAAGAAATCTTTAGTATTTGTCATTTCATTTAAAGAAGTAGAATGTCTTTTTTGTAGACTTGTGACCAGGCCCTGACTACCTGGACTAAAGGATTTCTTATTTAAGCGCGCGCACACACACACACACACACACACAGAGCAATAATTGTGTGATGCTTTATGGAACATGTTCAGTACCCCTCAGTCTCTTCTGTAAATATGCATGGCTGATAGGATTTATACATTTCTCACAATGCTGTATAAAAGACTGCATACAGACCAGAAGCACAGTGCCCTCTGGTGCACATATAAAACAAAATATTTATATAACAGGATCTACATAGATACAGGCACAAAAACAAAACTAAGTTTTGCTTCTGCATACATCTAAACCAGTCACTGGGAATTGTACATTTCTATCATGAAGAAACAAACCAAAATGATAACCTTCATAAAACATTCTTTATGGCATAGATCAAGGCAATCTAATCCATTCAGGCAACCACTTGTATACCCCTCTATTTAATGGAGTCACTAGGCTTGGGTGGAGTATGACTCCTTTTTTGTAACTTATTTAGATTCAAACAGAATAACCGTAGAAGTTAAAGGTCATATATCTCAGCCTCCTCCTTTTTCTTGGCCTTTGTTACCGCATCCTATTTATCTGCATTTCCTTTGTATTCCCTGGCCATTTCCTCCAGCTTCTGAATGTGCAATTACCTTGTAGGTAAAGAAGGATGAGGTGACTCAACTTCTCAGTGACTAAGTAGAAGACACCATTTCCACTTAAGCTAAAAAAAGGTAACAAATCCTGATACAAGGCAGAAAGGAAAGGCCATTCAAGAAATTTCCTTTTAAAATTTTGAGTATTTAAAATGATAAACTCAGCCTCAGAGTTAACTGAAACTTACTTTACGGCAGTTTAGCAGTCAAGAATTTAGGAGTTCTGCACTTGTGGTCACCATTATCCAGTTTTTCCATAAGAAGTTACATCTCCAAGAAATACTTTTAAATAACCAGAAAACATTACCATGGTGAATGGTCAATAATAACCCTTCTGATAATAACCCTTTCCCACCTGAAACTTTCCCTTAGAGCAACTTAGTTATCCACCACCTTCAAGGAAGATATCTGTAATTGCTTTCCCTTTGCTTCATACCTGTATATCTTGTATCTTGTGCTAAATCCCTGCCGGCTTCTGTCCACAAAATCTGTGTATTCCTGTGAACGATGGAAGGGTCCCTTATCAGAGAGGAGCCAGTCGAAGGGGCTTGTGGCATGCTGATCCGAAACAGCAGCAACTGCTAAAACCCAGCAATGAAGACTCAGTGCTATCCACTCCCATAGAGCCATCAGAGAGAACAATTCAGCACCAGCTCTGCTCCGCCATATCATGCTTCCACTGGGGACTTAGAGCCTTCATTCTCTTAGCTTTCCCTCAACACCTAGACAAAACACACAGGCAATTAGTTAGCCCCTGGAAGATTCTTTTCTAGCAATTAAGGTACTGAAGTGGCAAATCCTTTTTCAAAAGTCTAATATCAGTGTTTTAAATCAGATAATAGCAAAAGTGATTAACAAGTAAACTGAAATAATTTCTTTTTTTCAGAGCTGTATATCTTTCATACTTTGGTTCTTTTTGTATTTATTGGAAAATAAGTCACTGAGTTACAGCAAGCCTTGTCAGGACAGCATCATACAGTGGATCATTAAACCCACTGAGCAACAACTATCAGAAGTTTTGACTCATAATTATTTTTTCAGCTTAAATGTTTTATAACACTGGACACTTTCAAAAGAAATACTGAATATGTTTACTTAATAAATTGTGTTATAAATTTTAATACATGTATTTTATTGTTTACTTATTAGAAAAAGGCTTTAAAATGGATTAAAATATAGATAAACTGAGATGGAATGAAACTGTGGGTCTAAGAATACATAAACAAGTAAATAAATAAGTGTGTGCATCTATGCCTCTATCATTTATCTATTTCTAGCAATATATTTAGATGCGTGGATGGGTGGATGTGGGGGTGGGTGGGAGTAGAGGTATGCATTTTTGCTCAGTTATTTTTAACATTATTCTATTAGGGAAAAACTTCCTTAATTATTTAAACAGAATTATAATTAAATTATTTCTAGCACATTTAAAAGATTTAAATGGACATCTGTGTCTTATTCATAAGATAAACAGGCATACCTACAAAATTTATATACATACACAAACTAAAACAATATAGATTATACATAAACTATGAAAACACATACATTAATTTTATAGGCATTCAAAACCAAAGTAACAAAGAGGTGTCATCCCAATGTGATATAATATAAATGACCTTACACAAAGCAACTGATGCAGTTTATATGCTATGCAAAATATTCTACAAATATTTGAATTTCAATTTTACTTTCCATCTCACCAAACTTTTTCAAAATTATTATTTATAACACATAGAACCATGCATTATATAAATTCTGACTAGCAAGAAAGTTTGGTTGTGAGCATTTTGGATCAGCAAAATCTCTTTAGGAAGCCATCAAAATGCACAGTATTAAGTAAAATATTTTAACTATGACAGTTGCCATATGTCTCTGGTGTTTGGTTATGGCGATTGATAATTTTAATTTGCTGTTAGTTGTAACCCTGTAATTCACAATTTAATCCTGAACTATTTCAATATGAGAGGTATACAGCAATTTTGCCACTAAAAACTATCTCAAAACAGTGATACAATATGGCTGACCTAGGTCTTTAGATTCAGTCTTACCCTCTACACAATTAAAAGGTTCAATACCCACATACGATCTGATTTGCCCCAATCATATGAGTTGTTTATGTGGTGATTTTAAAATGTGATGATTAAAATATGCCCTCGTCTGTAAGTAACAGAAGACATCTTACAAGTGAAGATGTTTTAACAATGATTTATCATAAGAAAGGACAATATCACATAATAAAAATACTTTGGAGTAGGAGTTAAAAGATCCTGTATCCCCATCAATTACTTGTATAAATATAGCACTGTCAAATGATTCAGATCATAACTTCCAGTTCTGATGAAGAAAATAGATTTTTTTACATATTGTTTTCCTTATGTGGAAGCAATACTATTTACCTTAAAAACAGTATATTTCATTTTCATTCATAAACTAAGAATTATTATTATGTGTGATGGTATGGTATAATCCCCAAATGGTTAATAAATATTCCTTATCTTTGTGAAACACACATTTTTATTCTGCTGATCAAATATATTCAAGGTAGCAAATTAATCATTGTTACCAAAAACTTATACTTACATAAAGCACGTAGAAAAGCACCTATAGCATGTAAGGACATTAGGAGTGTTTCAAAGCATATTTCATACTTATAGGAAATCATGTAATTATATACCATCAAATTAAACCCTACTCTTTGTGGTGAAGTACATGACTTTGTTAAGAAACAGCATGTTGTGAAAGTAGGATATGATTGACCTAGATGACATTGAAGGTCCTATTTTAAAATTCTGTCATTTTTCAATATATAATTACCCAGAACAACTGCTCTTATTATTTTCTTTACCAAATATATTGAAGATGTTTCATGGTCCTCATATTCCCTAATATTAACATATAAGAAAATGGAAAGATTTTCCTAAATTGTGTACAGGGGAACTACCTAAAAATGCTAGTGTTAGGTTTTAATTATTTCTGTTTCTTCAACTTCTGATATGGATACATGTTCCTACTTACGTTCAGAAACGAGTTTTTCTGAAAGAACAGTTTATTAGCACATGGGAATAACAATCCTGTTCAAGTTTAAATTAATTTGGGGGAACTACTGAAATCATTATATTATAAGGTCTTTTTAAAGGGATGTACAATAAACCGAACTATGATACCCAACAGTTCTACAGAAGCCTTCTTTGAGAAATAACTTTGAAGAGTTACAAAACAGGAAGAAACGTAGTGTTAAAATACATTAACACATTTATGTATTTAGGCTTCCAAAGATCCTTAGGACAAGTGGCCATTAGGCTCAATATTCAGGAACAACAGAACTTCATTAGCCTAGTTTGTCACAAAAGCAGGTAAATGCACATTTGAATCACCTTTGTATATGAGTACTAATTTTAAAATTATTACTGAATGGCCTTTATAATATGATAACTTTATGATATAGATTACCAGTGGCAATTACCAGTAGAATTCCTTTGAGGACATTTGGAGGTCACTACTGAAGTAAACAGCTAAACTTAGAAGTATTGCTAGGAAAAGAAATCATGAGGTACAATGAAAGAAAGTGAAAATGATTAAGTAAGTGAATTCATCAATTCCACTCCCTGGAGTGCAGGGATAATGCACAATGATCTTGAACTTACTATTCCTGGATAAGTGCCTAAGCAAACAACTAAGGAAATAACAATGTCAATGCACAATATTTTCCAGAACATGTAAGGGTGTATTTTATGAAGAATAAAAGAGATTGAAGATCAAAACACAACAAAACATTAAATACAAAACAAAAATTTGAGTTCATGTTAAAAAGTGGTATTGATCAAGTTTTTCTTTTCATAAACTAAAAGGAAGTAAAAATAGTGAATTATCGTACTGTTTAAAAATACATCTTTAGTACATGGCCTACTCATAACAAATTTTTTCTCATAAAATAAAATTTAGTGAGAACATTATCAACTCACACAACATTATTACTTGCAAATACCCAATGGCCTTGAGAATCTGTACAGAAGAAAACACACCAAGAAGATGTTACATATATAGTAATATATACTAATACATAAAATACATCATAAATACACATAATATTATAATACATATATATTCTAGTATATAATTATTCTTCCTCACTAGCTCTCTGTAATCCTATTCCAGGCTGGTAGTGCACTACTTTTATCTAAAATACTGACATACCATGTGTATTTGAAATTCATAAACCACTGAAATTTATAAAATAAAATATGTCCTATCATATTGAAACTGAATCTCTAGTATACCTGAAACTATAAAGGTAAAAAGAAGACTAAGCATCACTGATATATCCTTTAGAATTGTGTGTAACATCATTGAGGCTCATCATTTACACCACATTATTTCATTATCCAATATCTAGTTGGTATTTCAATGCTAATGATTCCTATTCGTTAAATAATTAACATTGCATGCTGTATGATTTCTTCTTTTACGTCTGCATTTGGACTGATTTTTATTGCTAACATATCTAAAGTATTTTCTTAGGGAATAAAATCCACTTGGGACCTTGCAAATGCAAAGAAGTTTCATAAGTAATTGTGTCAAATATATTTCTTTTTTTTATTTTGAAAAATGTAAAACCCACAGAAGAGCTAAGAGACTAGTACAGCACACACATATATCCTTCAACTAGATTCACCAATTGTTTATATGTTACCACATATTCTAGTCAGTATCTCTTTCTCTCTCTCTCTCTCTCAATCCCTTAGAACAAAATCTAAGGAAAACTGACTGCTTTGCTAAGGTCATATACCCATTCTCTAAATTTCTCGATTTGAGCAACTACTGCATTTCTCTATAAAATAGCTCCTTAACATTCATAATCACTAATACTAAAATGTGTAAATATAAAACTTTCAATCTTCAAAATAAAGTCTCCAATTCCCAAAGTGATTGTATTTATTTAAAAGCCACATTCTTCCAAGTAATTAAATGTAATATATTATTCTACTAAGCATAAATTTTAGAATCATTTTATTATTATAAAATAAGTATATCTATATAAAATGTCCCAAATTCTATTCAAATATAAAACATATTGTATTATCATATATTACATAATATATGGTAATTATTTTATTATGTATTGAAATAAATGCTAGCTCTGCAGTAATTAACTGTTAAATATAACATTGTATAAGTGAATGAATGATGGAAAAGTTAAAACATTTAACTGTAAATTTTTAATAGTTTTTCCACAGTTATTCATTGTTTATATTCCTATTTAATATAGAAAACAAGCATAAAAGAGTAAATCTTATTTATCATTTACAATGTGCAAAATACTCTGATATGTTTTGAGATGGAGGTAAACCACAGGTATCACTAAAAATACCACTTCTGTCCTCAGAAATTTAGAATTAACTGAGGAAGGCAGTGTGTAAGGTGGGACCCACTGCCTATGGTCCCCTCTGTCAAAAACCAATACTTCCGTCAACTGAAAATCAACATTCTTCCATTTGTTTCTTTTTCTGGTCCCTTATCTTAAAAATGATAAAAATGATAGATACTTCCATTCACTCAAATCTCTTTTTTTTTTTTTTTTTTTTTTGCGGTACGCGGGCCTCTCACTGTTGTGGCCTCTCCCGTTGCGGAGCACAGGCTCCGGACGCGCAGGCTCAGCGGCCATGGCTCACGGGCGCAGCCGCTTCGCGGCATGGGGGATCTTCCCGGACCAGGGCACGAACCCGTGTCCCCTGCATCGGCAGGCGGACTCTCAACCACTGCGCCACCAGGGAAGCCCCATCCACTCAAATCTTTAAGCCCAAATCCTACTTTCCTCTGCCTTCCAAATTCCAAATTCTAGGCGTTCTTCCTCCTGTTGTGAGGGAACCACGGACCGAAACCGCCAGCCTCCGCTAGGCACGCTGATAACCGCTGGCCTGAGCTGCGTTGCAACAGGAGGTCCCAGTGCGCCGCTGAAAACTAACTGGGAGAATTCAGGAGGGGCTGAAAGGAGGGAGGACACGCCAGCCCACAGTATGTCTGATAAAACTAACCTGGAAGAATTGTCTGGCGGGGCTAAATGGAGGGAGGAGACGATGTGTCCTTCCAAGCTCCCAGGATCCTTTGCGCTGGAATCCCTCTCGACTGAGAGATGCGCGCGCCACCCAGAAAACCCTGAGTCAGAAGGATTGGCCAGAGACAACCCGGAAACTAACCCCACCACTATAAAACCCGAGAGCCACGGGGCAGAGCAGTCCTCTTGGGTTGCCTTACCCTCCTGCTTTCCGCCAGGACGCCGCTTCCCAATCAAGTCTCTTGCTTTGTCAGCATGTGTGCCTCCTCGGAGAATTCATTTCCGAGTGTTAGACAAGAGCCCATTCTTGGGCCCTGAAGGGGTCCCCCCCTTCATGTAACACTATGAATCAAATCTATCACTTTCTTCCATACCCACTTTACTTGACTGAGTCATTCTGTACCCCCAACAGTCTCACGGTTGCCTCTTCACTGAATTACTGCAATAGCTTCATAATTGGTCATCCTAGCACCCCTGTGACTCTCTTCAATCTCTTCTTTTAACTGCAAAAGTTATCTTACTAAAAAAGATAAATGTGAATGTACAACAGTTTTACCCCACTTATATAATTATGCTTTTGCCCTCTGGATAACATCCAAACTCTAAGAAAATTTATAAAATTGTCTTCCCTTGCTTAACTCTTCATCCATATGCCCCACCGTGTGTATGCCAACACCATTATCAACTAAACATCAACTCTGTTTCAGTCATAGTTGTATTCCGCAAACTTACCTCACTTTCTCCCTATCCTCAGCATCTTTGCTTATGCAGTTTACTGCACCTGAACCTGATTTCTACTTGGATCCCTTCACCTGCCCAACCCTACCCTATCTTTGAACTTCAGCCTTGGTTGTGACTTCCTCCACAAAGACTCTGTGACCCTTTCAGGTTGACTGGTCATAGTTTACGAAGCCATTACTTCCTCTATTATAGCACATTTACACTGCATATTTATATGTATATTTTATCTATTTGCCTGCATACCTCCCCGCCTCCAAATAAACTTTGTTTTAGGAGGACAATAATCATTCCTATTTTAATGACAGCTGAGTACAGTTAGCAAAGTGCCTGAAATAAAGTTGCTTAATAAGTATTGTCTGAGTGAATGAATAAATGATTAAGTACTAAATTGAGGTGTAATTAATGTGATATGGATGGCAAGATTAAGAAAACTTCTTCGATGTGGAAATAAAAAAGAACGTTTTACGAAGGAGTTTGCATCTGAGCTATGCTTCAGGATGGCAAAGTTTCTGATAGCTGAGAAAAGAGAGAAATGGAGTTCTGAGGTCATGGTTTCTGTGTCCAAATCATAATCATAAATGACATGTTCAAGTAGTATCAAAGCAAAGCATTCTTAACCTTCAAAAATTGTTAAGAACAAGGATATGAAAGCATCGTTATTAATTACTGTACTAGCTTTAGGTAAAAATATAAGGTATTATCATGATCTCACACACAATTGTGGACAACTAGGAATCTTTTCATTTATGTTCCCTTATTCATGATTTCAGAAGATAGACAAAATGAATGAGAGTTCACGGCGAAAGTCAAACACAAATCCTCTTCTCGTTAACAAGTACAGTGTCTTACATAGTATTGCAACTGTTGAATTTAAAGAATAATAATATAGAAACAGCAGTTGAATGGCTTGCCCCTCCCACTTTGGAAGGTCATATTCTAGGGATAACTTTATCTGAAGCCCCTCCAAACCCTATAGGGTCGGGGTGGAGGGGTGGGGGGAAGACAGTGATGATGAAAATGACATGCTATACTTATTTCCTTCACAACAAAATAAACATTTATTGAGTTCGTTTGATATGCCAAGCATTTTACCAATATTTCCTTATTTTACCCCCAAGCTGCACAGTGTGGTATACATTATTATCACCAGTTGCTTATTTAGATGACTGAGGTTCAAGGTGAATAAACATGCAGCAGAGCAAGCTTTAAATGGCATTTCTCTTGAAGTCAAACTGAAAACCAAGCTCTCCCTGTTATACCACACTACAGCCTAATTAGAACTAATTGCATATTGAAGGTTATTTATTAGGATTTTTGTTGTCACTTACTGAAATGCTTTTGAACAAAATAAAAACTTTAAATGGACAATATAAATAATAAAAATAGAAAATAAAATTAAAATGGGATAACTTTGTCTCAGGCTATTATAAGCAAGGGATCTGAGTAACTACATATTATGAGTTTTCATCATATAGGTTTTCATATTATGGGTTTTCAAAGCATATCTGCTCCATATAATTTACTGTTTTCAATAAAGATTATATCCTAATCAACTAAATGTGATTCAGTTTAATATCTTTTGAGACATGTACCATAAACTAAAAAAATCAGAAAACTAAGGTTTTCAGCTTTTGTGTTATATATTGAGCTAAAAAGTATACTCACGATCAGACTGATTTAATTTACCTATCTGCTGTTCAGAGATACTGTAAGATTAATTCAATAGGCTTGATTACTCGATCTTGTTATAAATTGCTTTACAGTTTTACTAAAAGAAAAAAATACTATCCCACATACATAAAACAGAATTGGTATCTCACAGTGGGAGAAATAATAACATTTCAGTGGAATGAGAGGACTTTAATATTCTGTTGAAATGTAATCATAAATTTTTATATAAGGTCAGTTTTCTTATGTTCCCAAACATGCCAAATAATGACAAGAATATGAGGATCATTTCTAATAAGATTATTTTAAAGAACAATAGTGTGAAAACTCAGGACTACTGCTAAAAATATACGTATGTTATGTTTTATAGTAACTTTTGGCAAGGAAGATCCCTGGATATAGCAAAAATAATTTTAAAGGTATAGCTTTTTAAGAGCACCAGTTAAACTCAAGTATTCAGTTTGAAGAGCTTATTCAAACACATGGATAATATAATGCATCATCTTCTAATATGCATGTGCATATGGATTTTCATCTTTGAATGTTCATGACCTACATATAGTATATAGCCAAATTTAATAAAAGAATGAGAGTTCCATTATGCAATGATTTACATCCTCACTTTAGTAATGATGTATTAATTTATGGCTTTAATTAAATTCTAGTTATGATCTGTAATTTTAGATTTCAAATGACCTAAAATTGCTCTTCCATAATCTAGACATTGTTTATTTAAAGGTATTGAATTTTTAAATAGCCTAATGGAGTAGAATTTGGCATTTTATTATGTAAAGATGTCAAGATATTCATCAAGGTATAAAATTTTGCATGTTTTACATAATGTGTACCATATTCCATATAAATAGGTAGGATTTTGCCACTCTTTTTTCTATATTTCACCAGGGGTATAGAGAAGTGATTGCTTTACCTTTGTCTGTGCATCTGTTCAAATAAACAGTAATATGTTGAAATGGGAATAAAATCATTCTGACTTTTAGCTACGCAATTTATCACTAAGTCTATCTAGGAATTAAACCAAAAACTAAGTTTTTCTTTTCCTTATGAATTGATAATTCTTTCATTTTTCCCTTAAGAAAGTAAAACTAATTTATAAAAAGCTAAAAGTAACGCTAATCCCTAAAGCAAAAAAAAAAAAACAACAAACCCTTTCAACTCCAGGCATTGCAGAAACCTGAGGTTACCCACTCAGAGACTACAGCTACAGAAAGAATGGAATGCATTCATATGAATTAGCAATTCCTTTTGAATTTGAAAAACAAACGTTTGGGTGGGTTAACAACTACCTTAAATTGTTCTCAATATGGTGGTTTGAAAATTATTTAAATAACTGTAGATGGATTTCCATTCATTAGTCTTCTAAATTTTACAATATACTACTATTATCCTCTTAAACACCTTTGTTTATGACCAGATGATGAAGGATCGGCTGGCATAGTAATCCCTTTGGCCTCTAATGCTTAAAACTCTGTCATGCGCATTGATTGTAAGGTTTTGGAACATGCACTGACTTGAATTCCTCTTTATTTTATTTTATTTTTTTAACCTTATGAGCTGCTTCATTAAGTCTGCTTATAAGAGATTTTCATTATTTAGTATGTTAGTAATGCATTATTATTGTACTTTTTCACTTTTCTTATTCTTAAAAAAAAAAAAATGGGCTTCCTTGTTTTAAATCACATTGTAAGACTGGCCTTAGAAGTGAAACTTTTTAGTCATTTAACTCTGCTAAACCTGTATTCCAGAGGGTCCTTGTCGTTATTTATTTTATTTAGCTGATCAGGCAATACAGTGCCTCTGAATTACAGCTTTAAGTGTTTTCCATCTTAATGAGGGTTTGTATTCCTCTGAGGAGGTTATACTGCAGAGGGAACTAATCTCCTGCTTGATCCTGTCAATACAATCTTGTCCTACCAATAAAGAGGAAGTTAAATGCTACTACCTGATGGTAGAACTGATTAGAAAAAATGAAGAGAAAGTGAGTTCCATTCTTTAATTCTGTCCAGAACATAGGAGAAATTATTCTTAAAAGCCCAAAGTTCAAGAGTAACCTGGGTTATCTTTACATTTTAAACATAAAATATCTTGGTGTTTCAACATAAGTGATTATATTAAAAAAATCTTGGTAAGATTCAGATTGTACTCAATTTTAATTCAAAAGGAAAGTGACCACAGACTAAAGAACGAAGTTTGGAGGCAGGATGTTTAGAATAGTATATTTAGATTATAAAATCTAATTTTAAAGCAAAATACAAGGAATGCTTCAGAAACCTTATTATAACTAGTATCTTTGACTACGAAAACAGAGGAAAAGAAGACAGCCTAAAATAAAGATTAAAATAATCAATGTACAGGAGTGGAGTGGAAATAATGGTAACAGACATCTGGATTTAATATGGTTACTATAACTGGCAATATGATTCTGCTTTTTCTGGCATGATCCAATAATAAAACGCATTCTCGTTTGTGAGGAGAATAAAATATCTCTTGTCAGTAAAAAGAATTCTGTCACATAAATGTAAATTTAAAGAGAATTTGAGGAAAAAGTTAATTAAAAAAACATACTATGTGCAAATCCATGTAAATGCAAAGATAATAAACCTTTTGCCCCTGCCTTTATGGACAACGTCAGCAGTTACAGTTTTGCAAAGCTTTAGAAATGCTTTTTTTAAAAATATTTATAGTGATCCTGAGTAAAAATTGAAAGTACAATACTAACTTGCTGCTCAGCAAAGGCATCTGAACTACTGTAAATAAAGACTCACTAATATATTCCAAGACTAAGACATAATACTGGGATAAAATTCAGAAAACTTGAAGTTTGGTGTCCAAATGGACAATAAATCAATCTCTTGATCTATAAGGGGACTAAAACTTGTTTTGGAGTTAACCAGGCCTAGAAGGTGAAATAAGCTTTTTAATTAGAAATTACTCTACAGAGAAACGCAAATAGAAGTGTATCTTCTGAAGTCACACACACACACACACACACACACACACACACACACACAAAAGAGTACATTTAAGAAAGCTTCAAAGAAAGTTTAGTAAAATTATTAAAAAGTGTTTTTTAAAGATCCTGATTATTTAGGCCATAGGGAAAACTTTTAAAATTTCAAAATAATAATCTTCAGTTTCTTTTTATCCATTTGCAAGGAAATGAAAATATTCAAACTTTTCAACCTAGGAGTGTGGGTTATAAACATTGTCAGTGGACTCCTGACCTATCTTCTAATTCTGGTTACAGGGATCATTCAACTTACAGGATAATAATTCCTGTAATAATGCAACAATTCCTGAAATTCCTGTAATAATGAATTCCAGTATAAGCAACAATAGGCAAGGATTTGTGTTGTTTGATTCACTAATGCACCTGTACCACCAACAAAAGTACCTGGTACACGGAAGGCCCTCAATAAATACATGATAGAATAAGAAAATTAAATTAATAAAGTGCATTTTTGTAATGTTAATATGATTTTTTATTAATTTTAATTCCTAAAAATCAAAAGACATAACCCATTAAAAATGTTTCCATTGAAAAAAAGCTAACATTGAAGCAAACAAACAAAATCACCACACAATCAGATGTCAACTAAATCATCACTCTGAGAATTATTATGACTTTATTAGCAGAACCGTCCTGGTTCCTCCATTTCTCTTAATAGTCATCCTTTAACTCTCTAGATAGAAAATACTTTCTTTACTGACCTATCTATATACTGAGGAATTTGACAGCCCTCCTCTTCTCTTAAAGAGAATTATATGCACAATATCAAAATTGGACATGTGTGAAAATAAAATGAGTGACCAAGCATTAAATTTGCCTGAGTGGATTAATTAAATCAAAGTGTACTTCAAATAGCAAAAAAACCCATAAGCCTCTTAAGTGCAATTGTATCTTTTCATTGTTATATTCCCAAGCTTTACCCTAGCACACACCATTGATCAGACATCCAATAAATATTTCTTGAAAAAGAACCAAAAGTAACAAAAAGACATGATTTACAACAAGCAAACCAATCTAGCAGCAAGTAGTTAAATCTGTCTGCTGTTTTCCAATTTCTTCTGAACCACCAGCTAACAAAGAGTGTCAGGACTGGGTATTTCTAACTGTAGAATGAGTCTTCAGCAATGGACTTTTGCACAGCTTACCCAGTTGCCAAAGATGCTGGGATGGCCCATATTTGCATATGGTAGCTACCCTTACAGTGCCTGGTATTGGCAATATATTCTACCTTGTGTTACTAAACTCTTTTCTAACAGTGAACACCTGCTTTCCCCATTATTCCCCAACGTGGAATTTTGAAAGCATTTGGTATTTTCAAGGACCACTCTTGTCAATATATTACTTTAACTTTTAAAATAGCTCAAACTGTCTCCAAATTCAGGGAGATATAAAGAATTTAAGATACTAAGTTTCAAAGGTAAAGTAAAGTAAACTTATTTTTTTTTAAATCTGTATTATTGAAGAGAGTTTTTATATTAAAAGAGCCAGCCAGATTTTGAAGGATATTATAGGGAAAAATAAATGGGGCATTACTATATCTGACACATAGAAACTGTTGAGTATTAGCTAATACCCAGCATATCATGTACATACTAGTGTAATAGTGGTAATTTTTAAAATCATATTGTCTGAACTGGTCAGGCAATACCTTCTAAATAATAATCATAGAAATCAATATTGCAGGACTTATCTGAGATCAAAATTTGGTAATAGATAAACTTTTAATAATCGGTTAATAATTGTCCAATTTCAAATGCTGAGCAAATAAATTATCTTCAGCTTAGAACTTTGCAAATCTATATCCAAAAGACAGTAAAGCATATCAAATTGTTATCACTTTTTTCATGAAAGAATCATGTGAAGCTAGATTAAACTTTTGTTTACCTTACTGATTCAATATTATGGATGAGAAAGAAATATTTTTAATAGTTAATCACAGCAGTTTATATTGGAGTTGTTGGGTCTCACTCTAAATCCAAATTGATCTCCTTAAAGAGAAGCTGTTAAGGATAGATTTACAAAGTTATAATGACATGAGTGATCTTTTATATTCATTCTGGCCTGTCTTCATATGGTTGTAATTTGTTGTTTCATTTTTTTGATTGGTTAAATAAGAGATGTGTTAAAATGTTCACATTTCATGGATGGATGGAAGAGACACATGAAAACCTGCTAGAGTTCACTCTAAGAGGAAACATGGATGCTCCAAGTTATTTTTCTCCACACAGTTCAAACATAATTAGTGTTACCTTTTTAGCTGAAATATAAAGATAGCTATACATTTAAAATGTCAATAATATGTCCTTGATCTACAAGTTCTCAAATAAGGAGAGAAGTGTTGCAAAAATCTGTGTGTGTTGGGGAGGAGCGGTGTAAGTCTAGAATCTGTCTGCACTCAAAGGTGAGAAGATGCTGAAAACAAGTACTTTAGTCAAAAAAAAAGGTTCAAGAATAATTTTGTGCTTCTTAAGAAATTGCTTGGGATTGCCTTTTTCTTAGCTATGAACTTTAAGTTTCAATTCACAGGGAAGACTGGATTCATTTCTCTTAGTTCACATTTCAAAAAATGAAAGTGCTATTTTTTAAGTGACTGTGAAACTTTCAGTAAGTAGGAAAGAGTATCTCTTACAAATCCAAAAAACTCACATGCTATCATAATCGCTTACTCAAGACAGGTTTTGAATTCAAATTAACAAGTTGCTTAAAAACTTCATTTGGGGGCTTCCCTGGTGGCGCAGTGGTTGAGAGTCTGCCTGCCGATGCAGGGGACACAGGTTCGTGCCCCGGTCCGGGAAGATCCCACATGCCGCGGAGCGGCTGGGCGCGTGAGCCATGGCCGCTGAGCCTGAGCGTCTGGAGCCTGTGCTCCGCAGCGGGAGAGGCCACAATAGAGAGAGGCCCGCGTACCGCAAAAAAAAAAAAAAAAAAAAAAAAACTTCATTTGGAGTGAAATTAGTAATAAGGAACAGAAAATATACTTTCTAGTTTGTTGCTGTTGTTCATTGATCACTGGCAATTCATTTTTTTTCTAGATTATTCAATTTTGGAAAGTTTAGTCTTCTTCCACATTATTTGATAGTATAATCTTGGAAATATTACTTTTCACATGTATATAATGTATTAAAACTTTGTATATTGGTGACAGGTCTGAATGAATAATCAGAAATTCTCATTATAAATTCAAGTAAAGCCACTCAATTTAAATGTTTTGAGTAAGCTAGACTTGGTCTGTATATTAATATATTTGCTGTTATATAAGAACATTTTGAGAAAAGTATGGGTTAATTATCTTAAAGGAGCATTTGTTTACTTTATTGTGTGATTTATTCAACCTTTAATGATTTTCTTCTAAATATTTAGATTTTGTTCATTACTATTTGAGGTGTTCACGTCTGAAAAAGACTGTTCCACCATCTCTGTACATACATTTATGGGGCTGGTTTTTCAAACCATTAGAAATACTGCCACACTAAAGACGGGAAAGCCACAACTGTATTGTCTACCCCAGGAATTTCGCGATTGAATTAACTTTTGTTCTATATTTACTTTACCTAAACAGAAGGAGCTTCTGTACACAGTATTAAACAGTTACAAATACTTGCATCTTAAAAGTGCATACATATCAAAGATATTACAAATTACAAAGAACACATGATTAACAACCTGCATAAACATATGTGATTTTGTATTATGATACTTGAGTGAACCCATGCTAAATTTACTCCTTGATTTGACTTAATCACTTGCCCAAACTGGCTTATATTTGTGGACATCATCTGAAATGTTTAAAAGATTATAGTTTTCAGTTGTGAGAGTGTTAAATGAATCTGTAAAGTAGCAGTGTGTTTATATACAGCCACTGTTGGACACTGAAAAGCTAAATGCATGCTTACTCAATTCTGGTCTTCCCAAGGCTAGATTGCTTTTTAATAGTGCAATATTCTAGAGATAGCTTTTAAAATTAACAAAATGCAAAACTCCAGAAAAGTTCATAAAAAACAGCTCAATCCTGATGAGGTTGTCTGATATCTGCAGAAACCAGGAAGAATAAGTCTATCTGTAAGTGTTCTTTCACAATAAATCTATAATGGAATTTAAATGAAACACACCATTGTGAGACAATAATTCTTATATAGCAGAGAGCTACAATACATTCGAATGTAATGTTAACATATTTATTAATTTAATCAATAAATGTGTATTTTATAGATTTAATTTGCTGAAACTATAACATGGTAGCTCCTTTATCAGCTATTAAAAGAAATTTTCTATGCCTTGGGTGCTTTTAGAGGCATCCACATCTGAGTAAATTAGGGTTACGCATTAATACAAATGCTCCTAAAAAAATAATTATAAATAAAAATAGTTTACACTGAGATACATACCATTTTTAACTCTAAACTTAAAAAATAAAAAATTTGAGAAATTATGAATTGTGTGTAAGAAATAGCAATGAATATAGAAGAATAAGACTCTTTAAGATTTCCTAATTTATTATATTGCATGTCATTTTTCCACATCTGAATTTATGCTTTCCTGGTTAAAAATAAAGTTACAAAATTAACACAACTATTTATGTCATGATAAAATATGTAGTAATTCAATCAGCTCATTAAAAGTATATTAGTTATATCTTTTAATCTTGGGGGAAATGCAAAACTGGTTAGAAAATAACTGTGTTTATTTCAATTAGAGCATCTATTAGTTATTCATGATCTGTTATTTTGAATATGAAATTGAGAAATATCCCAGAACTGTTTGCATGAATACTTTATTTCAAACCATAAGTATAGAAGAGCTAATTCATAGCTTATGAAATAATTATCTATGGAGATTTTGTAACTGGATAGGTCTGCAAATAACTAATTGGATATAAATATTCTTAATAACCCATCAAATATGCCTTGAAATGATAACAATAAAAGCCTTAAAATGTTATTGATGGGGATATTTGATGACCAGTGTAAAATGGTTTGAGTGGCTATTTGATATCGCTAAAAAGAAAAAAAAAAAAAAAAAAAAGGGGAGCTAGGCCAGGACTTCTAGATATATTTTCAGCAAAAGGGCCATTAGTGTTCATGATTAAATTTCATCTTCAGAGAACCTTTTACTCTTTTATAGAATAGAATAAACATCTTAATACTATTTCCTTTTAAGAATCAAGATCATCCATTAGCAATCAATAATATTAAACACAATTTTTTTTCTTTTGCTCTCCTTTAGAACTCATGAATTGTAAATATTAAAATCATAAAACCAAATAGCAGTGCATGGAAAAACTGGTCAGAGTTACACTACTAAATGTCTAAATGAACTTATCCATGTAGCTGCTAAATTAAAACACCAACAATGCTAGACGTCACCTAATTAATCCTGGTAAGCTGAATATGAGTTGATAATGTCAGAAATTACAAGTCTGGCTTTTCTCGAGTTTCTTCATTATGAAAGTTGTTATATGAGAATATTTCGATCTTGTTTTCAATTAAACTGACAGAGATCAACAAGTTAATATAAATCTGCTAAGAAATCAGACTTTCACTAAATGACGCTGAAAAGTCAATCAAGAGCAACTAGTTTTGTAAAAGTGACTCTTCTCCGAGAACTTCATTAAAGCCAAGGTAAATACGATGTAAATAAGAACTAATGTGCCTTAAAGAGTGTACTCTTTAAGCTTGTGTTTTTTGTTTTTTAGCTACACAATATCAAAACAAAAGAGATGCTATGTAAATTCATTAGACTCCATAAAAACATAGACCAAGAATATTTGGTACTAATTTTTTTTTCAGTTGAGTCAACATTACTTCTTGCATGGAAAAAGAATTTTATCCAGAAACCAAACAAAAAAATCAAACATACATGGTACCTTTTTCAAAATATATTTTGTTTTCATAACGTTTGTAATTTTAAAGCATCCTCATCTCTTCTGTCATTTTTTCTGCAAAAATACTATGAAGTAGATGGTGTTTTCAACCATGTGAGAGATGAGGGTTGGAAGGAGTAGTCAAGACACCTTACTAGGATCGCATTAGTGAGATGGAACTAGAAATAAAATTGAGGAAGTGTTCTTAGATCCATCTCTCTCTACTTTTCACAATAACCCAATACTAAGAGGTAAAAAGAAAACTGTTAAGAATCTTAGAAGAGGACCTCATTAATCATAAGTCATAATCATAACATACAAACACCTTTGGGATATTTTTTAATAAAAGATAGATTTGTGCTAAACTTGCCATGGATGGGCGTTACATTTGTCTTTGCGTCTGAACTTTGAACTTCTAATACTAATATCTAATTTTCTAAATTATTAAAATTTTAGACACTCTACTCAGTAACTACTCTTTTTGGAGATAATATGAAAAAAATCAAAATAACAGGTAATATAGGAAACTGAAGTATAGGCTGATAACAGAGCATCAAAGTTTTGAAATCCTATCAGTTGAGTTCTTTGCACTTGTAGAGAGAAACACACAAAGGCACTATTCAGAAAAGAAATTCCATCTTTATTTAAAAAACACACAAATCTAGGAGTAAGGCTAATCTCATATATGCATGTATGTATATGATACACACACACATGCACACACACACTCTTAGAGTGCCAATGGTTTCTTCCTACTTAGGTTTGATTTACTTGATTATCATATATCAATCATTCTGCATGAAGAAAATCAAAATGTACTGTATTTTATAAAAAATGTACATTTTCATTACAATGTTGAGTTTATTAAGAGAAAATATCTCATGAGAAGCTGGAATGACATATTATCTGATTAAATGATAAATGAAATCAATCATATGGTATCATGTCTACTTCATTTAAAAACACTATTAAAGCAATGTAATTTAAAATAAATACCTTCTTCACTCACCCAAAAGTGGGCATACATATGTAATACAATGTATAATAATGGTATATTCACTGCAGTAGAACTCCAGAGGGTAAAATGCAAAAGAATTCAGGAATTGGAATGCATTGACAAATTACTTTTTCCAGTGGAGTAAAAACTACCTCTTGCATCAAACTAAGAAAAGCACCATAACTTTGCAATTTTATGACCCAAAGTCACAATTATCTTTCATATTTCTTCAAGATGTTATCAGTGAGCCTTACAAGCAGAAAAATTATTGATCAGGGATCTACGTCAATAAATGTAAGTACTAAAATTATTTCCAGAGAAAAATCTTAAAGAGTACAATTTCTTAGAAAAGAAAAACTGTTAGAAATAAATGAAATAGTTTTAGGATTATATCTTATCAAAATTTTTTGCTTCACTGTGTGGGGATTCCAGACTCCTTCAACATGTAAGCAAAACAATATCAATAATAATAACATAACTTATTCAAATTGTGGTTTTCATTTTAATTGAGATTTTTGGGGGTTGTTACGTCTGATAGTGGAAGAAATCTATTGGCTAGTAACATTATACAACTCCAAAACCTGGAATTTTAAAAAGCTTTATTTATGGGAGATTTTCCATAATTTAAAAAATGTGTTTATATTTTATTTTTCAGTTTCCAACTGGTTTCTTAAGCCCAAAGATTTCTATACTGGGGTCATACATAACACTGCTTTAGGGCAAGCTCTTTTCTCATCCTATTTGACAACTCAACCCACCTTCACCCCAAGGATTTTTTTTTTTTTTGAAATTGAGAAAATTACATGAAAATACCCACAAAACATTTCTCTCAAGTAGTCAGAATTAAATTGCTAGTTGAAGACGCCCTTAATAGTTCTCCAATTCTCCTTTATATATTCAGGTCTATGACCTTAACAAGAAGCAGTTTTAAGGCATTTCTGCAACTACTAGCTTACATCCTTCATTAGGGTTCTACATTCCTTCCTCTAACTTCTACCCTCCCCATTTCTTCCTCTCACCTTGGCCAAGTTTATGATTTTTGTAACATTGTTAAACATTTAAATAAATGTACCTTGAACATTCAAGTGAATGCATGTTAAACATTTAAGTGGATTTAAATGGTTCTTGAATGCAAATATCAAGAAGTTATGCATCATAGCAGACCCATTTGAAAATACATGTATTCCATCGCTTCAAACAGGGAAAAATTACCACGGGAGGGGTCAAACACAGGTTATATCATTGTCAATAAAATATAGACATTCAGTCCTTACCTGCTTAACTGCATGATGACAAATCTAAACAGCTCGCAAAAGAAAAAGTACCCCAAATCTGAATCATCCGTCTTCGAAGCTGCTGTGACAGTTTTATACCCTGGTGCTTTCTTCTTTGCTTACATCTATTTGACCGGCTAGACTATTTGTAAGCAATAGGAGGGTTATTTAGCAACCCCAGTCACCTCTTCCTCGTTTCAAGCCTCGGGTTGGTATCTCACACAGCCGGAAACATGCATCTTATCTTCAAGGGTAGAGCCTCCCCAGCGTTTCCCAGTCGGATTCCCATCAGAAGGTGGTCCCTGCTCTAAAGGGCTGATTACGTTTCTGACCTGGTGCAAAGTAAAAGGGACTGTGGCTCAACTCTTGGAGACTAGTAGAACAGCCACCGGAGTCTTAAACTCTCTGCCACTGCTCGGCTGCAGAACGAGCATCGCCAGCAGCCCAGAAGCACCACCCCCTCTCGGGTGGACGCCGGAGGGGAGCGCTCCCAGCCTGGACCCTCCTACCTCCCGCCCCGCCTCCAGGAAAGGGGGACGGAAACCGAAAAGCCTAACTTGCAAGTGGGTATAACAGAAGCTGAAAGACTCACAACCCTTACTCTTTGCTTTTCACTTATATTCCAACCTCTGGCTCCAAGTTCAAATCCAACTCTTTCTTTCCCCCACCGCTCCACCCTCCGGATTCCTGCGAGTTGGTGAAGGAAGGGAGGGTGTGACGGTCAGCAACACTTTCACACAGAGCCTGAGAAGTCAGCTATTCTAAGCCCAACTAAACGGATGGATGGAGACTCATTTTTTATGAAGCAGGCATGCTGGAGAGCCGTCATTTCTTAGTCCTAGGTACAGCTCATTAAAAATAATAATTAATAAATACAAACGCAGATGGGCGCTGCTGAGGTATTCTAGAGCTCCCAAATCTGGCCTCTAGCACAGAAAAGAGGTTTTGCTCAAATTCGGCGGGAGGAAGACTGGAAATGGAGCGTGAAGCAAGGATGAACCCCCTGGCGCGCGCCCGGCTCCAGGGCTGCGAATGCCCACGCCGGGCGCCCGTTCGCCTCAGGGGCCTAGAGCCGAGCCTGCGCCGGCGGAGCGGGCGGGGCGCGGGGCACTGTCCCCACCCGTGAGGGTCATCCCCATTCCCGGCGCCAAGCTCGGGCCGCCCGGTCTACAGGGCACCTTGTCCTCCGCGCACCTTGGCCTCCGTGCTCCCGGCGCCCAGGTGGCTTAGGCGTTGCCACGAGCTGCGGACAAATCTCCAGGCAGAGTCGCCTGTTGCTCGCCCTCCCGGTTAAAGCGTCCTTGACGGTGCAATGCACATCTCCCCTCCACCAACCTGAGTTTCAGGTTATGATACAGGAAAAAAAAAAAAAAAAGCACTTACCTAAGTACCTGACGTCTGTGCCTTACTGGAGTAGACTAGGTTAAGAAGCAAAGATCTGACTGCACGGAAAGTTGGGTTTTTGTTTTTTTTTTCCTTCCCTCCCTCCACTCCTGCGCAAAAGCAGCAGTCCTCCAAAGAGGAGGTTTGAATTGGTGAATTATGGTAAGCCCCTCGTTTCTTCAGCTGAAGTCTCGGGCGCTGATGGCACTTGTCAGTCAGGACGACCAGGCTGGGAAGGAGACCAGGTAGAAACTAGTGACGGGTGAGGGGAGCCCAGTGGTGCGGACCACAGGCAGCCCCGTTCTCTCGGTGGAAGCCAAGGGGGAAAAGCCCTTGAATCCCGAGATGGGGGATGGATGATGCCGCAGCTGGAGTACTTTTCTGTCTGGAAGCTAAAAGGGCTTTTGAATTTAAAAAAGCATGACTTAGGGTGTCGAGTCAGCCATCAATGACGACAGAAATAGTTCTTTCCGAGAAATTTAAAAAAGGCGGGGGGGGGGGAGAGAAAAAGGAAGAAAGAAAAGAAAGAAGGAAAGAAGGAAAATCTTGAACAATAGGTTTTCACCTCCATCCATCCCAATAACCAGAAATGTAGAAAGCAGCAACTTGTTCTTATGGGGAGGGGTTGGGAGGGGGGCTCACAGAGAAAAAACCCCAAACCTCAGCATGCATTAGAGACGACTGATACATTCGGGTTTGGCAATTAATAAATTCTGTGTCCTTGTCAATGTGTGAAGTAAAAGCTAAGATTTAAATGTTTCTCAGCACACCTATACTTAAAGGGGAAGTGATAATCATAGCTGTCAGTTAATCTCATAAAAATGCTCATAAAAGAAAAAAACACTGACATATTAACATACTTATTAAAATTGAGTCTGGGGGTTGAACAAGTGTGAAGATTGAGGCAATTAAATTTTTCATATAAAGTCTGTCCCTGAATTTCAATGATTAGTACCAAGATAATCACTGCTTTCTTCTGATAGCTCTCTTCCTCTGAAATGAGCACTCTGTGTCCAACTAACTGTTCACCCGTTAAATTCACAAAATCGGAAACCTACTCCCAAATGTGATGCCTGAATTTAAATACAACACCCAAAATAATGTGTTCATGTGTGATTTGGGATGTTGTAATAAAAATAAAAATGGTGCACTCAAAACTCACACTCCTCATGTTACCATACAGTGGCTTTTAGTGTTTAGTATCCTGCTAAACTCATAAAAATACACTTTACAAAAGTCCTCCCTATTCATGTAATTGCTTACGATGAACAAATAGTGACCTGAACAACCTTCTGAAGATCAGGAAAGAGTGAACTTTGCCAGACCCTGCAATTGTCAGAAGGTCTGTGTTAAGCTTACTCTTAGATAAACATAAAATTTGACCTTTCAAATGGCTCAGTAATGTGTGCCAAGAAGCATTACTGGGGGGGGGGGATGGTTAATGTTTCCTATAACCTGAAATATAAATGAGGGCAGAAATAAATAAAGAATGTAAAAGGTGATAGGGTAATTCATTACATGGGCTACATCAGCACAACTGCAACGAACATACTAATTAATCAACACATTCACATAGATCTTTGAGTTCTGAAAGTGACAAAAATGTAAGAAATGAGACATTTTTTAAACTAACAAGCTTATTAAAAATAACACTACTACTAAGTTTCTCACAACGTATAAAGAGAAGAACTTACCAGAGGAAATTTCAGGAAGCAAGATGACTATGAGAAAAATACATCCAAGATGCCAACAGATATTCCATGATCTTCCAAACCAAGGTAAAGTGATGAGCTTCAGGGTGGTGCAACTTTGAAATAATCAGCAGTTCCTGGTGGCATACCAAGTAAAAACAAGTTACACGCAGAGCCAGGAAGCCCCAAGGGAGGGAAGCGAAGTGTGAAAGAGGTGCCTTTTATTTTAGGGGGAGTGGGAGGGGGCTTATTTGTGGTGAGCCTTAGGCAGACAAAGTGAAATTTTACGGACTGTACAGCCCCATACAGTGGGGAAAATTAGAAGCTGTGTAACCCCAGAGACCAGGAAGTGGACTACAGATAAATTTGCAAAGAGAAGTAAAAGGATGTGTTGAAGACAGCGGGATAAAGAGAGAACTAGGGAGCGAGGCTGTAGTCATCCTGATAGATACAGCAGCAAGAGTGATTTAGGCTGCTGGGAAGGATCCAATGAGAATTCAAGAGGCCACCGCTTCGGAAATCCTGCTCTGATCTTCCCACTCTCGGTTCTTTAAGAGTTACCTGCATTGGGAACATGTTCATTAGGATTAATAGTATTCCATCAGTGCATTTCACTAGGATTTCCCTTGAACCCTCTCCCTTGCAGCAACCGAGGGAGGCGTAGTAAGGAACCCAACACAACCAAGCTCCCCAATAGCCACCGTGGTCACTTTAGGATGACCAGATCATCCGCGATTTGCATTGGGGGCTGAAGACGCAGAGGAGGCCGGGTCGCCTGGCGCTTTCGGGGGCGCTGTGCCGGGAGGCTTAGGCACGGGGCCAGGGAACCGGCGGGTGGAAGCGGCAGCGGCGGCGGCAGGAGCCCTCCCAGGTCCTGCTTCCTCGGCGAAGGCTGCTTCTCCGGGACTCCAGGCAATTGACTTCCCTTCGAAACCTCAGCTCTAAACGCCTCGCTTTAGAAGCTAGAGCTTTGGAGGTTCTGACGACCGTACCTGGGGGAGCAGGTGGCAGGCTGTGAGACTCCCGCGTCACCTCTTATTCCTAAACAATTGCGTAGGGAGACGGTGCCAGAAATGGCTTTGCTGCCGAATGCATTATCTTGCCTTTTTCATAGCCCGATACAGCACAAACGATCGCCCGATCGATCGGGTAAGACTAGATTTATTCCTTCTCCTCCTTTCCTCTACGGCCCCATCCCTCCTCCAAGCCCAAATCCCAAACCCAAATCCCAGTCTCTCTCTCTCGCTCTCTCTTGCTCTCTCTCTCTCTCTCTCTCATTCAATTCAGGAACTTCCTTTTTTTCTTTGAAACCTACTTCCCCTAGGGAATTGCTTGTGTGACTGAGGGGCTAGCGATTCTCTTTGCGGATGATTTATGTTTTCACAGTGAAATGAATCCCCCCGTCGCCACCCCCCCGCACCCTCCTTAGAGAATCTCCCTCCCAGGGGTTCACTCTCAGCGCTGGGACCTGGGTACAGAGCGCTGTGGGAGTCTTCTGCCCTCTGTATCTTCCCCTGGACCCTGAAGCTTAAGCATTATCCGCCTCTCTCGCTCTCTCTCTCTTTCTTTTAGAAATAGGAGGAAAAGGTAGAGTAGAAATTGATTTCTTGCTGAGACTGAGGCGCCGAATGATAGAGGGAATAAACATTTCCCCCGGATAAAAATGTTCTTGGTAAGTAATCTTATTTTCTGCGGTTGAAAAGGAAACACTTTGCTTCTCACCGTCCCATCCCCCTCTCCATTCATTTCTTTGCTCTCTGTATGGAAATCACGAGCTGGGTCAGCGGAAATTTTCTTTTCCTCCTTCCTAGGAGAGTAGTAGCTTGTAAGGGTGAATTTGAAGAAAGGGGCTTTAAGCAGGCAACGTGAAGGCTTTAAGGTCCTACATTTCCTACGTTCACAATCCAGACACAGATAAAGCTGATGCCTGCTTGCTTGCTAAATGGGTAAATATCTCCCTTATTTCTTACTCTCTTTCCTTTCTGAAAATAAAAGAGTTTGGGGTCGTAGCCCCGTGTCTGTGCCCCATTCACCATGTTCTAAAATATATATTTTTTTCAGTTTCAGATATGAGAACGTGTATTTTTCACATTTTTGGCCAGGAAAGTTAAAGTCATAGAAACGTCTTACTAGTGTGTACACCCTCCGTCCAATTCTTGCACCAGAAACAAATACATGGCGACCGAAGTAGGTATTTACATGTCGAGGTGATACCTATGAATTCATCAAGCCCTCTGGCTTCCGTGAGTCTGCAGCACCCCCAGGCTGCACACGCTCATTCTGTGGAGAATGGGTAGGTGTAGGAGTGGGAAGGAGCTAAAGGGCTCTTGATTGTGCTGACATCTTATGTCACTAGGTGCGCAGAATAACAAAGATTGCAAATTGTGTGAACTTGGTTTTTCAAGTGTAAGCTGACCGTTTTGGATGTGAACAATTAAAAGAGACTTCCTCTAAGAGAAACCATTGCAATTTTGAGTTATAGAATATATTTTACTAGTGAACTATTCATTGTTTTCCTCCGCTGTCATTCTTTCCGCTGTCAATTCCTTATCCCCAAATTTTAATGATAACGGTGAGCTAATTGTCATAAAATGTATTCAGGATGCCCTCAGCCTCGTCTGAAATATCTGATCTTAAAATTCCATTGATAAGATGGTAAGAATAGACTTTATTTCAGATAATCAATTTTCTAGAAAGCACCAATATAAAATCCTAGAAGAGAGATAGCCAAGTAGGATATTACAATAGTAAGGCGCACCGTGCAGGTGTGCAAATCTGTAGTCGTCATTACTATCAAACTTGGCAAGGGAAAAAATTTCACTAAGGATATGTTTGTATAACTTTTTTTTTCTTTCTCTCCTCAGGCTGTATTCCATTCCTAATGATGTCCTGGAACAGAAGGTTTTCTTAAGTCATCTCATTTTACCAAAAGGATGATTTCTGTGTATGTCCAAGTGTTTTAGACATATGTTGCTAGGGGGGATCTGAGGTCCACACAAGGAGGATGAATATCCTGAATTACATTCATTACAAACACAAACATAACATCTGTGGCAGAAAGAGAGCATACTTTTCATATAAAAATTCCAATATGCTTCCTAAACCTACTTACCTAATTTGTTATTCAAGGAAATAGATTTATTTGTTGAGGACCCAACTTAAATTAGAAAATGTAACATTAGCATTTTTAGCATATATGTGAAATAAATGTGAGGTTGATTTTAAATATTTGGAGAAAAACAGGACAGGATAAAAAATATTAATTTTGTGACCCATTGTTCCTTAACCTTAAAATAGTTTATAGCACTTTAATAAACAATGTATTTTAACATTATATTAAATCATATATTTGATCAACCCCCAAATAGAGCCATAGGCTTTATATCTCCTAGCTGGTTTTTACCTTAAGTACAATTCAGGTTTGAACTTAGATTCAAACTTATGTACTCATAAGTTATGCATTTTAATTTTATGTTGAGCATGTCTTTTCCTGAATAATCTCCAGGCACATCTGCAGTTGGTATTTTAGCAAGTTTTTATTACAGGTAATGTTTTTGTCTGCTCTTCTGGCTCCATCTTCTTTTGAAATATACAGGTACCACCTAATGTATTTCTTACCTATTAATCCACTAAAATTTCCAATCTAAAAGCAACATCCAAGATATGTTGAATTAGAGAAAGTGAATTAGTGAAGCAAGTTGCTTGTGCAGAGAAATGTCAATATGCTTCAGATTATTTTAACCTGAAATCAAATTTACAACAAAAATGGGTTATAATAAGTACATTCAAACTGTTCCTCATATACAAAAAAGAGTCATACATAACACGCACATTTATGCATATATAATTGTCCTCATTAGAATATTTACATTTATTCCTTTTAGTCTCTTTGTTATGTGATTATTTTGGTTTCAGAGTTTTCTCTTTGAAAGTGTCTAAAACTTCTTAAATACTTAAGTGTGCAAGCATCTTCACGTCTCACTTCATGAGATTGTAACCAAGCAGGACCCTGAAAGGCCTTCCCAGAATAGATACACACCCATGTCCTGAGCCTGTGTTTTGTCTGTAGAAAAATTTTAGTCAAAGAATAAATTTAATCAGAGAAGTCAGAAAATGCAGAAAGAAAGGAAAACAGTCAAGCAAGATAAAATAATAATACTTTAGCCTTTAAACAAAGTCAAGGACTTTTAGTTCTTAATCAAGGACTGTAGATAATATTCTGAGCCATGTCCTTTGAGCTGTTTTGCAGATACTGAAACCCCCGCCAGTAGGAGAAGTTATCTGCCTGCTGCCCACAAGCACGGAGACCCCAGACTGGTTGGAACCAGAAGGGTGATGATGTTGACTCCTGATGACCTCACCACCAACCAATCAGAAGAATGTCCACAAGCTGACCACGCCCTGTTCCCTGAACACTATAAGACTCCTCACTACCCTCTCCAGGGCGGGACATACAGTCTTGAGGGCATTAGCCAAGGCAAGAAAGCTGTTTCTTTCTACTTCACCCAAAACTCCGTCTCAGAGATTTAATCCAGCACAGGTGTACAGAGGCCGAATTTCAGCAACAAGATCAATATGCTGCTAAATAAACTGACCAACATATTCAAATCTCAAAAAAGTGTGTTGGAACTTGTAGGGACATTAAAGATAGTTTAGTCTAACTCCTTCATTATGATTGAGAGATTGAGAACCAGAGAGATTAAGTGATTAGTGTAATCATACGCTAACTAGTAACCCAAGGAACTTTAAATGTAGCTTTCCTAGCTTCTTAGCTAGTATTCATTCTAAATCAATTAAATTCTATTACTACCTGCAAAACAAGTAGTGCTTCTGAGATTGGGCTAAGTAATAAATGAAGAAGAGAGAGCGCAGTGCAAAGATCAATAAATTGCAGTCTTTTCTGAGTTTTTTTGTTGATAACACTCTTCATTGTAGAAAACTTTTCTTTCCCTGCTATGTTTTATCCTCCTCTCCTCCGTCCACCCCTGCCCTCAATGACTGGAGAATATTTCATTATGTAATTTTACTTCCTCAGGAAAGATTCTCAGTGCTCCTTTTGTTTGTGCATTGGCTTGTTCCCTAGACTATTTTCAACCACACAATACAACCTTAAACTGTAGATAATTCCAACCACCTGAAGATCATGCTCCATCATGTCACCTCTGTGTTCTACTTTTTAAATTTCCTACCAATATAGGAATAGGACTGTATCAAGAGGAACCCCATCATCTCAAAATAAGCTGCTTAACTAGACCCTGACTTACATCAGAAATGACAAACTCACACACACACACACACACACACACACACACAATATGAAATAAATGCAGAGACTAAGACAGTGCATTGTTAAGAAAACATCATGCAAAAAAAATAAAATCCATGTTCCATTAAAAATGGGCTATCCTTATTAGGAGAAAAGCTGCAAGACTTTAGCCATTTAGGGGGTGTTCAATTTTCTGCAGTGGCTGAAGCCATATCAGTCTTCATTCTTTCATATACATCAATATTTGAGTATTACATTCAAGTCATAAGTTTTGGAAATAGCAAACCTAAAAGACAAACATAAACACTAAAATCTATTGGGAGTTATTATTACTTCAGAAGGGGTATCATTCCAGGATTAAACAAGACGAGAGTAGAATCAGATTTAAACATTAGAATGCGCTCTTTAATATAAAATTAAATTTTTACACTAATCTAGAATATTCCAAAAGATGAAACACATATGAAGAAGAATTTATACTGGTTATTTTATGTTTCATGTCTTGAAAAAAATCCATACTAATCAAAACCTACTTGTTGATGAATAAAAATATCTAATTGTTAAAGGGAAAGGTAAGTAAGTTCATAGAATTCTTTTAAAAGCCTTCTATGGACCTGTTTCATTAAATAAATTATCTCAATATCAAATTGTGCAATTTTGTTATGAACATTTCATATATGACGTAACAGTCTCAAAGAGCTTAATTAATTTGCCAAACCAAGTAGAAGAATCAGAATTGGAAGTCGGGGGACACACAGTTTTGAGGGCATTAGCCCACTGTGGCCCCCTTTGCCTGCCAAAGCAATAAAGCTATTCTTTTCTACTTCAAAAAAAAAAAGAATTGGAAGTCAGTTTTTATGATGTCATAGTTTCAGTGGATTTCCACTGTACCTTTCTATCACATAAAATACTGGGATATAGAAGCACTCTGGGAAAATTTGTTAAGTAGCATTTATATTGCTATATGTGTTTTTGTGTGATTGATAATGTCTTCACATGTACATAATGGGATTCAGAGCCTAACCTATAATATTTCAAACACAAGCTGCTTACTATCAGTTCCATGAAGAAGGAACCGTTACTGTACTTTTTCAATATTTATTCTTAACTCACTCACTTGTATCTCCACTGATGAGTACAGGATACTACATAGAAAAGGAGCTGAATTAGTATTTATTTAATAGATGAAATTAAGTACCTCACCAAACTTTCCCTCTTTAACATTCTTATAAAGGCTTATAATATTTAATTTTTATCCAACATTTAGAAATATTGTTACTAAATGACAGCATTCTTCAAAATATTTTCAGAATATTTGACATATATTAGGCCTAGTAAACCATGTTAATGATGATGACCCTTGGCTGTTACATGGGAGTTTATGTTTTTATAGATACCTTACCAGCCATACTAATTTAATCCTCTCACCATGCTGTGAATTAAAGCATTTTGTTTATTTAAAAATAAGAAAAATGAGGTTTGAGGAAATTGAAGCATCAGTTTTCATTACTAAAAGAAATAATTGAGCTATTTTTAAATCATCTTTCAGTTCTTAATTTGTTGGACAGAAGAAGAAATTTAATGAAAATATCAAGTTGTTAATTTTATTAATAAATTATTTATGCAAGTGTAAATTGTTTATCTGTCAACTTTTGCAAGTAAATTATATTTATAGAAGAGTGAAATGTTTTTAATATTATGAGTTGTCCTATGAAGCTATAAGGTTATATAACATTTTGCTATTCAGAATTCTCAGAATTTTTGACATTAACAAAAACGATTATATTCTAAATTGTCCTATCAAAATGTATTCATGAGTATAGTGACCAAAGTATGTTCATTGGCATAGTGGTTCTATGGATTGGTGGAATATCAACTGACATGTATAAACTTGCACAATTTTTGAAGTAACTTACAAAAATGTCAGTCTTGAAAACATTCAAAGAAATGATCAGATACAACTTCCTTATAATCCATCCTTGTATCTGGATTTCAATAGTTAATCAGTTTGGTAGAAAGAATACTAGCCCTCAAAATGTCCACATTCTAATTCCCAGAACGTGTGAACTAGGCTCCTTTATATGGTCAAAGGAACTTTGCCAATTTCATAAGGTTAAGGACCTTGAGAAACAGATAGAAGCCTACATGAGCTGCGTCTGCCTAATGTAATCACAAGCATCTTTACAAGAGAAAGGCAGAAGGACAGAGTCAGAGAAACAGATGTGATGGCAGAAGCAGATGGAGTGATGGGGACCACCATAGCCAAGGAATGCAGGCAGGGCACCCTCTAGAAGCTGGAAAAGGGAAGGACGATAGAAGCCTACATGAGCTGTGTCTGCCTAATGTAATCACAAGCATCTTTACAAGAGAAAGGCAGAAGGACAGAGTCAGAGAAACAGATGTGATGGCAGAAGCAGATGGAGTGATGGGGACCACCATAGCCAAGGAATGCAGGCAGGGCACCCTCTAGAAGCTGGAAAAGGGAAGGACACAGATTCTTCCTGAGGACTTCCAGAGGAAATGAAGCCTTGCTGACCCATTTTAGACTTCCGACCTCAGGACTGTAGGAATAAATTTGTGTTGTTTTAAGACACTATGTATTTGTGGTAATTTATAATAGCAGCAATAGGAAACTGAGTCAGTCAGCAAAGAGTTCAAAAATAGCTAGTATGTTGTTTCCTCTCAAGTAACTTTATGATTTAACAGCAAACTCTTGCTTCATGGCCATTCCATTCCTCCAGGTACTGAAATATTTCATCAAGAGCCAAGTTGATTCTTCCAACTTGGTTGTATAAGGAATGGATAGAAACCAGGGTGTGAAGAACTGGACAAAGTACTACTTTCCATAAGTAAACTGACAATTTTAAAGCTTATGATATTACATAGTTTTGTTCATTTATAATGTACTACTTAGTATAGTTTTACACATACTATCATTCAATCCATACTGACTTGATTTTTAAAATATAGATATAGGTATAAGAGAGTGAATAAAGATATTTACATTTGAAGATTATATGAAAAATATATGGTATGGAGAAAAACCACAATAAGATTAAGTGCAGAAGCCAAGGGAAATTAGCAAAATATTACAAGAAATTTGAGATCTAAAATGAGACCACTAGAGAATGACTGACAGGGAGTGGGAGGATTTTTATTTTCATGAAAAGACTGACATGAAGCAATTTGATTGTTTTCTCCTTTTATTTTGTACAGTATTGCAATCAAGAAAAGAAACTGAACATTTACTCAATTAGGATGCATCATTAATTTTAGTGTCTCATGAACTCCTAAGGCCTATCACCCCTTTAATGAAAATGAAAAGAAACTAAGCTACATGATTGCCAATTCTCTTGGTATCTCTAAATCTCTCTAACACTTGTACTTCCTATTCTGAAAAAATACATACCTTGTAGGAGGATGAAAAGCAATCTCTCAGATTGATCACGGAGTTTCGCCTCTGAGGAGAAGATATGAATTTACAGACAAAAGCAATTTTAAAAGACCATATAAAATGAATTCATTTTGTATTTATGGAAGGAAACCAAGCCTAAAAGTCAATTCAACAAATACTTATTGAGCATGTATTCAACAATCGTTTATTGATGGTATTATATATAAGCAGCAAGGTTCTAAATGTTATAAGGATATAAAAATAAATAAGTTACAGTTTTATGCCCTAGGAGGAGGATAAGGGGAGTAAACTGATAAATATAAAGGTCTTTTTGACTCCATACCACACTCTATTCACATAATCAATCATCCTTTTATTAAAAGACAAAAAAATATTGATTGTCATCTAAAGGCCAACACTTCTGAGGATAATGTACTGAATAAGATGACCAAAGTCATAGACCCCAAGTATCTTACAAATATTGACACAGCAGCACCAACAAAAAAAAATAACAAACCTAGAGTTGAGTAATTGCTGGTGTCTTTAGACTAGGCATAAGATCCCTTGAGCAATACATGCTTCGTTTATTTACATTATTTAATAGCTTCTGGGAGTATGTAAGTTTGTTACGTATTGCCTGCACTTGTTGGGAGGAAGAGTTTGCTTAGAGTTTAAGAGTTCAGGAGGATGGATGGTTTTTACACTATAATTTTAAAGTGGCAATTAACAATTCCAGTATCCTGTTGTTCAATTAAAATTTGAAATTTGTGCTGACGCACCATTCAGTTGAGTCAGCGGGATGAGTGTGGTGATCTGATATACAGTAATTCAGGGACCCAGATGCCTTCCATCTCATGACCCAGTGTTCGTCTAAGTCCTTAGATATTCTCTATTCATTCAGTACATGTGGTAAAGAGAAATTGTGGAGGATCACTTAGGAGATTTTGTGGGCCAGATCTACAAGTGGCTCATATCACCTCCATTCACACTCCATTGACCAGAACAATTCTTATGACCACATCTAACTGCAAAGGAAGGTGTAAAATGAAGTCAAGCTTTGTGTCTAGGAAGAAGAGACCATGGATAGCAATCTGCTGCATTGACACTCTCAAACCACAGCATTCTGATATGTGACTAAAGCATCAAACCATACGTTCAGTGCAGAGCAGAGACTTCAACTTTGCTGTGGGAAGGAATTAGATAGAGTTTTATGTGGTGCATTGTTAGGTATCCAGTCCTTGTCAGCATCTAGAATGGGCACTGCACATGGTTGGTGCTTAATAAATGTTTGTTAATGAATGAATACCTATGGCCTTGGGCATTCCCATAAAATATCCCTGTGCCCAAATTTGGCATTCAACCGTATATCCACACACACGAAAGTGAATCTAAACACAGAATTATACTTTTTACAAAAATGAACTCAAAATAGATCACAGACCTAAATGTAAAATGCAAAACTAGAAAGCTCCTAGAAAATAACATAGGAGAAATCTAGGTGACCTCGACTTTGAAAATGATGTTTTAGGTACAACACCAAAAGCACAATTCATGAAAGAAAAACATTGATAAGTTGGACTTCATTAAAATTAACAACTTTTGCTCTGCAAAAACACTACTATGAGAATGAAAAGACATGCCACAGACTAGGAGAAAATATTTGCAAAACACATACCTGATAAAGGATCGGTATGCAAAATATACAAAGAACCCTTAAAACTCAAAATAAGAAAAAAAATTAAACATGGGCAAAAGATCTGAACAGTGATCTCACTAAAGATTTGCAGATAGCAAATAAGCATATGAAAAGATGCCCAACATCGTGTCATTAGAACTCTGCAAATTAAAAGAACTAACACAATATTGTAAATCAACTATACTTCACTTCAAAAAGAACAATGAAATGGCACTGCACACCTACTAGAACGACCAAAATCCAAAAAACTAATAATAGCAAATGGTCAGAGGATGTAGAGAAACAGGAATTCTTATTTATTGCTGGTGGGAATGCAAAACGGTACAGCCATTTTGGAAGAAAGTTTTGGCAGGTTCTTATAAAGCTAAATGTAGTATTATCATATGATTCATCAACAGCGTTCCTTATTATTTACCCAAATGAGTTGAAAAAGTATGTTCACAGAAATACCTGCAGTTTTATTCTTAACTGCCCCAAACTGGAAGCAACCAAGTCATCCCTCAAAAGGAAAATGGATAAACAAACTGTGGTATGTCTGTACAGTACAATATTATCCAGTGATTGAAAGACGTGTACTACTAGGCCACAAAAAGACATGGAGGAACCTTAAATTCATATTGCTTAGTGAAAAAAGCCAATCTGAAAAGGGTATGCACTGTATGATTTGAACTATGTGACATTTTGGAAAAAAAAAAAAACTACAGAGACCGTAAAACAATTAGTGATTGATCAGTGGTTGGGTTTTATTGGTGATGGTGGTAGGGGAGAATGGGATGAATAAATAGAACACAGGGGATGTCTATCTCAAACCAATGGTCAATACTTTCAGGACAAAACAATAATTGATCTTCTTTCTACATCTTTGATTGCTGCCTTTGAGTTACTTTTTCTACTATATTCTCATCATCTTGAACTTTTAAAGTTGGAATTCCCTAAGACCCAGTCCTTGAACATTTTCACATTTACATCTACGCTAAATCTCTTGGAGAACTCATTCATTTCCATGGCGTCCAATACCATTTGTCTACTGATTAACTCCCAAGTTTATATTTTCAGGCTGACCCTTTCTCCTAGACTTTCCAGAATCGATACAAATTCCTATTGAACAATTTCACTTGGAAGTATAGTAATCATCCTAACTTTAACATGTCCAAAATTCAGCTGTTGGACCCCAACCCTTCCTCAAACCGGTTCTACATATGTTCTTTGCCAACTCAATTAGAGACAATCCATCTGTGCACATAGGAAAAAAAAGAGAGAGAGAGAGGGAGCTTTGACTTCTCTCTTTTTCACAGAGCTCATACCCAAATAATCAACAAATCATCTTAACCCTACCTACAAAATACATCTAGCATTTTACTACTTCTGATCCTTTTCATTGCTAATTTTTTTTTTTTTTTTTTTTTTTGCGGTACGTGGGCCTCTCACTGTTGTGGCCTCTCCCGTTGCAGAGCACAGGCTCCGGATGCGCAGGCTCAGTGGCCATGGCTCATGGGCCCAGCTGCTCCGCAGCATGTGGGATCTTCCCGGACCGGGGCACGAACCCGTGTCCCCTGCATCGGCAGGCGGACTCTCAACCACTGCGCCACCAGGGAAGCCCTCATTGCTAACATTCTAACCCAAGCCACCAATTATCTCTAACCTGATTTATTGCAAGAATATCTTCTTTGCTCTGCCTCCCCCATTACCATTTCTTTCTATCCATAGCAACAAATACTATAATCCTGTTAAAATGAAAATTGATCATGTAACTCCTCTGCTAAAAATATACAATGAGTTCCTGTTTATCTAGAACAAACACCAAAATCATCACCATGGATCCCAAGACCCTAAAACGTTTCATCTTTCTTTATCCCCTAGTCTGTGAGTACTGTATCCTTAGTCACTCTCTTCCAGCCACCTTGGCTTCTTTACAGAAATTTCAAGTCATGCTCCTTCCTTAGGCCATCATATTGATAAGAAGTCCCATTTTATACTTGTCTCTTAATTCCAGTGCTCATTGGGTCCCAAAGCAGCTGTTCAGTATGATCTCCCTCTGGAAAAGCTGGATAGTCTCCACAACATACACAGTTCATGAGAAACAAAGTGATACTTCTTCAGGCCCCTTTTCTTTCCAAAAGGCCACAGTGCAACCTTTCCTGTATTGTCAACAGCACCCTTGAAAGTTGTTCCTTTCCAAAACTCCAGGAGAAAAGTGGAGCAGAAATTTCTCTCCTCTATGACATCTTATTATCTCTATTCACACCCAGCCTTCACCTTGCTCTTCGCTTCCTCTCCTTTCTTCCTGTGGCCAAGTAGACTTTAGTTAACTTTCTGTAAGTAAGAAAACTGTCCTTATGTCTAATGTTCCAAACATTAGAGTAAAAATTCTCTAGATTGAAAATTCTCTGCCAGAGTAATAAGATTCTGCTGTGAATCCACTGAGATCTGGCTCTCAAAGGGAAGTTTTTAAAACTTAGTTTCTTCAATGTTTAGCTCTTATAAACAAAAAAGCACTTTGGTTTCATACCATATAACCAGTTGAGACTAAAGAAACACATTCAGGACATTAATTGACATTGTTTTTCCCTTAGGGGAGGAAAGAGCAAACAACTGCTGAGTTAAAATATTCAAATTCTACCCCATTGCATTAAAGCAAAAATGGGCTTATGTAAAACTTTTACAAGAAAGAGAAACATGAATTAATGAGTTTGAATCTATCTACATGCAAGAATGTGCTTTTATTTCAGGGCAAATATTCCTTTGTGGTCTTCTCTATGACACTTTCTAGTGTGCTATCTAATACATCCTAGTAGATGCTGAATATTTGACTCAGAAAAATTCCTGCCCTCAAGAGCCAGATGCCATCACTCCTATTCTTGTCAGAATATTGATTCTATCAAGTATCTGCTTCTTTAATTTATTATTTTAAAAATCAAATCTCAAATTAATTCTGAATTACGGGGTCTAGGCCACACGCTTGGGCTACAAAAAGAAGACAAAAGAGGAAAATAAGTTTGAGAATCAAATTGTCTAAAAGTGTGTAGAGAATATGCAAGGAAGTTACAATACATTGCAAATATCTACCGATTTGTATATAGCTTCTACAGTTAAAAGGTAATGAACTTCACAGTCAATATGAGGAGGTTAAAGCAAAATAGTGACTATCTAAAATTAAATTTTAATTGACAGATTATTGTAAATTTCTTATAGAATCATAGAATATTATTGATTGATTAAAATTACCATGCAAATATATTTAAAAGAGATTTGAAATGTACTCATCTTACTTTTTTCCCATGCAAATGTTATTTTTCCAGCAGCTTTTCTTCAACTTGCAAACCAAATATCCAGTATATAAAAAGCTATGAACATTGTCCAGTACAATTATTCCTTTTTAATAAATTCTAATTGAGTTCTAGGAAAAGTTGTAATTGAACTAATGAAACAATTCATGCTTTTACCCATATCATTGCCTAATACATATTAATACGTATAAACTTTTGAGATTATTAATATTGGAAAAACACTTTCAATCTAGGATGTAAAAGGAAATAATTATTGACAATTATAAAGTAAGAGGATTAATTTTCTTAAATATTATAAATGTAATTAATAATATTTTAAATACTATGTTTACTAAAAATTCGTACATATGTGCTGTAGAATCCTCAGTTTATTTGCCATTCTCTCATGAATCAGTTGATAATCCTTAGAGGAAAGATACAAAGTATTTTAAAGTAAAATAAATATTGTTTATATAGACAACATTAGGGGCCCTAAAGATTTCTTTGTTAAATACAATAATACATACACTCAAGTTTTCTAGATTTAATTATGTTTAATTATATGCCACAGAGGGAAAAGCAATACAATCAATTAAAAGCAGAAAAGACACTGGGACGGAAGGGTAGAAATTTTGGTCACAGATAATATAACCAACTATTTCTAGTAAAATAAAATTTCTTTTAGCAATTATTGCTACATTTCTTTGATGAGATCTTAATTTGCTTTGAGAATCCCATAAAAAAAATTTATTTGCTCATAGAAAATAAGACAGTATTTGTTGTTAAGCATGAGTAATTAATAGCAGATTTTTAAAAGTCACCATTGTCTTGAACAAGTATAAGAAAATGTGTAAGTTTTCAAAGGGCAAATATATATTTGCAAATTAATACATATAAAATATAAAAGAATGTAAACTCAATATATTCATCATGCTATATGTCCCACACATGGATACTAGCAGGTTTGCATACATTTTAATCATTTTACTATTAACATATACTTATATAACCAAGTTCTTACAAATGTTCTCAGTAATAAATTCTGCCTAATATGTAAATAGTTGATTTATTTCTAATAGTGTATAAAATTCATTGTTACATTAGAGTTCAGAAAAAATATACTTATTTATGTATCTATTATAAGTAAAAGTATCTTTCTTTTGTTTAATACAGGTCATTTTTATTCTATGCATTCACAGAAAATTCTTCAAACATCGTCACAACACTAATGATAAACTTGGTAGCATGATCTTGGTAACTCTCCTTTATGCACACAGAGTTGGAATATACGCCAGTCTTCTCATATCTTCCTAAAACTGTGGATTGAACAAAATCAGTAAAAGGCAGGTAGTGTATTAGTCTGCTCAAGCTGCCATAAGAAAATACTATAGACTGGGCCTGTTAAACAACAGAAATTTATTTCTCACAGTTCTGGAGGCTGTGAAGTCAAAGATCAAAGTGTCTGCATGGTTGGTTTCTGTTGAGAGCTTGCTTCCTGGCTTGTAGATGGTTACCTTCTCACTGTGTTCTCACATGGTAGAGAGAAAGCTTTGGTGTCTCTTCCTCTTCTTATAAGGGCATCAGTTCTACTGGATCAGACACTGCCTTTAGGACCTCATTTAGCTTTAATCACCTCCTCAAAGGCCCTATGTCCAATGCAGTCACATGGGGTAGGGGGTTAGGGTTTCCATATCTGAATTTGAGGTGACCCAATTCAATCCATAGCAGATAGACTATGCCAAAAATGATAATTCACCTCAAAAATAATTTACCTTTACTTTTAATTTACCTGATGGTTCTTTTTAACCATCAGTCTAGACCAGAAGTAGTTCACCACTTTCTGTTTTACCAGAGATGGTAATGCTTCCATGCAGAGTATCCTCCAAAAAGAGTGCTCATGAAGTAAACTGTGAGTTATGCATAATTTCTTACTAAACTCCAGCAAGAAAACAATCGTTAACTGGAAGACCCAGGATATTAAGTTAAACAAACACCACAAGAATGTATAGGGGCAAAAACTAGGGAGATTCACAACTGAACTTTCTGAGACAGTTTTTTGCCATATGGGGATAATTAAATAGATTAACTTCTAAATAGAAGCATTTTCATTTTCTCAATCTGCACTCTCTCCCTAAGAGATTTCTTAAAATCTATTATATGGTTAGTATAATGGCTGGATTGGACTGGATACTTGTCATAATACGAGTTGCTCATCGTCTGAAACCCATTCCTATGAGTGAGGAATTCTCCACTGCATGAGACTAGTTTGGACTCAGAGAAGCTACAAAGATGCACTTTTCCAGCTCAAGCATATGTTCTAGGTTGGATAATCAGATGCACATGCCTAGCAGAGTTTAAATCTCCAACTAGGAAACAAATCATCTCACACAGTCAGAGGCTCATTTTCAGGGTAGCCTCCGGCACAGCTGCAGCTTGGGCACAGCACTGCTCCTGCAGTGCTGCACTGCTCTTTGCAGCACTGCAGGAGCAGTGCTGGCAACACCTTTAGTAACATCCAGTATCCTATGGCACAGAGGGGTCGAGGTGAATGAGGTGGGAGGTATGAACATTCTCACTAGAAGGGCTCTGGGGTATGATTTTTGCTTTGAGTTGACTACCTTGCATTCTTTGCCCTTGATTGTTTTCTGAGCCTGGTTCTGTGGACATATTTGAGAATACCTGAGTCAATAAAAATCCTTCCAGTAAAGCCACACTTCTGCTTAAATGATCCACAGTTGTTTCTATTGCTTATTTATAGGAAACCTATTTGCAAGTAACTGTAACTTGTGTACTACCAGTCCAGACTCCTCTTCTGTGCTCCCGATGGGCACGTACAACTGACCATGCAATATCTCCTATTAGAAGAATGTCACAAAATACTCCAAATCAATAAACTCAAAACTGAACTCATCTTCTTTTTCGTCAAATCCTACTCCTTTTCCAGTATCCCTAAACTCAGTGAATACTCCCACCATCCATCCAACTGTGTAAGTCATTCCTGAATTACTTTCTTACTCTTCCCCCAAATTGAATCATCAGGAAGTGCATACAACACCATAAAAACCCTATTCTGATCAGTTCTCACTGTGTCATTATAACCCTTGCCCAAGCTGTTATTGTTTGTCATTTGGATGACTGAAGGCAACTCCTAATTGCACCTAATCTGAATTCTCTACAGCCTAGTCGGTGACATGTTTTCAAATGTCATATAAACCATGTCATCCCCCCAATTATAATTATTTTCAGGTTGTACAAAACTCTTCTTTACGTTCGTTAATCAAGACACTGCTTTATTTCATTCTCTTCTGTCTGCCATGCTCCCACATGCTTCACGTCCTTTACACTTGCTATTTGTCTGCCTGGAATTAGATCCCTTTTCATCTAAACTTGCTTGATTTCTACTCTGCTGTCATATCACAGGTCAGGTGATATTTTCTGGTGGGCCTTTGACATCTCTGACAAAATAAAATCATTACTATAGGCCTAACATTTGTAGGTATGTGGTCATACTGCATATAACAACCAGTAATCATTATACAAGAAAACGAATTAGGTTTTCAACTCAGTGTAAACCTATAATTGAGTTAGCTGCCCTTAGACATTGATATTAGAATATTAAAGGCCAGTTTGCCATGGTAAAGGATTATATCAGGTAAACTTTGCAGCTTTTCTTATTTTTAATAAAAATAGCATGTTATAAAATAAGAATTAAATGCCCTTCAAATACATATAAATATTGAGAAGAAAGGAATAGCAATGACCTAAACAAACAAACAAACAAAAAACTCTTGTTTTCTCAAAGAATAGGATATTGCTCATTCTTAACTGTGGAGCTGACTTTCCCAAAAAGAAAAGCAAATGGTCAAGTGCTCAAATGCCAGGCCTGTTGAAAGAGTGTTCATTGGAAAACTCACAGGGATAGAAGCAGTAGCAGCTGTGTAGGTCCCTGATCACCTAGTACACATCTAGAGGGCTAGCAAGGCATGACGTCACACTCCAGGAGAGGGATGCTGATCCTTCCGCCAGAGATCCTTTAAGTGGCAAGAGTGGTAATGTTACCGAGTCTAAACTCATACTGCTCGCTGCATGACAGGCCAATAATTGAGAGATGAGTTGCTGGGGAAAGAAATAATGACTTTATTCAGAAAGCCAGCAAAATGAGACGATGTGTCCCAAAGAACCATGTTGCCTGAGTTAGAATTCAGGCCTCTTTTATACTAAAAGGGAGGGAGTAAAGCCAAACACTTACAGGTTCCCATCAGACTCCAGAGGGGATGTGTTAATTTCTTCCTCCTGCAGTCATTCACAGGTGGGTCTGGTCAGGATGTTTCCTGTGAGCTAAACAAAGGTATTTTAGCTTAATGCTCATTACCTGGGAAGCAGGGTTGCCAGAGATGGGTCATTATGTATAATTTAAGCTTATAGGCAACATCCCTTTAGTGATTAACTTGTAATAGAATACAAAATATTCTTCCCTATTACAGTAAATGCCCCCTCTTTGTGAGATTGGGATCAAGACAATAGCAATAACGACAGGACAGAATCTTGGCCCCCTCTTTGTGAGATTGGGATCAAGACAATAGCAATAACGACAGGACAGAATCTTGGCTCCAGTCTTATCCTGCCAGTCCACTATTTTTGAATGGAAAAGCACAGACCTCTCATTGGCAGGATCAGGAATCTCAGTCCAAGTCTTGCCCTGGACCAGAAGTGGTTGCTTGAGCACCTGACTGTGACTGCTTTCTTTAGGACTCTGCCTGAGCCAACTCCTTTTCTGGGAGGTCAGCTTCTTGGAGATCAGTTTTGGTCAAGTAAACACTAACTTTTCACTGAAATAATTAAAGTAAAGTTTGAAGTAATTCTAATTACCATAGTAATTTGTATTTCCAATACTATTTATAATTTAATAAACCTGATGTAGTAATATTTTTATCTCAGGCTGCTTGTATTTCCTTCTCCACCATCCTAGTATCTTCCCATATTTCTGTTCCTATTTTATATCCTTGTATAAAAGATCTGAGGTAGAATTTAGTTTAACTTCTCTATTTTTCAAAGGGACTTTAACCTTATTTGTTTTCTTCAGAATTAGACATTTTTGAATATATCAATTTTGCATCTTCTCATCTGCCCTGGGAATGTGAAGGTTTCCTTATCATTTGTCTAAAGAAATATGTATATTTCCCTCTGGACTTCAAGATTTTTGAAATATATAAAGATCTTGATTTTTATTAATGCTCTAAACTTTAAAAAGTAAATTCTTACTCCAGTTGTAGATATTTATATATAGTATATTTCTTCAATAATGTATTATTTACATTTCTCTTTCAAGTATTATAACTGGAGTTATAATACTTAAATGTATAAATCTCAACCTTTTGGTGCATAATACTATATTCTCACTAAATCACAAGTAGAAAATACCAAAAAACTTAAAATTTTAAATGGTACATGATTAAATTTGGGAGCAATATTGATTAAAGATTTCCATCATGGTTTTAAACTTTGAATTCATATTTTCTATTATTATTACTACTATTCAAATTTTTATTAGAAACTAACTATAATTTTAAACTGAGAAGGGAGCAAAATAAAAGTCATTTTTTGGTACAGATTCTGAGTAGATTATCTTTAAAAATTTTAAGTAAGAAAAAATGAAGATGTCAAATCCTTCCCATATTGTGAACAAAATCTCTTAATAATCAAGAATAATGTATTTCATAATAGAAAGTTGGAAATGCTACATAAACTGAAAACACTATATTGTATATAAATGTTATCTATAAATATATATATAGATAAGATATTGTATGTAATAATATATAACCATATAAGACACTATATATAATATTTTTACCAAATTGAAAATTACTTTTTGTAATTCTTTATATAGAATTAACAGTGTGCTTCACCATAGGTTGAACAATAAAAAAATATATGAAAACAAAGAAGATAGAGACCATACATGTATAATTAAAATCTAAATAAACATCATCTTAATAACTGTCAGTTTGCCTGAACATTAAAAATAATACAAAAATTGTTTCAGATGAATATGTCATTTATCTATTAGTTTTATGGATATCAAGTTATTTGGTATGTAAATTTATATTGCTTATTTTCTTAAATACTTCAGTGTGACCCTGACATTTTGGACAAATTTTAATGAAAAACCAAAAGAATTTCAATAGTACCGGTAGAAGACACACAGTCAAAATCTGCAGGGTTAATCTGTGTTCTAATTTATTAAAGAGTGTCGGTAATGCCTGAAATTCCATGTACTTTATTATTACCCTCCATAAATCATCAGTTCCAAAAACTATTCCTGTATGGTCCCAAGGAAGGGGTGGTGGATAATGCCCGAGATGAAGGAGAATATGACATATTGAAGCTTTTGAACACTTAAGAAAGAGGAAAAAGCCCCAACTTTGGAATAAGAAAATGATCAAAGTAGATAAAATAGTCAGTGAGACATATGGTTATTTAAGACCTCCTAATCCTGAGGCAAAGTACCTGAGCAGGGAAACCTGAGGAAGTTGAGAACAAATTGACTTTTCTTTCTCCTTCCTCCCCTCCTCCCTCCCTCCTTCCCTTCCTTCCTCTCTTTCCTTTCTCCCTCTCTCTTTCTCTCTTTATATATCCTCTTCTTTTTTCCTTTTCTTCTTTTTCTTTTTTTTTTTTCACATTTTAGACTCAGAGAAGAGGCTGGCTTTCAAGATGCATCATCACTAACACTGTAAGACATCAGAACAAAATTGGTGTTCGGGCATGGTTTCCAAGACACGAGGTGTCCTATGGTTCCAGCTTGCCATTTGAAATGACAGGTTACAAAGCTACAGAAACCAGTTAGTGAATGCATCCGATGGTTCACTGTAATGGAGAAAAGCACACTTGTAGAAAACGACCAAAGGGCTAAATTACCAGGTGAAGAATTGAGTAAGAGTCACAGGCAGTCCTCAAAGGGAAATGACAATGATACTTGAAATGGGAGTCCATCAGCAAAGAGGAGACCATCTCAAGAGCAAACTGAAACAGAAAACATCTTGAGTTCTGTAGCTGCCCAACAGAAGCCCACAAAATATGTATTGAACAGCCAGACAGGGACATTATTGTCATTGAGACTCATGTGGATTCAGATGATACTACATAAATCTAAGACTGTCTCCCTTCCTACCACAAGGCTGCAGTAAACTCCGCCATATATTAGGACACTATATTTGGAGTATAATGGGAAGGAATGAAAATCTGAGATTTCAATGATTTATCACAAAAGAAACAACCAATAGATCTGGATGGCTATAGTAAGATCAGACAAAACAGTCTTTAAGACAAAACTATCAATGGAGGAAAAAAGTTCATTTTGTTACAAGAAAATGCTCAGTTTATCAGGAAAACATGACGATTATGTCTCTACCTAAAATAAACATTCAAAGTTATATTTTTTTAAATTACATAATTGCAAGGACCAAGGCTTGCTTGCTGGCCTAATGTGTATGGTCTACACTGGAGAATGTATTTAACAGTAATAACTGGAGATGTCAATATCCCACTTTCAAAGCCAGAGAGAAAAATTAGGCATAAGATCAACAAGCAAATAGAAAAACACTATAAAACAACTAGACTTCTACAAAAGAAGGCACCTAATAAGAGCAGAGTGACACATTCTTCTTGAGAACCCAGGGAACATTCTCCAGTGTAGACCATATGTATTAGGCCACAAAACAAGTCTTGATAAAAGAACTGAAATCATACAAAAGCATACAAAGAATGTTCTCCAATCCAGTGTAATTAAATTTTTGTAAATTTCAGGAGAAAATGTAGGATATTCACAAATATATGAAAAGTAACATATTCCTAAATAATAAATAAGATAAAGAAGAAACAACAAGGGAAACTAGAAAATACTCTGAGATGAATGCAGTTAAACTAGTTTTTAGAAAGAAATTAATGGCTATAAGTGCCTATTTTTAAAAAAAGAGAGAGAAAAGATCTCAAATCAGTAATGTAAATTTACATCTTGAGAAACTAGAAAAAGAAAAAGAGCAATCTGGATGGAAATCAAGCATTAAGGAGAAAATAATAAGGATTAGAATGAAAATCAATGAAATAGAAGATAAACACATAGAGAAAATCAATAATATCCTATTTGGTTCTTTGAAAGTACTGACAAAATTGAAAAACTTTTAGGTATATTGACAAAGAAAAAAGAAGTCAAATTATTAAAATCACAAATGAAAAAGGAAATTACACCATTGAATTTACAGATACAAAAATATTTATAAGGGAATACCATGGGCAACTGTATGCTAACATAGTATTATGCTAACATATATTAAATAATCTTGATGAAATGGAACATTCCTGGAAAGGCACAAATTACCAAGTCTGACTCAGAAAAAGGAAAAAAAATTGAATAGACTTGTAATAAGTAAACAGATAGAATTAGTAATTCAAAAACTCCCCCAGAAGAAAACCTCACTCCAGGTCCAGATGGCTTCACTGGAGAATTCTCAACATTTCAAGAAGAATTTATCCCTATTCTTCACACCTCTCAAAAATAGAAAAGGAAGGAACACTTTCTATACTAGTCATATTTCTCCAGAGGAACAGAATCAATATTATATATGTGTATACGTGTGTGTGTGTGTGTGTGTGTGTGTGTGTGTGTGTTTAGAGAGAGAGAGAGAGAGAGAGAGAGAAATTTATTAGAAGGAACTAACTCACCCAATTATGGAGGCTTAGATGTCTCACAAGCTGCCTTCTATAAGCTGGAGACCCAGGAAAATGTGTATAATTCAGTCTGAGTCCAAGGGTCTGAAAACCAGAGGAGTCAACGATGTAAATCCCAGTCCGAGGGCCAGAGAAGATGAGATGAACTGTCCCTGGTCAAACAGTGATACACAGAAAAAGGGATGGATTCGTCCTTTCTCCATTTCTTGTTCTTTTCCGTCCCTCAGTGGATCAGGAAGGTCAAACTCCCTTATTGACTCCACAGACTCAAATGCTAATCCCATCCAGAAATGCTCTCACAGACACTCCAAGTGTAACGCTCAATCTGGGCACTTCATGACCAGTCAAGTTCATACACAAAATTAACCATCAAACTCCCCAACTCAATCTTATGGGACCAGTATTGCACTGATAACAAAAAGACATAGACATCACAGGAAAACTATCCCTTACGTGGATAGATACATAGTGGATAGGAAATCCTCAAGAAAATACTACTTAGCTAAATTTAGCAACCTAACGAAAGGATATATAAAATGACTAGTTAGGACTTACTGCTGAAAAGCCAGGTTGATTTACCATACAAAATCAACCAGTATTACATACCATATTAATAGATATTAATACATTAAGGAACAAATGCCATTTGGTCATTCAATATATGCAGAATAAGCATATAAACAATCTAGTACTTTATCATGACAAAATCACTCAATAAGCTAGGAATAAAAGGGATCTTCCTCAACTTGGTAAAGTTTGGCTATGAAAAATCCACGGCTAACATCATACTTAAAGGTAAAAGACTAAGTACTTTCCAACTATGATTAGCAACATATATAAAGGATGCCTGCTCTTACATGTGGATATGGGAAGGGGCAAGAGGAGGGTAGGACGAATTGGGAGATTAGGATTGATGTATATACACTACCATGTGTAAAATAGACAGCTAGTGGGAACCTGCTGTATATAGCACAGGGAACTCAGCTCGGTGCTCTGTGATGACCTAGACGGGTGGGATGGTGGGGTGAGAGGGAGGTCCAAGAGGCAGGGGATATGTGTATACATATAGCTGATTCACTTCGTTGTACAGCAGAAACTGTCACAACATTATAAAGAAATTATACTCCAATAAAAAAAAAAAAGATGCCTGCCCTTGCCACTTCAATTCAATGTTGTGCTACAGGATTCAGCCAGGGAAATTCAACAAGTAAGAGAACTACAAGATATTTAGATTAGAAAGAAAGAGATAAATTATCTCTCTTCACAGATGGCCAGAATCATGTGTATAAAAAAACCTTAAGAAATCCACCAAAGACCTATTGGAACTAATAAACTAGTTTAGCAAGTTTGCAGGACAATTAATCTATGACAAAAGGGGCAAGAATACCATGCAGAAAGAAAGTCTCTTCAGTAAATGGACAGCAAAAGAACAAAATTGGACTACTCTCTCACACCAAACACAAAAATAAATTCAAAATGGATTAAGACTTAAATGGAAGACCTGAAACCCTAAACCTTCTAAAATAAAACAGGCAGTAAGCTCTTTGACATAGGTCTTAGTAATATTTTTTTGGATATGTCTCCTCAGGCAGGGAAAACAAAAGCAAAAAGAAACAAATGGGACCACATCAGAATAAATAACTGGTTGAATTAATGCATTTGACTCTTTTACATTTTGTTTCTTTCTCTCTCCCTCTTTCTCATACTAAGTGGATTTTAAAATGTTTTATCTAACATTTTATCCTGCTTATTTTATGTAATAGTGCCCTCTCATGCTTTAAAATAGTCTTTGTAATACTTAACTTCTTATGGCAGCATACAATTTCATTGGTTTATTTTTTTAAATCTGCTTTATTTAAATATCATTTGCAAATGCTAAAACACATCTACTCAAATGTATTTCAAAAAATTTTAACAAATTAATGGACCTGTGTAACCACCACTGCATTCAAATTATAGAATATTTCTATCACCTCAGAAGTTCCCATACAAACACTGCTACTTCCCCACCTTATCTGGGCTTTAGGAAAAAACTGATCTTCTTTGGGTCACTATAGATTAGACCTGTCTTTTCTAAATTTTCCTGTAAATGGAATTCTACTGTCTAACATCTTTGCTCAGCATGTTTTTGATATTTATTTGTGTTGTTGTGGGTATCAGTAGTTCTTTGCTTCTTATATTTAAGTAACATTACAGTGAATGACTATATCACACTGTTCATTCTGTTGATTCAGGTTGTTTCCAGTTTTCTACTCTTAAAAGTAAAGCTGCTGTGAACAATCATGTACACATGTTAGGGTAAGCAAATGTTTTTATTTCTTCTTTGTGAATTTCTGAAAGTTACATTGCAAGAGCACAGGATAGAAGTAGGTTTAACTTTATAATCTGTCAAGTTGTTTTCCAAAGTGTTTATATTAATTTTTATTCCCAGCAGGATGAGTGTCTAAATTGATCTATATCCTCAGCCACACATGGTATTATCAGTCTTTTTAATTTTAGCTCTTCTAATGTTTATTTCATTGTGGATTATTTTTCATTTCCTAGAAGAAGAATAACAAACACCTTAACAGGCATGAATTAGTTATTTGCCTATCTTGTTTTCTGGAGTGTACTTTCAAATAATTTATCCATTTTAAATTCTTTCTTATTCATCTTTGCTGTTTTCATTATTCAATTGTAATTTTTTTTTCAGAATTCTCAACACAAATTTTTGTCATATACACACACAAGCACACACACACGATAGTTTTCAAAGAGGAAATTTAATTATGATAAAAGTCAAATTCATCATTTTTTTCTTTTAAAATTTGTGCTTTCTATATCTTATCTAAGAAGTTTTTGTATGATTGAGTCTCCCAAATTTCCTCTATGTTGTCTCTAATAGTTTCATAATTTCAGCTCTTATTTTTTGGTCTATGATCCATTTCCATTTAATTTGTGTATATGGTATAACGTAAGAGTTAAGGTTCACTTTTTTAATATGATTATCTATTTTTTTCAGTACCATTTGTTGAGAGAATTACACTGTAAATGTAATGCTGATTCAGTGATGGTGGTACATCACTTAGAGATGTAATTAGAGAAAGAAGAACAAGAAAACCCCAAAGTTAGCAGAAGGAAAGAAATCATAAAACTCAGATCAGAAATAAATGAAAAAGAAATGAAGGAAACAATAGCAAAGCTCAGTAAAACTAAAAGCTGGTTCTTTGAGAAGATAAAGAAAATTGATAAACCATTAGCCAGCCTCATCAAGAAAAAAAGGGAGAAGACTCAAATCAATAGATTTAGAAATGAAAAAGGAGAAGTAACAACTGACACTGCAGAAATACAAAGGATCATGAGAGATTACTATAAGCAAGTATATACCAATAAAATGGACAACCTGGAAGATATGGAAAAATTCTTAGAAAAGAACAACCTTCCAAGAGTGAACCAGGAAGAAATAGAAAATATAAACAGACCAATCACAAGCACTGAAATTGAAACTGTGATTAAAAATCTTCCAACAAATAAAATCCCAGGACCAGGTGGCTTCACAGGTGAATTCTATGAGACATTTAGAGAAGAGCTAACGCCAATCCTTCTCAAACTCTTCCAAAATATACCAGAGGGAGGAACACTCCCAAACTCATTCTACGAGGCCACCATCACCCTGACACCAAAACCAAAGATGTCACAAAGAAAGAAAACTACAGGCCAATATTGCTGATGAAAATAGATGCAGAAATCCTCAACAAAATACTAGCAAACAGAATCCAACAGCACATTAAAAGGATCATACACCACAATCAAGTGGGGTTTATCTCAGGAATGCAAGGATTCTTCAATATACGCAAATCATTCAATGTGATACACCATATTAACAAATTGAAGGAGAAAACCAAATGATCATCTCAATAGATGCAGAAAAATCTTTTGACAAAATTCAACAACCATTTATGATAAAAACCCTCCAGAAAGTAGGCATAGAGGGAAAACTTTGCTCAACATAATAAAGGCCATATATGACAAACTCACAGCCAACATCATTCTCAATGGTGAAAAACTGAAACAATTTCCACTAAGATCAGGAACAAGACAAGTTTACCCACTCTCACCACTATTATTTGACATAGTTTTGGAAGTCTTAACCACAGCAATCAGAGAAGGAAAAGAAATAAAAGGAATCCAAATTGGAAAAGAAGTAAAATTGTCACTGTTTGCAGATATCAGGATAGTATGCATAGAGAATCCTAAAGACTCTACCAGAAAACTACTAGAGCTAGTCAATGAATTTGTAAAGTAGCAGGATACAAAATTAATGCACAGAAATCTCTTGCATTCCTATACACTAATGATGAAAAATCTGAAAGAGAAATTAAGGAAACACTCCCATTTACCATTGCAACAAAAATAATAAAATACCTACGTATAAAACTACCTAAGGAGACAAAAGACCTGTATGCAGAAAACTATAAGACACTGATGAAAGAAATTAAAGATGATACAAACAGATGGAGAGATATACCATGTTCTTGGATTGGAAGAATCAACATTGTGAAAATGACTACACTCCCCAAAGCAATCTACAGATTTAATGCAATCCCTATCAAACTACCAATGGCATTTTTCATAGAACCAGAACAAAATATTTCACAATTTGTATGGAAACACAAAAGACCCCGAAGAGCCAAAGCAATCTTGAGAAAGAAAAACAGAGCTGGAGGAATCAGGCTCCCAGACTTCCGACTATACTACAAAGCTACAGAAATCAAGACAGTATGGTAGTGACACAAAAACAGAAATATAGATCAATGGAACAGGATAGAAATCCCAGAGATAAACTCACACACGTATGGTCATCTTATTTTTGATAAAGGAGGCAAGAATATACAATGGAGCACAGACAGCCTCTTCAATAAGTGGTTCTGGGAAAACTGGACAGCTACATGTCAAAGAATGAAATTAGAATACTCCCTAACACCATACACAAAAATAAACTCAAAATGGATTAAAGACCTACATTTAAGGCCAGACACTATAAAACTCTTAGAGGAAAACATAGGCAGAACACTCTATTGCAGAAATCACAGCAAGATCCTTTTTGACCCATCTTCTAGAGAAATGGAAATAAAAACAAAATTAAACAAATAGGACCTAATGAAACTTAAAAGCTTTTGCACAGCAGAGGAAACCATAAACAAGATGAAAAGACAACTCTCACTATGGGAGAAAATATTTGCAAATGAAGCAACTGACAAAGGATTAATCTCCCAAATTTACAAGCAGCTCATGCAGTTCAATATCAAAAAAAACAAAAAACCCAATCCAAAAATGGCCTGAAGACCTAAATAGACATTTCTCCAAAGAAGATATACAGCTTGTCAACAAACACATGAAAGAATGCTCAACATCACTCATCATTAGAGAAATGCAAATCCAAACTACAATGAGATATCACCTCACACCAGTCAGAATGATCATCATCAAAAATCTACAAAAAATAAATGCTGGAGAGGATGTGGAGAAAAGGGAATCCTCTTGCACTGTTGGTGGAAATGTAAATTGATACAGCCACTATGAAGAACAGTATGGACGTTCCTTAAAACACTAAAAATAGAACTACCATATGACCCAGCAATCCCACTACTGGGCATATACCCTGAGAAAATCATAATTCAAAAACAGTCATGTACCTCAATGTTCATTGCAGCTCTATTTACAATAGCCAGGACATAGAAGCAACCTAAGTGCCCATTGACAGATGAATGGATACAGAAGATGTGGCACATATGTACAATGGAATATTACTCAGCCATAAAAAGAAACGAAATTGAGTCATTTGTAGTGAGGTGGATGGACCTAGAGGCTGTCATACAGAGTGAAGTAAGTCAGAAAGAGAAAAACAAACACCGTATGCTCACACATATATATGGAATCTAAAAGAAAAAAAATGGTTATGAAGAACCTAGGGGCAGGACAGGAATAAAGATGCAGACCTAGAGAATGGACTTGAGGACATAGGGAGTGGGAAGTGTAAGCTGGGACAAAGTGAGAGTGGCATGGACTTATATATACTACCAATCTAAAATAGATACCTAGTGGGAAGCAGACACATAGCACAGGGAAATCAGCTCAGTGCTTTTTGTCCACTTAGAGGGGTGGGATAGGGAGGGTGGGAGGGAGACGCAAGAGGGAGGAGATATGGGGATATATGTGTACATATAGCTGATTCACTTTGTTATACAGCAGAAACTAACCATTGTAAAGCAATTATATTCCAATAAAGATGTTAAAAATAAATAAAGTATATAATATATATAAATACAAAAAAATAAAAATGAAAAGACTTCTAAATCCTTATAGGCTAGGTTACCCACAGGCATGTATTTTTTTCTTACCTTTAGTCTATCTTTAGTGGTGTCCAGTCGACTATTTGTGTTACTCTCTCATTCACTAGATTTTGATATCCTTGAGAGAATGGAACAGAGCCTAAGCACTGTTGTATAAGCCGCAGAACAAGAAGATGTTATTAGTTAAAAATGAATAAATTAATAAATAAGTGACTTGAAGATGCTATTTTTTGGGAAGTGGAAAGATAATTTAAGTTCATGTGAGTCAAAAAATTACTAAGGACAGTTTTCATTATAAGAAATACCATAATTTGTCTGGCAGAGAAATATGGAAATCTCATTAATATGGCTTCAGGACATTATATGATTCTAAGATAAATTATTTCTCTAATTCACATAAATGTAAAATGATACATTAAATTTACTTGATCCATATATTTGTGAAATGCTTGGTGAAACGAAAAGGTTTCTGTAGAGATTTCAGAGTCTAAAATAATTTTCTGTTATTACAAACTATAGGCTTCCACAACTGGAAAATTTTTATACGCCTATTTTGGAGCACAATATTTTTAAAGATGCACTCGTGAATTATTATTGGTTTTACTCCACTTTTTTGTCACTTTTAAATATCATAATTATTAATTATATTTTTAAAATCTGTTGGTGATTTCATTATTCAAAAACTGAGTTGAAGATTCATATTTATTTCTGTACCTCATAGAATGTTATCTGAGGATACTGACCCTTATTTTGGTTACAATCATAAAACCTTTTCTGTTATTGGCATAATACATTTGCCATGTAGCTTCTCAAATGTATAGGAAGCCTAATTTCAAAATACTTTTAAAATATTTTTCTTTCCTTCCCACAGTGTCTGTCAATTTTTTCATTATTGTTTTCTATATGTTTCATAAAATAAATTCTGATGCTTGTGCATGTAACAAAATGTGACTTACTGATTGCCAACCCCAGAGTTTTCTCTCAGTCTTAATTCTGCTCAATTTAACAGTGGTCTTGCACACAGTCAATTACAATGTTCTTGTTACTTGACTTCACGGGGTAGCAGTGACTTCTCATCTTGCATCTTATCTTTCCAATCATCCTTTTTTATGCCTGTGTAATAAAGACACTTCCTAGGATTCCTAGTATGACACTTAGAGTGTATAATTAATGGCAAGGATTGGTTGAAGCACCATGGGGCTCCTCAGTCGCTGCTGTGTTTCCTGAACTCACAGTCTATACAGGACTTAATAGTAATAGATGCTCAGGGAGCATTAGATAAAGAATGTGTCACTTGATCATAATGTAGTTCTTCATAAATATTCCATGTTCAGAATTCTGGATTTTTCGTCCTGAAGTAGACAGTAGTTTCTATATTCTAAGAGAAAAACACTAGACTTTCCTTCAATTGACACAGCTTTTAGAATAAATACATGTCAGATATTAGCCAATTTAATAAAATTAGTACATTGATCTCATATATGACAAGGCAATACATTATCATATCCTTAGGATGGGTGTAAAAAAAGTGCACTCAGAGAGTATCAAAGCATGCTGGACCAGAAAAAAGTCAAGTATCAGATTATTACAGATTTTCTTCTTTAATAAATATCGGGATGGCCAAAAAGTTCATTCAGGTATTTATAGCATCTTATGAAAAACCCGAACGCACTTTTTGGCCAACCCAATATTATATATGTATATATATGATATCTATATTCCTATTTGCAAGTTGGCCTTTCAACTGAAATATGCTATGTACACCAACATGACTAGTTCAGTTTATTCATCCAATTCTTGGAGCTTGCCTAGACAATTTAAGTCTATTAAGTGATTCAAATGTTAACAATGGATATAATTTTTTAACCAATCAAGCTCCTTGAGATATTTAGATTTACAAAGGTTGCAAAGTCTTTAAAGAATGAAATGGGATGATATTGAAATTTCTTCATTTTTGTTTGGTTACTTTCCTTATCAATTCAATCAGCAATCCTAAGGCATTGAGTTTATTGACCTCTCCAGTAGAGCTTATATTTGAAGAACTTAATACGTGAAAATTATTTTTGGAAGCACAGCATTTATTGAAGCAGAAAGGAAAGAATATAGGCATCAGAAGAATCAGGTTTGAAAGATAGTTCTTCCATATTCCTGTGATCTATTCCCAAACATGTAACTATGAGCTCAGTGTTAAGAGATGAACTGTGTGTGTGTGTGTTTGTGTGTGTGTGTATGAAATGGAGCAGGACCCTATGGTCCTCCACCTGCCTTTTGTCTATAGAAAAGCTTTAACTAAAGAATAAGTTTAATCAGAGAAGTGAGAAAATACAGAAGCAAAAGAAAGCAGTCAAACAGGACAAAACAATAATAGTTTAGTCACTAAGCAAAGTCAAATACTTTTAGTTCTTCCTCAAGAACTATAGATAATATTCTGAGCCATATCCTGTGAGCTGTTTTGTAGATACTGAAACCTTCATCAGGTGGAAGAAGTTAACTAATTATGACCAGATTGTACTCATGACATAAGTTGTCACAATTCTGAGACCTGGCCTCAAAGAAATGGGAACAAACCGACCCTGGAACTGAAGGTTAACTGTACTTAAAACAATCAAGATGATGCTGATCAGATCACCACACGACCAATTTCAAGATGACTGTCAGAGCTGACTGTGCTGTTTCTGTATGTAGCCCCCACCCTCTGCCTATAAAATCTCTTGCCCACTGATTGTCAGTTCGTGGGGGAGTCGGCCTTTGGGCTGGAGCTCCCTCCCATGCCAGTTGCCAGCCTCCAAAATAAAGCAAACTGTCCTTTCCAACAAACTTGCCTCTTTATTGGCTTCAGAGCAGTGAGCAGCTGGACCCCACTTTTGGTAACAGTTTTTAGCACCCAATGTGGGGCTGCTGTGCTCTCAGACTGTCTGGGTCATCCAGGTTTCCTGGAGTAAAGCCACCAGCCACAGCAACGTACTGGGATGGTTGCATTGATGCCCAAAGTGAGGCTGTGCTCTTGTGATATCTGGCTCCCCAGTGTTTTCCAGAGCAGAGCTGCCAGCCACAGCAGCACTCTGGGATGGTGACCGTGAGCCCACTGCTCATGGTCATGGCCCAGAGAGGGGGATTTCGGGGGATGTTCCTAGCATCTGCCGAAACCATTTGTTTCCAGTGGCCTCCCTGTTTCTCCTCTTCAAGGCACTGCTGCCAACTTACACTTTTCTTTGGTGTAATGGAAAGATGCATCTGGATGAGCCAATGAGCTCCAAGACTGAGTAAGTCCGTCCACCAGTGTGCACCCAGGCAAACTTCTCTTTTGAGCATGAAGTGCTATTTGGACATTTTGCCAGTTGGTTCTGATGTCTGTCTGCTGTTGAGGACAGTTTGTGAGCACTGAGTGTTTTGGGGTATTTTTGTCAATTGGTTCTGACGTGTGTCTGCCATTGAGGACCATTTGTGTTGGGAAATTATTTGTTTGGGGCTCTGTATCGGACATCCTCTTGAAGGATTTGTGACAGTTCTGTCTTCTGGTGTGTGAATGTGTATTCCATTTGTGTGATTGGTATTCTTGCTGCCTTGTGTAAAATGGGAAATTCAGGTTCAATTCATTAGAAAACTTTAAGCTATGAATTAAATATGACTAAAGAAAAAGAAAGAAGTTTTTGTTTGTTTGTTTTAACATTGTGTAGCCAACTGTACTCTTTAGATTCTTGAGGAAACTGGTTAAGATGAAACTATTTTGAAAATCCAAAACTGGTTCTTTTTGCATATGCAGTTAGAGAAAGCTAGCTTGATAAAATATTTTCTTCAGAATTCTGACCCTGAGAGAATAAAAATATGCCTAGGAGAAAGCTTGAAGTTAACTCTTATTGTGTCCTTGAAATACAAGAATCAACAGAGATACAATGGAGAAAAGACAGTCTCTTCAATAAGTGGTGCTGGGAAAACTGGACAGCTACATGTAAAAGAATGAAATTAGAACACTCCCTAACACCATACACAAAAATAAACTCAAAATGGATTAAAGACCGAAATGTAAGCCTGGGCACTATAAAACTCTTAGAGGAAAACATAGGAAGAACACTGTTTGACATAAATCTCAGCAAGATCTTTTTTGACCCACCTCCTAGAGTAATGGAAATAAAAGCAAAAATAAACAAATGGGACCTAATGAAACTTAAAAGCTTTTGCACAGCAAAGGAAACTATAAACAAGATGAAAAGACAGCCCTCAGAACGGGAGAAAATATTTGCAAATGAATCAACAGACAAAGGATTAATCTCCAAAATACATAAACAGCTCATACAGCTCCATATTAAAAAAACAGACAACCCAATCCAAAAATGGGCAGAAGACCTAAATAGACATTTCTCCAAAGAAGACATACAGATTGCTAACAAACACATGAAAGGATGCTCAACATCGCTAATCATTAGAGAAATGCAAATCAAAACCACAATGAGGTATCACCTCTCACCGGTCAGAATGGCCATCATCAGAAAACCTACAAACAACAAATGCTGGAGAGGGTGTGCAGCAAAGGGAACCCTCTTGCAATGTTGTTGGGAATGTGAATTGGTACAGCCACGATGGAGCACAGTATGGAGGTTCCTTAAAAAACGAAAAAGAGGGCTTCCCTTGCGGCGCAGTGGTTGAGAGTCCACCTGCCGATGCAGGGGACACGGGTTCGTGCCCCGGTCCAGGAAGATCCCACATGCCGCGGAGCAGCTGGGCCCGTGAGCCATGGCCACTGAGCCTGCGCGTCCAGAGCCTGTGCTCTGCAATGGGAGAGGCCACAACAGTGAGAGGCCCACCTACCGCAAAAAAATAAATAAAATAAAAAATAAAATAAAAACGAAAAAGAGAACTACCCTATGACCCAGCAATCCCACTACTGGGCGTATACCCTGAGAAAACCATAATTCAAAAAGACACATGCACCCCAATGTTCATTGCAGTACTATTTACAATAGCCAGGTCATGCAAGCAACCTAAATGCCCATCGACAGACAAATGGATAAAGAAGATGTGGTACATATATACAATGGAATATTACTCAGCCACAAAAAAGAATGAAATTGGGTTATTTGTAGAGACGTGGATGGGCCTAGAGACTGTCATGCATAGTGAAGTAAGTCAGAAACAGAAAAACAGATATTGTATATTCTTTTTTTTTAATTTACTTATTTTATTTATTTTATTTTTGGTTGCCGTTGGGTCTGCATTGCTGTGTGTGGGCTTTCTCTAGTTGCGGCAAGCAGGGGCTACTCTTCGTTGCAGTGCGTGGGCTTCTCATTGCAGTGGCTTCTCTTGTTGCGGAGCATGGGCTCTAGGCTCGAGGGGTCCAGTAGTTGTGGCACGCAGGCTCAGCAGTTGTGGCGCATGGGCTTAGTTGCTCCACTGCATGTGGGATCTTCCTGGACCAGGGATCAAACCTGTGTCCCCTGCATTGGTAGGCAGATTCTTTACCACTGTGCCACCAGGGAAGTCCCTAAATATCGTATGTTAATGCATATATGTGGAATCTAGAAAAATGGTACAGATGAACCAGTTTGCAAGGCAGAAATAGAAACTCAGATGTAGAGAACAAAGGTATGGACACCAAGGGGGGGAAGCGGGGTGGGGGGCGGGTGGTGGTGGGATGAATTGGGAGATTGGGATTGACATAGATACACTAATATGTATAAAATAGATAACTAATAAGAACCTGCTGTATAAAAATAAAATAAAATTCAAAAAAAAATCAACAGGGATACAGCTCATTGGGGTGGAGAGCAGGTAAGGGGTATGTTGAGGGGAGCTTTAGTGTGAAGCCTTGGCAGGTGAATCAGGGCTACATAAATCATTGTGTAAATGGTAGGTCACCAAGAGGATGCAGTGTATACCCACGTGGTTTGAGAGGTCAGAAGATTGAAAGAGGAAAAGTCTCAAAGAAAAAACGTGTCTTTTTTTTTAATTGGGATATAGTTGCTTTACAATGTTGTGTTAGTTTCTGCTGTACAACAAAGTGAATCAGCTATATGCATACATATATCTCCTCCCTCTTGGACATCCCTCCCACCTTACCCCCCCACCATCCCACCCATCTAGGTTACCGCAGAGCACCGAGCTGAGCTCCCTGTGTTATACAGCACGTTCCCACTAGCTATCTGTTTTACACATGGTAGTGTATATATGTCAATCCCAATCTCTCAGTTCATTCCACCCCACCCCCCCAGGCTGCATCCACATATCTGTTCTCTACGTCTGCATCTCTATTCCTGCCCTGCAAATAGATTCATCTATACCATTTTTCTAGATTTCATATATATGTGTGTCTTTGAAGGCAGAGGGAACTCTCCACAGTTTGCAAATCATTCAGATTTGAATTTGATTAATTGCTTCCTAATCCAAATTATCAAATTGCAAGTCCAAATTCAAACCATTTTCAACTGCTGAGGGCTCGTTTTTGAACAGAGCTGACAATAGAATTTGTGGGTTCCTAAATCATTTTGCCTCCTCTTTTCCCATCTAATTTTCAGGGATGGTTCCCTCATAGCACTATGATGGGACATACGTTTTACTTTATATTATATTTAAAAAACAAGTAGGTTCCTGTCACTGCAGGAATAAAATTAAGTTCTTACATTGGTGTTTGCTATTTGGACCCCTCCTACCAGAAAAAAAAAAAAAAAGAAAAGAAAAATTCAGGATCTTAATACCACCTACACATACTTATAAATAAAGCACATGCACACATTTTGTTATCAAATACAGCATTTGTAGCTCAGTTTCAACAAATATATTTTAAATGATATCTTTCAGATCCATGATATAGCTGTCATGTATTAATGACTATTAAACTTGGACCACAGCCACTGTTTTCAGCCCAGTGGCAGCAGCAATAACAGCTGGTTGTGAAAACACTGGTCTCTAGCCACCCATTTGCTGGCTTTTTAACATGTGACTGAGGCAGAGAGTCATTAGAATTCATAGATTCCATCCCGTACACCCCTTTTTTTTTTGCCATTGCCTGTGTTTGCACTGTCGAAGCACAGCTATTGGCTTTTAGACTTTGGCACCCCCAGGCGCTTAATGCGTTAGTTGAGGTTTTCTGGAAATTTGCCCACCCCAAGCACAAGAGAAGCTCCTTGCTTCTCAGTACTTTCTTCAAGTCATTTAAATACAGAACTGTAGGGATTCCTGACATGGTTTTAAAAAAAAAAGATAGATGCACAGACAAAAACCACCCCTTTTTGCTCTGCTCTCTGAAATATGATGAATTTTTGAACAAACAGGTACAGGGATTTGATTCAGAGTAGAGTTTCAAACATGAATTCTTAAAATACGGACTTAGTCTGTCAAAATTTAGTGACTTTTCTGACTTCCCAATCTTCTTTGATAATCTGCATGACTGTCTGGTTAAGGACCATTCAAAAAACCTACCTGACCTGGTGATTTTGGTCGCTTAACAGTTTGAAATCTATGGAAATAATGAGAGTTTGAAGCAGTGTTTTAAAAAAATTGCACAAATTATGAGCTATATGATAAGCTACCTCACATCCTGTTTCTAAGTGGTTAGTTTTTCATTCCTCTGGGAAAAATAAGGGAAAATAACCCAAATTGATTTCCTTTACTCATAAGTTGTAGGGTTATTTTGATACTTAAGAAACTGGAGAGTAAACAAATGGATTCTTGCAAAGGTCGTAGCAGTACTTCTGTGCCTGGTAAAGGCTTAAATTTTATAGTAATACATATTGGATAATAGCACACAACTAGGGACATCATAGGCAATTTAAAGTACAAGTGAGTTTAGATTAATATAAGTAGGTCTTTATTAGAGTAAAATGCAACCATCAGATTATATTTTAAATAACAGGGAGATAGGAAATGATGACAACTGTGAACTGTATAACATAGAGCAGAACAAAATACACAAAAGTAAGGAACCCAGGGAAATGTAGTCAGCACTTGTAAAATGACTGGCTGTAGTAAAACAGGAAGGCTTACCCTTTGTGCTCAAGCAGTAAACACTCAGAGGAAAGGGAAGAGCTAAAAGAATCTGTTCATGTATTACTGTGAACTTCGATTGAATCACTAAGTGTAGCTCTGCCTTGGTGTTGTTCCATCACAGCCTCTGTTCTCCATCAGGTCATTTCTGAATCTGATTCTTTCTTTTACCAGGATTAGCTATGACAAAACGTAAATAAATTTGTGCATGAGTTGAGATTATCCTAGACCAAGGTTAAAATTCCAGGGTGATTTTCTTTTTTTAAGTTCTGAAACAAGAGCTGTTTTGCCATTTCTGGATCAAATTGACCCTTCCAATTTTTTATCAATTTTATGAAGGTTTCTGAAAAGGAATTTTGGTGGAATTGTAAAATAAAGGATTTGCAATGAGAAACTCAGATGCCCTAAAAAGTGTAACGTATTTTCCCATAATTGAATTCATTTTATATCATATACCTGATTCTCTCTGCTGCACAATGACACAGAAACTTGGTCATTTCCAGTTAAATTGTGTTATTTTCAGTTATTTCACAGTCATGTCAGATTATCACTCCAATTGCGTTCAGTAATATTTCCATTTTCTACTTTCCACCCTTCTGAATTTCATGCTAAACATCTAGTGGCTTACAAAAATACCACTCATATTTGTGGGGAGGGGAAAAGAGAAGACTCCTTATTGATTTTTCTTGATGCTATATTAACAGCATTTGAGATATAATCATTTCTATCTGATCTTTGGACATTTTTCCTGTCTTTACTGCAATATTCTAGAATGCAGCCCTGTTTTCTTCAAACCCAGCAGGATAGTTCACGTGATATCTTTTGCTGTGTGGACAGCTGTCCCAGCTGCAAACATTGCCACAGGTGTACCAGCTTCCTCACTGCCAACTTTGCCACTTTATCTGTTGGACACTGTGGAGTGGACTGTTGTATCCTCCTTTGACCCAGAGTTGTAGGTGGAGACTTGCTCTGCCCCTTGTTATATTAACTAAACAAGGAAGCCATCAGACCGCAGTGCCTCTAATGTCATGAGAGCCTACATAAGCAAGTGAAAATCTAAGCTTGTAAATGCCTCAAGTTTATAAAATCAAACCACTAAGGACAACCAATCATAGTTAACTAAGCTTTAAGCTTTAGCGAATCAATACTTTCCCTTCTTTGCTTCTGCACCTTCTCTATATATGTCTTCCCTGGGGGCAAAGCACTGGTCTCCCCAGATTCAGTAGCTTACCTCACCACTACCTTTCAGTGTAATAGTCAGGGTTCTACAGAAAAACAGAGCCAATAGGAGACATATTAAAGAAACAATTCCAGAAACCCCAGACCCAATTTGGAAAACTCATCCTTAAAATTCTCCTTTTCTAGAACCACTCTCAATACTGAAATAATTCTTACCAGAGAACAGAGCCATTGTTTTATAATCATGTGGTTATGGGGTTGAGAGATCACATGATGTGTCACCTGCAAGCTGGAGACCCGAGAAAGTCAGTGGTATAGTTTGATGGCCTGAGACCCAGGACTTCTTAGCACAGAAGATCGATGTTCCAGCTCAATCAGTCAAGCAGAGACAGGGAATCCTCCCTTCCTCTACCTTTTTGTTCTGTTCAGGCCCTCAGTGGATTGGATTAACTCACCCACATTGGGAAGGGCCATCTGCTTTAATCCGGTCACCAATTTATATGTTAATCTCTTTCAGAAACACCCTCACAGACAAACCCAGAAATAACATTTAATGATATATCTGGGCATCCCATAGTCCAGTCAAGTTGAAACATAAAATTAACCATCACAATTCCCAACCCTGTCAACTAGGCACTGATATGTATTGCCTTAAACCATACTTAATCTCCCAAAAGACACACTATCAGGGTCATGACGTGATATAAATGTCCTGTGTACAGCTGAAAACACACTGATCATTTCCCTAGAAAAAGAAGTAAAGTTCTTGTGTGTCGTTTCCTTGATATCCCATAACCTAGAAACTATTATGTAAAATTAACAATACTTAAATACTGTGATATAAAGTCAAAAGATCTTATGTTACATGGTAAAGGAATAGGAGGCAAAAATGAAACAAAAGCATTTACACACACATATATAGAGTATACTTGTACAACAATTGAATACACACACACACACACAAATGTTTCCATAACAAGGTAAAGAAGGAAATACTTGTGACAATTAGAGTCCTTGTTTCTGTAACTAACCATGTGGACATAGCTGGTATTTATAGCTATCTTTCTCTACTACCCATTCTAATTACCCTTTGCCTTCAACAAGCACCTCAGCTAATCACAGTTCTTTCCTGGTGGACTGACACATACCTTCATTCCTGAAGTATCTGGGTCATTATTAGCCCTGCCTGTGTTGGGTTTTTGTAGTTTCCCACTGACCTTAATCACAGGGCACGGTAATTCTAAGAGACACCCTAAGTGATCTCCTGTATCCTAGACATACTCTTCCTTACCTCCATTGTGGAGTAGCAGTCCAATTTCCCTTTGGTAGTCAGGATCACTCACCACAGCCATCGCCTTACCTTCCTTCTTTGCTTGTTGATTCAGAGGCATGGGGAGCCCAAAATGACTGGGTGACAGTCTTAATTTCCAGTTTAATGGGATCGTTGTTGTGTGTCCTGGAACTAAGTGCTCTAGGCTGGCAGATTATACAATCCTGGAAACACAAAATAAACATTTTGCTAGTGGGTCACTGGGAGTAATAGTGAGTGATGTCACTCTCAATTCCATTCTGCAATTTCTGGGCCTGTGAATCCTGACTATGGGAGAAACAGTACCAAATATTGGAAACTGATTTATAGCATTAAAAGCCTACTGTAGGCCCTTGCTCCAGCCCTGCAAGTGACTGCGCCTAACTGCCACTGTAACTGAGTCTTCAAAAGGCCATTCTATCATTCTATTAAACCACCTGCTTCAGGTTGGTGGGAAACATGGTACAACCAATGAATTCCATGAGAATGAGTCCGTTTCTGCACCTCATGTGCTGTGCAATGAATTCCTTGATCAGAATCAATGCTGTTCGTAATACCATGATGGTGGCTAAGGCACTATGTAAGTCCACAGATTGTAGTTCTTCTCGCAGAGGCCTTGTGTGCAGGAAAGGCAAATTCAAATCCAGAATAAATATTCCAGAAAGAACAAAATGCTTCTCTTTCCATGATGGAAGTGGTCCATTGTAATCAACCTGCTACTAGGCAGCTGGAGGATCACCCCAGTGATTCTTGCCGTATCAGGGAATCAGTGTTGGCCTCAGTGCTGGAAGATTGAGCATTCGGTAGTGACCATAGCTCCATCAGCCTTGGGAGTAGAAGTCCATGTTGCTGAGCCTAAGCATAACCTCCATCCCTGCCACCATGGCCATTTTGTTCATGAGCCCATTAGGTAATGACAGAGGTGGCTGAGAAAGAGGTTAATCGGTATCCATAGAATGGGTCATATTATCCACTTGATTGTTAAAATCCTCCTCTGTTGATGCCACCCTTTGGTAAATATTCACATGGGATACAAGTATCTTCATGCGTTTTGACCACGTGGAGAGGTCTATACTCAAAAGTCTTTTCCAAATATCCTTGTCACTAATTTTCCAAAAATATTGCTTTCATGACCCTGACCACCCAGCCAAACGTTGTCCACAGCCCATGAATCAGCTAACAATTGCATGTCTAGTCATTTCTCCTTCCAAGTAAAAGGAACCACCATGTGTACTGCTCAAAGTTCTGCCCACTAGGAGGACTGCCCTTCACCGTTCCCTTTCTGTGGTGTTCTAGAAAGGGGCTGTAAGGCAGCAGCTGTCACTTTCTGGTAGTGACTGCATACGGCGCAGAACTATGTATAAACCAGGCCTGAGTCTTTGTTTTCTTGTCAATTAATAGTAGGGAACATCCCATGAGGCCATAGGTACAGATTGGGAGAGAGAAAGGCAGTGTAGCAGGGATGGGGACCATGGGCATTTGCACTACTTCATGGAACTTGCTGGTGCCTTAATGTCCTGCTCAGACCCAATCATGCTTCCATTCGAGTATGGCTATTCATGCCAAAATGTATGGCTTGATTTCTCAGATAACACCCAGGTCGTGATGGGCAGCTCAGGTCACATGGTAACTTGATGGCCCACGGCTAAGTGTTCAGTGTCTACTAAAGCCCAGTAGCAAGCCAAGACCTGTTTCTCAAAAGGAGAATAGTGACCCACAGGGGATGGCATATCTTTCCCTCACATCCTAAGGGCCTGCACTGAAATTTATTATAGGGGCTTAACAAAGCTCCAAACAGCATCCCTGTCTGCCATGGACACTTTAAGCACCATTAAGTCTGCTCGATATTATGGCCCAAGTGCCAGAGTAGCCTTCACAATAGAACATATCTAATACAGAGCTTGCCTCTCTTCTGGACCCCACTCAAAACTAGCAACTTCACAGGTCACTCAGTATTGGGCTGGAGTTAATATCCAAATGGGGAATACGTTGCTTTCCAAATCCAAACCAGTCCGTAAGTATTGTGCCTACTTTTTGGTTGTAGGAGTGGCAGGTACACCAACTTATTCTTCATCTTGGAAGGGATATCTTGACCTGCCTCACACCACTGGACCCCTAGAAATTTCACTGAGGTAAAAGGCTCCTAGATTGTAGTTGGATTTATTGCCCATCTCATGACACACAAGTGTCTTACCGATAAGTCTAAAGTAGTTGCTACTCCTTGCTTACTAGGTCCAATCAGCATAACGTTATCAATGTAATGGACTAGTGTGGTATCTTCTGGAAGAGAATGACAATCAAAATCCCTATGAACTAAATTATGACATAGCTCTGGAGAGCTGAGCTGTGTGTGATTTTCAGCAATTTCAGGTTTGCATCTACAAGAAAGTCTACGTCAGGGCTACGTAGAATCAGGTAATTTACACAGTACTTGAGCTGAGAATTTTAATCCCTGAGTTTATCCTTTCCTCTCATTATTTTGTCCAGTGACATTTGGTGTGAACCAGCCAAACTTACTATATTTATTAGTTTTCGAAAAATGTTTAAAAATATCATATATACTTTCACCCAGCTTCTTGCTTCTTACAAGTGGTTGATTAGGAGTAATAATGCAGGTATTTGCATACCTCTACTGCCAAATCCCACCATGAATGTTATGGACTATCAGAGTTCTCTTTATTGCTATAAATAAAGTCACCTGTGTCTTTACATCAGGTTAGAGGGCCAACTCCAGAAAATCCAATTTGGAAAACTCATCTTTAAAATTCTGTTCCTCTGGAAGTACTCTCAATACCAAAATCTATATTAGTCAGGGTTCTCCAAAGAACAGAACAGTACCTTATAATACTTTTATTATCTGTCAAGGTGTTGGCTTATCCAATTATGGAGGCTAAATCCCGTGTTCTACCATCTGCAAGCTGGAAACCCAGGACGGACAGTGATATAGTTTGGGGAAAGCACCTGTTTTACTCAGTTTGCCAATTCAATTGCTAATTTCTTCTACAAACACCCTCACATACACACTCAGAAATCATGTTTAACAAGATATCTGGGCATCCTGGAGCAGTCAAGTTGACACATAGAATGAAGCATTACACTCAGTCCTTCATAGCTGTGACCACACTATCTTAACTCTCTTGTTCACTGACATATTTTGAAAAGTGGTCTACGCTTATTGCCTCTACTTCCTCACCTATAGTACATTCTCTTGTCCATTTTATTCTCTTCCCATTCCTATGCCACGAGCAGCCCATTTTCCCTTTCCCTCCTCACTTCAAAACTGAATGTTTACTGCAAAGTCACCAATTATGTTTCATTTAAAAATCTGTGTATAGATTATATGACTGGCTTTTTCTGGACCATTAGACACCGTTAACCACTACCCACTTCCTCAAATTACTTTCCTGTCTTGCAACTTTGTGGTAACTAATTCAACACCATTTTAGTGGCCATTATTTCTCATTCTCCTTAATTAGTTTCTCTACTATTCTTTTCCCTTAAAGGTTGATGTTTTCCAAACTCTGTCCTTTATTATATGTGTATTCTAAGTGAATCTTTAATCGAATCTTTATAGACTACTACCATTCCCTGAACATTCTACCATCTTGACAATATTCCCGTGGTTTTCTAATGCTGTAACCTCATTTAAAATATGACTGGAGAGCTTATTAAAATCTATAAAAGCCTATTACAACATTACCCTAAATAACATGTCCTATTTTGTTTTCAAGTCTTTGTAATGTATATCTTAATAGTGATTATTTTCTAATCTTACATGCTAGTCACTTTTGCTTTCCATTACAGAAATTTAACAATCAATATCCATAAAACTTTCAATTAACCTAAAAATAGATGTGAATTCTTGTTTTCTACTTTATGTGCCATTGTGGACCTAGAGTCTATTAACAGATATTGTCTTTGTAAATAACAGGCTGTATATTTATCTACTGCACACTGTCATAGTAAAGTATATTGTATCCCAAATGTGGTAATGGTAGTTTTATACACTTTACTAAACACATCTGAAACGGAGTTTGCTGATGAGCACGTAGTCCTTTAACAGATAACATGCTGCCAGTTACTCTTACAACTGCAGTATAACTTGAAGTTAAATGTACAAAAAAGTTGTTTAATAGAGAGATAGTAATATTGAAGAGATAATCAGTATCTATGTTTCTTCTTCAATAATACTTTCAAATTGTAAACCTTGGAAACGCAAACAGAAATAATAAATTATACATATATCAATAAAAAAGAATATGGATGCTCTAAAAATGGACGCTCTGTTAAGGGGATGGCAGAAATGTTGTGGATTTTAACTAATGTGGACTTATATTAAATCTTTTTCATTTTAGGGAAAAAGATCCCAAAGTATCTTCAATCTGGATTTATTTTTGACATTCATACAGTGTTACTTTCAGCTGTTATAAATGCATCATAAATTTGACCCCATTTTCTTGTACAACGTGAGAGACTACTGAATATTGTCTATATCATTGTTTTTACAGTTTTTGTAATATTCTTTCCAAATTTTGTGCAGTTTCTTGCCATTAATGTAGACTCTAAAATATTGTCTAAAGCCCACCTAAAAATGCCTGGATTGAATTAAGATATATATCTTAATTCAAGATATATATATTTGAATGAGTTTAGAAATAAATGAGGGAGGTTTGCTGGTGACATGGTTATCTTTGGGAATGAAGACAGGATTTCTATCTAAATTAAAATCTGAAGAAATTACTTGTAAATATCTCCATAATAAGATAATGAATAAATGCAGTATTTTATTAAAAGATAGCTTTAAAATTTACAGGTTTCCTTGAAAATCCTTTGAAATTGTCTGATTATGCTTCCATAGACATTATGCTAAAGTAATATTTATTAGACAAAATAAATTAATCACTGGAGAAATAATTTAAGGTACTTGAAATCTGAGTAAATAGTATTCTAAGGCGATGTTAAACTGGGTAAAAGGACTTGTTATTTAGTGAAACAATTTCAAAGGAAACTGTGTTAGGCTCAGTCTGCTAAGACATGAAGCTATTTTCAGTGGCTGGATGATTTGAAATGTTGATTGCCAGCCAAGTAATAGATTAAGTCCTTTAGGAACACAGATGAATCAGTGGTGAAGCAATAAGCATAATAATACTTAGCACTTTTAATCTTCAAAATATTTTATAAACATTATCTAATTAATCCATACATCAATCCCATGAGACAGATGAGACAGATGAATGTCATTCTCGTTTTACTGATGGTAGAACAAAGAATACTATGTGCAAATGCCAAGTCAGAGAGCATAAAATGTTGATTTTATACCACTAATCTCAGAAACTTAGGACTTTTAAACTAACTGCAAATTCGAGGCTCTGTAGATGATTTAAGTTGATTTTTAGAGATTAAGTATATGATTCCTGAAAGGTGGTACACTGTAGTTAGCATTATATAAATATTTAACATAAAAATATAATTGTTTATTTTAACTGTAAAGGCCATTTCACTATATTATCCTTTCAAATTATGGCCAAGATTCTGAATTAATTATCCTTTTAATATTTTGTGCTTTACTATACTTCTTGTTCAACTATAATTATGGTTGATAATATTTAAACTTTCTTCATCCTCATCGTTTTTGGATGATTTTAAAATTACACAGAGAATACAATCTCACTGTAACAAATGACATAGACCTGTGGCAGCAAGACCAGAAGCCTGGAAGGTCATACCAACCACACACACACATTTGGAGGGATACCATTTATTTTCGTGTACATTTTTATAAAGAAGTAGTAAGATATTTTACCCTTTGCTTTGTCACTTGCTTTTTTCACTTAACGATAAAGCTAAGCCCAGCTTGCCATTACTTCACTCCAAATCCTCCAAGGCCTTCAATGTTAAGTCCTTTCCATGTTCTCCAAGGCCAATGTGAGTCTGCCTCTGTTTCCTCTGGTCTCAGTTCTCACATCTTTCTCAGATGCATGATCTGTTCTGGTCACACTAGTCTCCTTGGAAATTGTCAAGCTTGCTGCCACCTCAGGGCCTTCAATTTTTATATTTACACCTCCCTCAGGTAACTACTTGCCTTATTATTATTATTATTTTAAATTTATTTAATTTATTTAATTTATCTATTTTTGGCTGTGTTGGGTCTTCGTTGCTGCGTGCGGGCTTTCTCTAGTTGTGGGGAGTGGGGGCTAATCTTAGATGCGGTGCACGGGCTTCTCATTGTAGTGGCTTCTCTTGTTGCGGAGCACGGGCTCTAGGCGCTAGGGCTTCAGTAGTTGTGCTTAACTGCTCCGTGGCATGTGGGATCTTCCCGTACCAGGACTTGAACCCTTGTCCGGTGCATTGGCAGGCGGATTCTTAACCACTGAGCCACCAGGGAAGTCCCCATTATTGTTTAACAACTTAAATCATAATGATGATGCATTTGGCCTCCAGAAAAACAAGTAATCACACCTCTTTCTTGGCAAAAGTAATACTCATTTGACCTTTTACTGAAGGAGTGCTGTTTAAACACAATGAAACTTTTCAGCAGCTAATCTCATTTTTAACAAAGATGGCAGAGTCCTCGGGTTTATTTCGTCTTCTTAATGGGTCGTCATGAGTGGCCAGAGCCCCACTTGGCAGGGTGTCACTGCCACTACCCCATTCCCTTCCTATTTGGAGAGGCTATTTCTGACTACATTATTTAAAAACAAAACAAAACAAATCTCTCTTCTCACTCCTTACTGTGACTTACTCCTCCTCTTAGCACTTACCAAAAACTGATAGATAATATCTGTTGATTTATTATCTTTAACCATCATCCTGTTAATATCAACCAATTAATAAGTGTAGATATTTTTGCAAACTTTGCATTTCACTGACCACTAATAAATTGGAGATTATTTTCATACATGTATTGCTGATGTTTTTTTCTGCAAATTTTTATAGTCTGTCAAACTTTCAAAATGTTTTAGTTTAAGACTTTTGTTTGCTAAATAAGAAACTTTTGTCTATAATGTGAGTTGGATTTTTCTTATTTTTTGTCATAGAAGTTAATTTTTAATATGGCAAAATATACCTATTTTTTCTTTTGTTACCTATGGGATAGAGAGGTGTTCCTTACCCCCACAGTGTACATGTAGTTCCCTATCTTGTAAGTTTTTAAAAAAAATTAATTCCTTAAGTCATTTTGGTATTTATATTAAATTGTATTGTAACATGGGAGCCTTTTATCTTCTTTTTAACTGGCACTCAGCAATACCATCACATTTATTAGCTGAAACACCTTTTTTATTTCACTTAATGAAATTCCACCATTGTCACACATTTAAATATACTGATATATGTATATATGTTTCTACATTATTAATAATATTTCTTATATCTGTACTAAAACAATATAATGGTGATTCGATTTCAGTTGTTTATATTATAGTTTGATATCAGGCAGTACAAGTCTCTTTTCAGAGATTTATTGACTATTCTTGGGTATTAAATTGTCTATATGGTTAAATGAAAAGTTTGGGATTATGAGTTTAAATGCATTCAATTATCTTTATCAAGTTAAAAAAATTTTTTTTCCTAAATCCCTGGTGACTTAGCCTGAGTCCTCTGCATAACAGAGCCTGCGACAAAGAATCAAAGGATGGATACTTTATATAGGAAGTGCAAATATACGGCAATAAGAATGGAAAGAAAAAATAGGAGTAAGGAAAGATGAGAGGCAATGGGAAGGGATGCATTGCCATGTTAGTTACTGATTTAAAACAAGTCCAGGAAAAAAAAAATAGACTGCTCCAAAAGATTTTACTGGATGCTAAGGACTTCTTCCAAAGAGGTTCACAGAGAAACTTTTTCTTAGTGTAATCCATAAAGTGGGGAGAAAAGGTTTATTCCACAAGTGATTAATTCCTCCGTCTTCTCTGGTTGCCATAACCAGCCTTTCAGCAGCTATTTGGGATCATCCATCTATGCCCTGCAGTGTGGGGTTCAGTAGATGATGAACCATAATCCCAGGCATACAACCATTTGGTCCAGGTATGAGCTGGTGATAGAGGAGAGACTGTCCTCCCATCCCCAAGTGATTCTATTATTTAGAGTGTAGATGGACCACAGTGGGAAGGCTACCTATATTCAGGGTCTTTTAACATAGATTTTTAATTTCCATCCTAAGTATCTCTCTCTTGCATTGGTCTTCAAGTTTTATATTTATTCTTGTCAATAAATAAGTTTACTAAGGAGCCATTCATTTCCCCAGTACTTACACATTTGTTCTCATAAATTTGCAAGCAGTGTATTCTTATTTTAATCTCTTCTCTATAGATGTTTGTCTTATTTCTCACTCCCATTTTTTTCCTTTTTGATTGTCACTCTCTGTTTTTAATATTATAAGAGTTTTAGCTAATTCATTGCTCTTTTCAAAAAGAATCAGCTTTTGGATTATTCACCTTCGATTTTTTTTGTTTATTTTCTACATAATTAATGCTAACTTTTATTCTAAACATATTTTTAGTTTGTTTTCTTATACTGACATTAAACATTATAGTAATTTAGACATAGTCTTGTTTGAAGAAAGTGAGCTTTATAGAATAATGTCTTAACATTTCTTTTTATAATAAGCTTAAATCTTTTATGAGTTATTAGTCTAAAATAATGTTATAACCATCTGAAGAATGACTACAGATGATGACATTAACAGTATAAATTAAATTTACTTCTAGACATTGGAGAAACTTCAGTGAAAGATTTGTGTTCACTTTGAAAGTTAGGATACAACTAATGTAATAAGTATATATTAAAATGCCTAATAAATCTCAGTATTTCAAAGAAAAATAATAGGTACATATTTTCCAGAGTTTAAAAAGATACATCAGTTCACTGATACATCACTATTTCTAGTAGTAATTTTTAACTCTCTTTGCTATAAAATGTCCCATAATATTGAATCAAATATGAAAGTATAACAATGGATATGAACAGAGAATTTATACAAATCATGGTCTAGTTATTTAAAAATATCTAACGTATTTTTTAAATTAGATTTCCAAAATGTGCTCCGTGAAGGATTTTGTTCACTCACGAGCTCTTCCGTAAGTGATGTTTATATCAACTGAGCTCTGTGACTTTAAATGAACTTCCTCAGTGATTTTAACACCATTTCATAATTATTCTCTCTATATATCCTTTATAAATACTACATTTATTGTGATAAATCATGTTATATTTGCTATATTTCCTCTAGTAAGTTTGCTTAAGTCTTCACTTTGATGAAATAAAATTTGTATTTTAAGGCAGGGCAAGAAATTAAACAAAATTCTCTCTCTGTGTCCATTTGGGCCTCCTTCCTCCCTTCCTAATGGCCCATGTGCATCTGCATTACACACTAACCACAGCTTCTCAAAGATGGCATTGCCTAGGGAGGGTGGGAGGGAGGAAGACGCAAGAGCGAAGAGATATGGGAACATATGTATAACTGATTCACTTTGTTATAAAGCAGAAACTAACACACCATTGTAAAGCAATTATACCCCAATAAAGGTGTTTAACAAAAAAAACATAGAAAACAAACAAACAAAAAAAGATGGCATTGCCTGCTTGACCTTAAAGATCTACTTTTTTCCCTGTCTTCTGAAAGGAATAGCATTCTTTCCCAGCTCTGTAGGGGGTCATGGTGACTGGCTGATTGCTTTGTATGTGCTTACCTGGACTATGGACATTGACAGTATACTATATAGTCTGTACAGTTCAAGAATTACTTCAAATTGATTTTTTTTTTCGTCTAGTCCATTTGGCAACTTAGCTAAAGATGAAAGTCAGATTTTTCTCTCCTATTTACTTTTTAGAAGCTTTGCAGACTATAAATTGATTTCTCTTATAATTTTCCAAAATGTACTCTACTTTTAAAGCTCTTACTAGTTAGACATAAAAATTAAGGAATATATTTCAACCTTGATATGTGTGTGTGTGGGGGGGGGTGGGTAGAAGAAGGGGTCACTGGAGAATTTCAAAATCTGCCCCATTTTTCTCCTACAGTCTAATGTTTAACTCTCTTTAATCAACTTTGTTGAAGTCTATGTAAAAATCCCACTATTTGCCATATAAAAGCAATCTTCAGATGTAATCTATCTAGCCAATCAGAAAAAAAATTATCTTCATAATTCTAAAATTTTTAATTAAAGATATCTGAATTCTAAATAGATTTCTAAGTAAAAAAATCACATCACTCTAATGTTGGAAACAGCTAATGTATCTTATGTTTCTGATACATTCATATCCATCATTATTACATGAACAGTTATTTTATAATTATTTTAATGGTAATATATTTTTATAATTTTGTAAGTCACCTCAAGTACATTTTAAATTGCTTGATATAATAAACATAAGTATACATGTTAATAAGTCACTGAAAACTCAGCGAGATTTACATTTCTTTTCTAGCAGAAAGAACTAAAGAAATCTTTAAATATATATGTCTAATTTTTGAACTTTGTCTTACAAATTTTTATTCTAGATTTTTTATTTCAGCATCTTATCTCCAGAGTCCTTTTTCTCTTAAATTATATATTTGAGGGAATCCTACACCTGTGATAAAGCCTCAAATACCTCAACCTCAGTTTGTTCCTGACTGAACTATACGTCGTGAAAATGAAGACATATTTTGATTTGTGATCATCTTAGATTTGGTAAAATATACCAATCTAAATCTTTATTTTTCTAATACTCTTTTATAATCTTTGCCACGCACTATGGATTTAGTTGGAGACAAGGTCATAGTAATGAAAAAATAAGTGACAAACAGAACAGGAAGAGAAAGAAGAGAGGTAGATGAGACACCAGATTGAAAAATGCCTTGTGGAAACAGTTGATTCAGAACTTCAACAACAAGATCGCAGAGTTAAAAACCAAATTTGAGGGAGTAGAATTTCACACAGGTATCTCAAGGATATGAAATGGAAATTGGTGGAACAAATGGGCATCCAAATTTGTAAGGCAAACACGTGACTATAATCACTTTCTTATACCAACTATACAGACTTTGTTCCAAAAAATATTTAAGGTTGCACACTAGTAAAATTAACTTTGGTGATAATGAGAAGAAAGGTTTTCAACAACTCTGTGATGGTCTGAGAGTATAAAAGCATTGTTACCTCAAATATTGAATGTGATGGACTTCAGCAATGAATGTTCATGAGAGGAGGGTTGCCAGGAAGATGTTTAAAGCGAAGTGATAATGGCTCAAAAACATTGGGGGAATCCCTTTTCTGCTGTGCCTAAATACATAAATAATTTTATTCAAAAAAGAGATTTACAGCTCCTCTACACTGATAAGCAGAAGGCAAACTAAGGGTTGTAAAAAGGTATGTAGGCAAAAAATGTAGAGACTTGGAATGTTTTAGTTAGAGAATTGAAGAAATGTGATATGGTAGTCATCTGCAACTCACAAGCAGACAGAAGACACCTGGTGAAATATAGTGGAAGAAAAAATCCTTGCCAAAAACCAACGGAGGAAACGTACTCAAAGAGAATACTGGGAACAAGTAGATAAGCCAAGATCCGAGACTCTTTATGATTAAGTGAGAAAGGTACCTGAAGGGAGAAGCAGACACCGAACTTGTGAACACAGGCGAAGTCAAGTTTACAGGAAAAGGTGATGCTTTTGCCCTTGAAGTGCCTAGTTGCAGGTGATCCACAGAAGCTAGGCGAGGATGAATTGGAGTTTACGTAGCACACAGTGCATATGCATTATAAATGATTATATATCATTGCCAAGGTCCCAAAAAGCAAACTTGAAGAAGCAGATTGTGCATATAACTTACAAAGAAGTGCGCCTGGGAAAACTGATAAAGGTGTAGGGAAGGCTGGGCAAGAAAGAGGAAGAAGCCACAACCACACAAGTGTTTGATTTCAAGCCAGTCCCCCTACCTGGCAGAGGACTTCTGAAATGTTAGAAAGTCATTATTAAAAACTGCCCCAGGAAAACTGAAATTCCCAGGTGCTTTGGAGCCCAAGAGCAGACCTCTAAAGGTGTTCAGATATCAGCCAATGGAAGGGAAAGCACATCCAAGCAGAGGAAGAGGTGCCCCTAATGTAAAGTGTTCGAGAAGATCTAGGTGAAGCACTAACAATGTCTGTTGCATCATTTATAGCTAGCTGTTCATGTAGCCGATAATAACAGTATCCATGTTATGCTGAATTCTATTGTTGACAATAAAAATGGAGAAACAATTTTTCCACATTGTAAGGTTAATGGTTTTCAGGAAATTCTATTGTGATTTTCACATAGTTCTGAGTCCTGGGTTTGGGGTCCTGAGAACCCCAAAGTATTGTGAAATACAGATTGTTGGTTATATCTGCATAATGATCTTCAAGAGAGGGTTAATTCAGGAAAGCATCTTTCCTTAATAATTGGGCTTTACAAGGCATATTATCTGTCTGAATACATTCTGAACTATACTATGTAAATTTTTTAGAGAGTGATTACTAAAATTTGGATGACCTTTACTTTAAAGCCTATTAGGAATTGGAAGCAAAATTATTATTGCTGTTATGTTTGTATCTAATTATAATTAGGGAGTGTAACCACAGTGTGTACTTCCTTTCACCTTTTGCATGTAGAGACAACCCATGGGTAAGCAGCAGCAGTAAAGCATCACTGTCCAAATGCTATTTATCTGAGAGGATACTGAAAAACAGAATCTTTCCTTAGTGAGAAATAAGCAGGGACAATGGTACTAGATGGCAGTGATGGGTAGATATTTATTGGTTTCATACTTCAGAGAAAGTACAACTTCCTAAGAGTCTTGGCTTCTTAGAAAGTTCTAGTTAATTCATAGTCTTTTCTTGATATAAAGTTAGTGTAACACAAACACACTAAAAAGAGAATGAATGTTTGGAGACCATGTCTTCATCTCTGAAATTCAGAAGGCTGGTTCCAAAGTCCAAAATTTTATTGAGGGAAAAAGAGTAAAAGCCAATGAAATTGGAATTTGATAAACATGAGGAATCTATTACATATCTATGTGTTCTTGCTATAGGAATTTACTGCAGACAACTATTTTTTAATTTGAGCAAGACAGTCTAGTTCAGTGTTAGTTACTGGGGTGGTAGGTTTGTAAGGGATTGTTACAAAAAATGGATGAGATGTCTCTGTCCTCAAGGAACTTATGGCCCATTTTGAAAAACTCAACGAATAGTCAATGCGAAAACAGTATGATTCAACATAAATTAAATGCAAGAGGAATCATTCAAAGTCAGAGTCACCCCTTGCTACTATGTGAAATAATATCTCATGAAATTATATATAGCACCTTGCCAAAGAAGGGTTCCAGAAGGGGAGGAGCCTAAACTTAGCAAAAGATCAGTATAGAAGACTGAGAAATAAGCAAGAAATCAAGGCGTACAAAGACATCCAATGAAAGTTGGAGGCTTTGCCAGTCAGTGTGGTGAGAAACAGTACCAAACATACAGGTAATCCCGAGGTGTAGTCAGCACAGCCACAGCCCCAACCTAAAGGTACAAGAATGAGAGGCCAGGCTTGTCTGGGAGATGAGGGATGCTAAATGTGAAAAGGAAACATAGTGGCCATTTTTTCAGACTGAAATACACAGTCAAGTGCTTTTGTTCCAGGACCCCGGGGAAACCAAAATCCATGGATGTTCAAGTCCCTTATATAAAATGCATAGTATTTGCATATAGCATATGCACACCTGCCCATATACTTTAAATCACCTCTAGATTACATACGGTACCCATTACCATGTAAGTGCTACTTAAATAATTGCCTGAAAGCAGCAAATTCAAGTTTTGCTTTTTGGAATTTTCTGGATTTTTAAAAAAATATTTTTCATCTGCAGTTGATGGAATCTGTGGACCCAAAACCCATGGATATGAGGGCCAATTGTACCACATTTATTTGTCAGTTCTATTACTGTTGAACATTTGGATTATTTCAGTGTTATGCTCTTATGAAGCAAGTTGCTGTGAACTTTCTCATACATACAACTCTGTGCACATATGCAAAAGTTTCTCTGTGGCATACATTGGCATTGGCAGGATGTGGGGTAAACATATATACATATTATGTGTGTGTGTATATATACATACATATATATATGTATGTATCAATATGTGTGTGTATGTGTGTGTAGGTATATGTTTTTATAAACACACACCTGCAGGTGAATGAATGATATTTCCCTGATTACTGTTGTGGTTAAGTATGCTTTCATCTTGCTTCTCCTTCTGTGAAATACCTGTTCATATCCTCTGCCAAATTTTCTACTAGGTATTTAGCCTTTTCCTCCTTGATTTTTAGTAGTTAGAGTCATATTCCCCAAGATCAATCTTTGTCTCTTATATATGTTGCAGATACCTTGTACAAATTTTCTTGACTGTTTTATTCTCTTTATGATATTTTTGCATTAAGAAAAGTTCTTAATTTTACTGTAGTTCTATTTATGTCTGTTTCTTCTAGTATGTAGTTTTCTGATGTATCTGAGAAATCTTTGTCTATCTCAAGGTCATAAGACTGCCTTCTATAGTTATTTTAACAAGTGCTATAATGCTGCTTTTCACATTTGAGTATTCCCTTATGTGGGATTGATATATAATTTCTGTGAGGAAGTTATCTCTTGTAATTTCTCTCTATAGGGATATCTAGTTGTACCAGCATCATTTATTTTAAGTCTTTCCCATCCCCTAGGGATCTGCCAGCCATCACTCTCAAGTCTTCACATACACGTTTCTGTTTCTGTGTTGTCTACTGTGTGTTTCTAAGCCTGCACAGCCCCCTCAAAATTCCACTATCTTAATCACTACTGTTAACACTCTGACAGTTTACTCTTAATTGTAAGTGATTGCTGATGCTTTAGAATTATTCTTATCATTTTATATCATTTTTTATTTTCTCCCAGGAGGGGCCTAAAATGGGTGATTTACTTGGATATTTGCACCAAGTGACATATCTTTTTGTATCACTTGGGTATGACCTGACATTTTATTGTTTAAGGTGAATTAAAACTGTGTTTCTATTTTCTTTTTTTCTAATGAGATATTAGACTCTCTTTAATTTTGACTTGAGTTGCTGCTACTTGAAGCTGTTACATATATGGCAGTACAAACCAAAAAAAATTGCTTTTTTAAAAGTTATTTTTAAAAATTCCAGAAAAGCTGGAATTTTAGAGGCAAAAGGTAACTTTAAAAACACTCCTAATTAATTCTTCACTAATATATAGAGTCTAGAATGTGATTTTTAAAATAAGAAAACACATATGGATGTCTGTTGAAAATAAGAGTGACTGAATTCCTCCTGCATTGATCTCTCTTAGGGGTATGTTGGTGACATACAATAAGGACTTTTTGTGAGCATTTCTCTGCCTTACACGTATGTCCCTGTTTCTTCTTGCCCTGTTGTTATCACAGTTTGGTTGAATTCTAGCTCATCAAGAATCACAGTTTTGTTCTTCATTTAATTAAGACTATTAAAAGGAGCTGTTCTTCCTTCACTTGAGTAAAGCTGTAGCCTCCTAGTCACCTCTGCTCAGCATCTTCTTCCAATTAAATGTGAATCCTTTTTTGTCATAATTCTCACAAATGTGACAACTTAAAAAAATCTTTGATGTAGTGACCTTATTTTGGCTACTTGGTGGGAACTTGGCAGCTCACATTTACTTTGATTCTCCTCTTTGAATACCCTCTCCTTTTTCTGGAGTTTCTGTTTATCCACCACTTGATGTAATATATTGTGAGTAAAATTAATCACTAATCTTGTTTTTTTAACCTATTAAAGTTTCTAATTTATTTTTCATGACCAAAACACAGATAAATACACATAATATACAGGTCTATTTATATCTATCCAGAGTTTACTCCTCAACGGTTTTTAAATTTTTTTTCTTTTTCAAGAGGAAGTAATTTTCTTGGGATTACAGATATTCAATAAAAATGACTCATTTTATCTGTAGATGGCCTTGTGCCTGTATTCAAATATATAGGGCTAACCTAATTTTGATTAGTAATGTGACACTATGTAGACATTCAATCCATAGATAACAAACCATATACCTGATACCTATTTAGATATGTTTACAAATAGCTACTTGTTTGATTTTTGAAGTCAGAAGGAAAGAACCTATAGATGATTTATCAATGAATGCAATAGTTTTAAAAAATCTTCACAGGGATTTTTATCAAAAGTTTTAAGAAAAAACAAAATAGATGTATTTAGCACATCTAGATGTATTTAGCCTTTAGTAAAAAGGCTTTTAAGGCCTTTTTACTCTTATAAAACTTCTAACAGTGAAAAGTCCCCAAATCAGAAAGCTCTAAGGGCTTCCAATAATGGTGGCATGAGAAGGTTAGTGACTTTCTTCTGGAAAAATTAAGTCTAAAACAGGACAACATTTTAAAAAATAACTGTTTTGGGGGTACTGAGCATGGATTGACAAATATTTAAGGCAGACGGAAATTAGAGAAACATTTCTTTCTTGAAAAATTATTAGAGCTTTGGGGAAGCTTCTGGCTCCATCTAGCTCTTTGGTAAGAACTCTTCCTTTGCAGCATGAGGATGATCATGCAAATAAGTTTTCTTTTCAGAGGCAAGCTGACTTCATTTGGGCTGAGGGAGGGAAGCCCATGGTTTTTCCAGCTAAAAGCAGGAGAGTCAGTTGGAAAAAGAAGGGATACCCCTGGAGATTTGCTAGCCAAAATGTTCAGTCCTGGCATGCGGCAATCAATGGACTGGGCAGAACCTTTAAAGAGAGATCCTAGAAAAGAGAAAGCTATAGAAGCCCTCAGCAAAGCTCTCTGTACTCTCCTGCAGATGAGAAAACTATCCACGAGCAGAGGAGACCCCAGAGAAGACAGTGAAAAGTGAAAGCCAGGGAAGCCTTGTGAGCTGGTGGCAACTTCGACTGTGTTGCCTTACCCACAGTCTGATTAGGAGAGGGTAGGGGACTTCTGTGCCGAAGGTGTTTGAACACAACCTCTGTCCAACTCATTGGCTGACCTATTAGCTGTGCAGATACAGTGGCAATCTTTAGGTAGATAGGCTAAAAAAAAATCACAGTAAGCTTAAAAAACCTAAGTAGTTAAGTTAGTGCCTAAACACAATGGGAGAGACAGATTCTGAAGTTTAAGTACAGGCAAGTTACTTAAAAAAAAAAAAGAGCAACCTTCAGAAAAAAGTTTTTAAAAATCCAGACTTGCTAAGTATATTATCTAAAATATTCAGTTTTCAACATAAGTTACTGGACGTGCAAAGACATAAGAAAGAGTAATACTTAGATACAAAAGAGTCAAAAGAAACTGACCATGAAACATTCCAGGAGTTTGATTTAGCAAACAGAGACTTCAAAGCACTTATTATAAATATGTTCATAAAGTAAACTGTGTTAATTATGATTCAATATAGAGAGAGACTCAGAAAAAACAAACTGTAAAAAAGAACAAAATGGAATTCTGCAGATCAAAAATATAGTGATTTAAATGAAAAATTCACTAGGTATATTTAATTGCAGATTTGAAAGAGCATAAGAAAGGAAAAATAAGCTTGAAAATAGATTAGTGGAAAATATCCAATTCAAAAAAGAGAGAAAAAAGGTTTAAAGAAAAATTAAAAGAGGTTTGCTGACCTGTGCAATACAATCAAGCATTCCAACATAAGTTTAATGGGAGTCCCAGAAGGAAAAGAGATATTAAAAATGGTAGAAAAATTATTTGATAAAATAATGGTTTCAAACTTCCAGAATTTGATGTAAAACATAAATCTACTGACATAATAAACTCAGCAAACACAAAAATGACACTGACACATAACAGTTAAAAAGCTGAAAGCCAGAAACAAAGAGAAATTAGCAGACTATAGCTACCAATGTACAGAGAATAACAATGTGATTGAAAACAACTGTATTCTCAGGGGATAAAAAGGAAGGCAGTGGAATGACATATAAATTGCCAAAAGGAAAAAAAAAAAATCTATCAAAGAAAATTTCTCAACCAAGAATGCTAACCAGTTGCAGCAGGGTACCCTTTCTTATCTAGTGCATATGGCACATTCTCCAGGATAAATCAAATGGTAAATCACAAAACAAATCTATTGCATTTAAAATTATTAAAATTATGCAAAGTATATTCTCCCATATACTGATTGAAATCAGAAATCAGTAGTACAAAATAATCTGAGAAATCTCCAAGTAAATCTCCAATTAAATAACTCAACACTAATTAACCCAGGGGAAGTCACAAAAAAATTCAGAAAATATTTTGATTCGAATGAAAATGAAAGATAACAATACATGGATATAATGGAATACAGCAAAAGTAGTGCTTAGAGAAAACTTTGCAGATTTAAACACCTCCATTAAAAAGGAAGACCCAAAATTATTAATTTAAGCTTCTACCTTATGAATCTAGAAAATAAAGAACTCAAATTCAACACAACTAAAAAGAAGGGGGGAAATATCAGATTAAAAATCGATGGGATAAAATAGAAAATAGGGTGAATTATAGGGAGAGAAGAGAAAAAGAGACAGACAGACACAGATTATCAAAATCAAGAATGACAGTTCATCAATACAGATCCCAGAGCAATTAAAAGGATGAGATGCTACTTTTACAAATTATTTTACGTCAGTGAATACAATGAAAAAGAAAAAGTCCTAGAAACACACAAATATAGGTTTATAAGGTAGAAGAAAGACTTACGAACCTATATCAGGGAAAGGAATTGATTTAGTCCAGAAAAGTATCTTCAGAAGTGCTTCCCTACTCATTTTATAAGGTCTGTGTTACCCTGATATCCAACCAGATAAAGACAAAACAAGAGAATGAAACTACATACCAGTATATCTTGTGAACGTGAACACAAAAGTCTGTCATTAACTATTAGCAATCCAGCAAAATATAGAAATTGTCCTATATCATGAACAATGGTATTTATCCCAGAAATACAAGGTTGTTTTGATATTCAAAGAATAAAAGACAAAACCCATAAGATCATCTCAGTAGATGCAGAAAAATCATTTCATAAAAATATCCTTTCATGATTTAAAAAAATATTGACAATCTAGGGGTAGAAGGGATTTTATTAACCTAACACAGCATCTATGAAAAACATACAACCAATATCATACTTAAAGGTAAAGGTCTGAATGCTTTCCCCTTAAGATTGGGAAAAGAGTTAAGGATGTTCACTCTTGTCACTTCTAATCAGTATTTTACTGGAAGTTCTAGCCAATGAAGTAAGGCACAGAACAGAAATAAAAGACCTACAGATGGGAAAGGATGAAGTAAAACTGTCCTTATTCAATGATGACATAATCTTGTATGTAGAGATTTCTAAGGTTTAGGAAATATTTATATATCACCCTCCTACAGCCAATAAGCAAGTTTAACAGGGCCATGAGATAGATGATCATTATACACATATCTATTGTAATTCTATCTACTATTTACAGTTTCCAAAAGTGAAATAAAAAAAAATTCCTTTCATAATAACATCAAGATGAATAAAATACTTACAAATAATTTAACACATTTAATGAAATTTTAACAAAATAAATACAATTCCTATACACTGAAAACTATAAAACATTGCTGAAATAAAATGGAACACCACTTCTCAATAAAAAAGAACAGACTATTTATACATGCAATAATGTGAAGAAACATATAGAGGCAGACACATAAGAGTACATATTGTATGATTTCATTTATATGAAATTTCTTTAGAAGGCAAAATCATAAAAATTAGCTGGGTGGTACCCCGGAGCTGGGGAGGTGAGGGATCATTTCAGAGTGAAGGGAATGATATAAAACTGGATTGTGGTGATTAGCTGAATAATTTGTAAAGAACTTATTAAAGCTCACTGAAATGAACAAGTAAAATGAATAAAATTCGTGCAAAAATGAATAAATTTTGCCACAAAGTTATTTTAAAAAGAGAAAAATAGCCCTTTGATTATAAATAAAAATATTCTCTGAAACAAACAAATTACTGAGAGAAAAGAACAATGACAACACTAAAGATTTCCTGACATTCATTGAAAATGTTGAAACAAAACAAAGCCTGTAATATTACATTCAGAATCCATTCTGAAAATAATATAACCATAGATTGAGCATATAGATATGAAATTATTTAAAAATTGCCACAATAAAATTTTCAGAGTGCTAGGACATTAGCTATCTTAACAAATATTTTATTCCAAATTTATTTGGGTCTGAAGTACAGTATGAGGTCAATAAATATATTTTGATTGAATAAATGAATAAAAGTAATTTGCTACTTCTATTTAAGTCTCTGGTGATTTAATCTGGACTTTTATCTAAATTATTATTACATATTTGCATGCATTTGTTAGAAATATGAGACAACTTTGAATACAACAGTAATATCATTATTACTTACAGATTAAAGAGGAAATACATTTTGTTTGCTGTTATGTTTTCATTACATCTGAAGTGGATTAATAAACAGAAAGCAATTAATTGCTTCACTTGCTTCTGTAAAATGATATTCTTAGAGGACCACTAGGGTTTTGAATAAGAACTACTTAATTTAAGTAATTTAATTTAAGCATTATGTGATACTTATTGCCAACGAATAAGAAAATGTTACATTATTTTATATTAAACATTTTATTTATAATTGCAGGTGTCGCTTTCAATGATTTAATTGAAAAAATTTTTTAGAAAAACTTATTCTCTTAGGGTTTTGAGAAAAAGGAACTTCTCTTAAATTGGACAACAATCACAGTATCTGCATACATAGAACAATTTTATATTTGGTTAATTCAAATAAACACATAAAACTGAAATCATACTTACTCATTGTTCTCGAAGAGTATTGAACTACTGTACTAGGGCATTTTCATGAAAAATAATATATGAAAAGATATCCTTTCTCTCCACGTTCTTGTAGAGATTTCATATGCATCAGTTTGAGATATGCTATTGATGTCTTACTTCCCCATTTATAATAAACACGATAAACCATTCTCTCTACGCGGGCCTCTCACTGTCGTGGCCTCTTCTGTTGCGGAGCACAGGCTCCAGACGCGCAGGCTCAGCGGCCATGGCTCATGGGCCCAGCCGCTCCGCGGCATGTGGGATCTTCCCGGACCGGGGCACGAACCCGTGTCCCCTGCATAGGCAGGCAGACTCTCAACCACTGCGCCACCAGGGAAGCCCCCATTCTCTTTTTGACTTAGTTCAGGGAGACAGGCTTTGATCCAACTGCCTCTTGGCTAAGCCTCTAGACTCTGAGACTCAGATCAAAACTACTCATTCTAGGGATAAAGACGTTGAAACTCTGTGCTTCCCATGGAAAGGCGTTACAGTTCACTTTCTGTAAGTGTGCATATTATTAGAACATCTTTACTGCATTTTAAAAATGAGTATAAGCTAATATATAATGGTAAAAAAGCACCTTTGTCTTGTTTCATGTCAAAGGAATGAGTTTTCAATTAAGAAATTCTCCTTAAAATTTTAGTTTAATAACTTATTTGTGCTCTTCTGATTTTTGAATATAAAACAATATTCTTGATACAGTTTCATGTTAACGGTTATAATTCTAAAATTAAAATTAAAGAGCACTTTTTATATCACCATTTTTTGCCAGTGACATTAGCATTTTCTGGTGTCATCAGCCTAACTCCCTAATCTCTAAGAACCATGATCTACTAGTAAAATGAGCTTAAAATTAATCTAATTTTTTGTTTCCCTCATTGAGTTATGTTCCATACTTAATAACTGAACAATATATTTATATATACATCCCTAAAACAAGATAATAGTGATCTGTTTAAGAATTTTCTAGACATTCCACAAGTTCAAAATGCTGTAAAAGAGTGATCACTACGGGCTTCCCTTTGGTGGCGCAGTGGTTGAGAGTCTGCCTGCCTATGCAGGGAACACGGGTTCGTGGCCCGGTCCGGGAAGATCCCACATGTCGCAGAGCGGCTGGGCCCGTGAGCCATGGCCGCTGAGCCTGCGCGTCCGGAGCCTGTGCTCTGCAACGGGAGAGGCCACGACAGTGAGAGGCCTGCGTACCGCAAAAAAAAAAAAAGAGTGATCACTACAATGGTCTCGGTGTCCTTCCCTTCTGAATGGTGTCTTCTGGACTGAGCATTGGGATAGACAGTGTAAATGTCAAGTCTTGAAATTTACATATTTCTTACTTTCTACCGAGTTATCTATGAATCTTTACACTCTCACAGATTGTGCTTCCCCTGGCCTATATTTACTTTGAATACTTTTTTTGTCTAGGTTTATATTTTTATTACACTTATTTTGTGTGATTTTACCATAGTTATTGCATGAATATTATAATTATCAATATCCATTGCTTTTCTAGAGAGTAGTGACTCTGAAGGAAAGAAAACTTGGCTCCATTTTAATAAACTATTTAGAAACAATTTTATGCTTCTGTTTTAGAGGTGAAGGGTATTTCAAACCCTCTTTAGGCACTGTGAAACACATGAAGACTGAGGCCCTTAACCCTAATCTCTTCCTCATTATTTCACCACTCTCCTCTTCCATAAGCATTTCTAGGAAATTCAACATTTAACATGCACCTACCCCCCAATATAATGCTCATATAATTGCGAAATTGTAAACTAAAATTCAAATCCCTTTGAGGAAGTAAACATTGTAAACATATATTGCCAAACTCCTATTCAAAACAATAAATATGAACCATTTCAAACATAGATGCTTGGTATCCCATAGACACAGGCTTTAGTGTAGAGAAACCAAATGCTAAGTGGCTTATACTTATCCAATATACAAAACTTCTGTGATATATAAATGTATTTTCGGTGTTTCTCAGAGATGAATTATAGAAGAATATCACCAATAAATACAAAAACAAAATTGTTTTAAGTATTTGTCCTAGGCTTCCGGGAAGATGGCAGAACAGTAAGACGCGGAGATCACCATCCTCCCCACAGATACACCAGAAATACATCTACACGTGGAACAACTCCTACAGAACACCTACTGAACACTGGCAGAAGACCTCAGACCTCCCAAAAGGCAAGAAACCCCCCCACGTACCTGGGTAGGGCAAAAGAAAAAAAGAAAAAACAGAGACAAAAGAATAGGGACGGGACCTGCACCAGTGGGAGGGAGCTGTGAAGGAGGAAAAGTTTCCACACACTAGGAAGCCCCTTCGCGGGCAGAGACTGCGGGTGGCGGAGGGTGGGGAAAGCTTCGGAGCTGCGGAAGAGAGCGCAGCCACAGGGGTGCGGAGGGCAAAGCGGAGAGATTTCCGCACAGAGGATCAGGGCCGACCGGCACTCACCAGCCCGAGAGGCTTGTCTGCTCACCCGCTGGGGCGGGCGGGGCTGCGAGTTGAGGTTTGGGCTTCGGTCGGAGCGCCGGGAGAGGACTGGGATTGGTGGCGTGAACACAGACTGCAGGGGGTTAGTGTGCCACGGCTAGCCGGGGGGGGGGAGAGTCCGAGGAAAAGTCTGGAACTTCCGAAGAGGCAAGAGACTTTTTCTTACCTTTGTTTCCTGGTGCGCAAGGAGAGGGGATTAAGAGCGCTGCTTAAAGGAGCCCCAGAGACGGGCGCGAACCGCGGCTAAAAGCGCGCACCCCAGAGACGGGCATGAGACACTAAGGCTGCTGCTGCCGCCACCAAGAAGCCTGTGTGCGAGCACAGGTCACTATCCACACACCCCGCTTCCGAGGAGCCTGTGCAGCCCGCCACTGCCAGGGTCCCGGGATCCAGGGACAACTCCTCCGAGAGAACGCATGGCCCGCCACGAGCTGCTGCAACGTCAGGCCGGCCTCTGCCGCCGCAGGCCCGCCCCGCACTCCGTGCCCCTCCCCCCCCGTCCCCCCGGCCTGAGTGAGCCAGAGCCCTCGAATCAGCGGCTCCTTTAACCCAGTCCTGTCTGAGCGAAGAACAGACGCCCTCGGGCGACCTTCACGCAGAGGCGGGGCCAAATCCAAAGCTGAGCCCCGGGAGCCGTGAGAACGAAGAAGAGAAAGGGAAATCTCTCCCAGCGGCCTCAGAAGCAGCAGATTAAAGCTCCACAATCAACCTGATGTACCTGCATCTGTGGAATACATGAATAGACAACGAATCATCCCAAATTAAGGAGGTGGACTTTGAGAGCAAGGTTTATGATTTTTTCCCCTTTTCCTCTTTTTGTGAGTGTGTATGTGTATGCTTCTGTGTGAGATTTTGTCTGTATAGCTTTGCTTCCGCCATTTGTCCTAGGGTTCTATCCGTCCATTTAAAAAAAATTTTTTTTTCTTAATAATTATTATTTCAATAACTTTATTTTACTTTATCCTCTTTCTTTCTTTTTTCCTTCCTTCCCTCCTTCCTTCCTTCCTCCCTCCCTCCCTCCTTTCTTTCTTTCTCTCTTTCTACTTCTACTAATTCTCTCTTTCTACTTTTTCTCCCTTTTATTCTGAGCCGTGTGGATGAAAGGCTCTTGGTGCAGCAGCCAGGAGTCAGTGCTGTGCCTCTGAGAAGGGAGAGCCAACTTCAGGACACTGGTCCACAAGACACCTCCCAGCTCCACATAATATCAAATGGCGAAAATCTCCCAGAGATCTCCATCTCAACACCAGCACCCAGCTTCACTCAACGACCAGCAAGCTACAGTGCTGGACATCCTATGCCAAACAACTAGCAAGACAGGAACACAATCCCACCCATTAGCAGAGAGGCTGCCTAAAATCATAATAAGGCCACAGACACCCCAAAACACACCACCAGACATGGACCTGCCCACCAGAAAGACAAGATCCAGCCTCATCCACCAGAACACAGGCACTAGTCCCCTCCACCAGGAAGCCTACACAACCCACTGAACCAAACTTAGCCACTGGGGACAGACACCCAAAACAACGGGAACTACGAACCTGCAGCCTGCAAAAAGGAGACTCCAAACACAGTAAGATAAGCAAAATGAGAAGACAGAAAAATACACAGCAGATGAAGGAGCAAGGTAAAAACCCACCAGACCTAACAAATGAAGAGGAAATAGGCAGTCTACATGAAAAAGAATTCAGAATAATGATAGTAAAGATGATCTAAAATCTTGGAAATAGAATAGACAAAATGCAAGAAACAGTTAACCAGGACCTAGAAGAACTAAAGATGAAACTAACAACGATGAACAATACAATAAATGAAATGAAAAGTACTCTAGATGGGATCAATAGCAGAATAACTGAGGCAGAAGAACGGATAAGTGACCTGGAAGATAAAATAGTGGAAATAACTACTGCAGAGCAGAATAAAGAAAAAAGAATGAAAATAACTGAGGACAGTCTCAGAGACCTTTGGGACAACATCAAACGCACCAACATTCGAATTATAGGGGTTCTAGAAGAAGAGAAAAAGAAAGGGACTGAGAAAATATTTGAAGAGATTATAGTTGAAAACTTCCCTAATATGGGAAAGGAAATAGTTAATCAAGTCCAGGAAGCAGAGAGAGTCCCATACAGGATAAATCCAAGGAGAAATACGCCAAGACATATATTAATCAAACTGTTAAAAATTAAATACAAAGAAAACATATTAAAAGCAGCAAGGGAAAAACAACAAATAACACACAAGGGAATCCCCAAAAGGTTAACAGCTGATCTTTCAGCAGAAACTCTGCAAGCCAGAAGGGACTGCCAGGACATATTTAAAGTGATGAAGGAGAAAAACCTGCAACCAAGATTACTCTACCCAGCAAAGATCTCATTCAGATTTGATGGAGAAATTAAAACCTTTACAGACAAGCAAATGCTGAGAGAGTTCAGCACCACCAAACCAGCTTTACAAGAAATGCTAAAGGAACTTTTCTAAGCAAGAAACACAAGAGAAGGAAAAGACCTACAATAACGAACACAAAACAATTAAGAAAATGGGAATAGGAACATACATATCAATAATTACCTTAAATGTAAATGGACTAAATGCTCCCACCAAAAGGCACAGATTGGCTGAATGGATACAAAAACAAGACCCATATATTTGCTGTCTACAAGAGACCCACTGCAGACCTAGAGACACATACAGGCTTTAAGTGAGGGGATGGAAAAAGCTATTTCATGCAAATGGAAACCAAAAGAAAGCTGGAGTAGCAATTCTCATATCAGACAAAATAGACTTTAAAATAAAGACTATTAGAAGAGACAAAGAAGGACACTACATAATGATCAAGGGATCGATCCAAGAAGAAGATATAACAACTGTAAGTATTTATTCACCCAACATAGGAGCACCTCAATACATAAAGCAAATAGTAACAGCCATAAAAGGGGAAATCAACAGTAACACATTCATAGTAGGGGACTTTAACACCGCACTTTCACCAATGGACAGATCATCCAAAATGAAAATAAATAAGGAGACACAAGCTTTAAATGATACATTAAACAAGATGGACTTAATTGATATTTATAGGACATTCCATCCAAAAACAACAGAATACACATTTTTCTCAAGTGCTCATGGAATGTTCTCCAGGATCATATCTTGGGTCACAAATCAAGCCTTTGTAAATTTAAGAAAATTGAAATTGTATCAAGTATCTTTTCTGACAACAATACTATGAGACTAGATATCAATTACAGGAAAAGATCTGTAAAGTATACAAACACATGGAGGCTAAACAATACACTACTTAATAACGAAGTGATCACTGAAGAAATCAAAGAGGAAATAAAAAAATACCTAGAAACAAATGACAATGTAGACACGACGACCCAAAATCTATGGGATATAGCAAAAGCACTTCTAAGAGGGAAGTTTATAGCAATACAATCCTACCTTACGAAACAGGAAACATCTTGAATAAACAACCTAAACTTGCACCTAAAGCAATTAGAGAAAGAAGAACAAAAAAAACCCCACAGTTATCAGAAGGAAAGAAATCATAAAACTCAGATCAGATATAAATGATAAAGAAATGAAGGAAACGATAGCAAAGATCAATAAAACTAAAAGCTGGTTCTTTGAGAAGATAAACAAAATAGATAAACCATTAGCCAGACTCATCAAGAAAAAAAGGGAGAAGACTCAAATCAATAGAATTAGAAAGAAAAAGGGGAAGTAACAACTGACAGTGCAGAAATACAAAAGATCATGAGTGATTACTAGAAGCAACTCTATCCCAATAAAATGGACAACCTGGAAGAAATGGACAAATGCTTAGAAATGCACAACCTGCCAAGACTGAATCAGGAAGAAATAGAAAATATGAACAGACCAATGACAAGCACTGAAATTGAAACTGTGATTAAAAATCTTCCAACAAACAAAAGCCCAGGACCAGATGGTTTCACAGGTGAATTCTATCAAACATTTAGAGAAGAGCTAACACCTATCCTTCTCAAACTCTTCCAAAATATAGCAGAGGGAGGAACACTCCCAAACTCATTCTACAAGGCCACCATCACCCTGATACCAAAACCAGACAAGGATGTCACAAAGAAAGAAAACTACAGGCCAATATCACTAATGAACATAGATGCAAAAATCCTCAACAAAATACTAGCAAACAGAATCCAACAGCACATTAAAAGGATCATACCATGATCAAGTGGGGTTTATTCCAGGAATGCAAGGATTCTGCAATATACGCAAATCAATCAACGTGATACACCATATTAACAAACTGAAGGAGAAAAACCATATGATCATCTCAATAGATGCAGAGAAATCTTTTGACAAAATTCAACACCCATTTATGATAAAAACCCTGCAGAAACTAGGCATAGAGGGAAATTTCCTCAACATAATAAAGGCCATATATGACAAACCCACAGCTAACATCGTCCTCAATGGTGAAAAACTGAAAGCATTTCCACTAAGATCAGGAACAAGACAAGGTTGCCCACTCTCACCACTCTTATTCAACATAGTTTTGGAAGTTTTAGCCACAGCAATCAGAGAAGAAAAGGAAATAAAAGGAATCCAAATCGGAAAAGAAGAAGTAAAGCTGTCACTGTTTGCAGATGACATGATACTATACATAGAGAATCCTAAAGATGCTACCAGAAAACTACTAGAGCTAATCAATGAATTTGGTAAAGTAGCAGGATACAAAATTAATGCACAGAAATCTCTGGCATTCCTATACACTAATGATGAAAAATCTGAAAGTGAAATCAAGAAAACGCTCCCATTTACCATTGCAACAAAAAGAATAAAATATCTAGGAATAAACCTACCTAAGGAGACAAAAGACCTGTATGCAGAAAACTATAAGACACTGATGGAAGAAATTAAAGACAGTACAAACAGATGGAGAGATATACCATGTTCTTGGATGGGAAGAATCAACATTGTGAAAATGACTCTACTACCCAAAGCAATCTACAGATTCAATGCAATCCCTATCAAACTAGCACTGGCATTTTTCACAGAACTAGAGCAAAAATTTCACAATTTTTATGGAAACACAAAAGACCCCGAATAGCCAAAGCAATCTTGAGAACAAAAAACGGAGCTGGAGGAATCAGCCTCCCTGACTTCAGACTATACTACAAAGCTACAGTAATCAAGACAGTATGGAACTGGCACAAAAACAGAAAGATAGATCAATGGAATAGGATAGAAAGCCCAGAGATAAACCCACGCACATATGGACACCTTATCTTTGATAAAGGTGGCAGGAAAGTACAGTGGAGAAAGGACAGCCTCTTCAATAAGTGGTGCTGGGAAAACTGGACAGGTACATGTAAAAGTATGAGATTAGATCACTCCCTAACACCATACACAAAAATAAGCTCAAAATGGATTGAAGACCTAAATTAAGGCCAGAAACTATAAAACTCTTAGAGGAAAACATAGGCAGAACCCTCTATGACATAAATCACAGCAAGATCCTTTTTGACCCACCTCCTAGAGAAATGGAAATAAAAACAAAAGGGACCTAATGAAACTTCAAAGCTTTTGCACAGCAAAGGAAACCATAAACAACACCAAAAGACAACCCTCAGAATGGGAGAAAATATTTGCAAATGATGCAACTGACAAAGGATTAATCTCCAAAATTTATAAGCAGCTCATGCAGCTCAATAACAAAAAACTAAACAACCCAATCCAAAAATGGGTAGAAAACCTAAATAGACATTTCTCCAAAGAAGATATACAGACTGCCAGCAAACACATGAAAGAATGCTCAACATCATTAATCATTAGAGAAATGCAAATCAAAACTACAATGAGATATCATCTCACACCAGTCAGAATGGCCATCATCAAAAAATCTAGAAACAATAAATGCTGGAGAGGGTGTGGAGAAAAGTGAACCCTCTTGCACTGCTGGTGGGAATGTAAATTGATACAGCCACTGTGGAGAACATTATGGAGGTTCCTTAAAAAACTACAAATAGAACTACCATATGACCCAGCAATCCCACTACTGGGCATCTGCCCTGAGAAAACCATAATTCAAAGAGTCATGTACCAAAATGTTCTTTGCAGCTCTATTTACAATAGCCAGGAGATGGAAACAACCTAAGTGTCCATCTTTGGATGAATGGATAAAGAAGATGTGGCACATATATAGAATGGAATATTACTCAGCCAGAAAAAGAAACGAAATTGAGCTATTTGTAATGAGGTGGATAGACCTAGATTCTGTCATACAGAGTGAAGTAAGTCAGAAAGAGAAAGACAAATACCGTATGCTCACACATATATATGGAATTTAAGAAAAAAATGTCATGAAGAACCTAGGGGTAAGACAGGAATAAAGACACAGACCTACTAGAGAATGGACTTGAGGATATGGGGAGGGGTAAGGGTAAGCTCTGACAAAGCGAGAGAGAGGCATGGACATATATACACTACCAAACGTAAGGTAGATAGCTAGTGGGAAGCAGCCGCATAGCACAGGGAGATTAGCTAGGTGCTTTGTGACTGCCTGGAGGGGTGGGATAGGGAGGGTGGGAGAGGGGAGACGCAAGAGGAAAGAGATATGGGAACATATGTATGTGTATAACTGATTCACTTTGTTATAAAGCAGGAACTAACACACCATTGTAAAGCAATTATACTCCAATAAAGATGTAAAAAAAAAAAGTATTTGTCCTATTAAAATCTTCCATCCTATGAATTTAACATAGATTACATTCTTTGTAATTTTACCTGTTAAACAGCTAGAAATTTTATAGACCTTCTCTTAAATACTTTACTCCTTTAAATTCACTTTCTGTTCTTCAGCCTGGATTATTTTTATTCACTGGTAAAGGGCACCTTAGTTTTATAGCACCTGTCAGTATTGTGGGTGATAAGTTTCTCTCAGTACATTTGGATAGGAGTTGGTAGAAGATATCAGTGCATTGTAAGGCCAGTCATCCTTTTGCCCAGAAACTTACTAAATCCTTTTTATAACACACTTCATCATTCCTATCTACAGGCCTGATAACCAAGGCTTTTTGCACGGCAATGGTATAGTTCAGCTCTTCAAGCAGGTTTTATCCCAAATAGAACTAATAATGTACATTCAGTAGAAGATGGCTAGGTAATAAAATCCACAGACATTTCTATTCTTTATTTGAATGTTACATTTGTTTCCAATGAGTTTGTGTATACAGTATAAATGTACACATCTATAATGTGTGTGTGTGTATTGTATGTGAATGAAAGTTGTGGTGGGATCTAAAATCTTTTAGAGTCAAATGTTGCTAAGTCCTTCTCAGATATGATCTATTTACATGTGTCTTTTATATGTTATACAAAGGTTTTATATATTATATATATGTTATATACTTGAATTTTTATGTATATGTAATATAAGTAAATATAAAACTTTTGGAAGTTACCTTTATTTATTTATTTTGTGGTATGCGGGCCTCTCACTGCTGTGGCCCCTCCTGTTGCGGAGCACAGGCTCCGGATGCGCAGGCTCAGGGGCCATGTTTCACGGGCCCAGCCGCTCCGTGGCATGTGGGATCCTCCCGGACTGGGGCACGAACCCATGTCCCCTGCATCGGCAGGCGGACTCTCAACCACTGCGCCACCAGGGAAGCCCTGGAAGTTACCTTTTTAGAGAAATTTGGAGCACCTGATGTGAACTACCAAATTAGATTTAATTTCATAAACCTCATAAAGTATTCTAATAAAGCTTACCTGTCCTAAAGTAGAAAAAAATGTATATAGGACTTACTTATGAACAAATAAAATATTGAAAATAGGAAAGGAAAGCAACAATAAAGTCCAATATCCTTCTCTTGGCTTTTATATACTCACATGATTTGTCTTCTCCCTAATTTTCTGATTGCAAGTCCGGCTAGTCTCTCCTTTATTTATGAGTTTCTAATTAAGTTGGTCTCTTAATTCCTAAACTTCTAAGTTTGTATTACTTTAAAGCTTTTGTGCTTACTTTCTACTGTTTCCAAAAGACTCTATCTCTTTGGACTTTGGTAAAGTCTTTGCCTCCGGTCTTAAAATCTCAGATTAAATGCCACATCCTCAAAATAGTCTGCCTTGATCACTCTTTTGGTAACATGTGCCCCAGCTATCGTGTTGTATTATGTTATTTGCTTTTATTTTCTTCCTAAGAATTATCACTTTCTGAAATAATCGTATCACTTACTTGCTTACTTGTTCATCTTCTTTCTACCACATGTCTTCAGCACAAAGAACAATGTTTAGCATGTGTTAGTGCAAAGTAAATATTTACTAAGGAAATGCAGTTGTTGAACCCTTCTTTCTATTTCTTCATTTGACAGTAAACTCCACGTGAATAGGAAACATATCTATACTTGTTGATCCTCCATCACCAGCAGCTAGCAAAGTATTTGGAACATATTGCACACTTCATACAGTTTAGTTGAACAAATGAATGAAATGAAATAAATCCTCCGTATTAATAAAAATAATCTGCTAGAAAAACATTAAATAATATATGAAAGAATACTCAGACTTGGTAATAACAAGAGATCTTCCAACTGAAACATTAAAAAAAAGTCTGATCAGCGTGTCAAAACTGCTTTTTAATAGGTATTATACAATACTGTCAAGTATGTGCAGAAAAATAGGCATGTTAAGAACATTTAGAAAGTGAAGGGTATTTTTTTCTCCATTTCTCTCTATTTCTAGATATAAAGCTAAACCCTCTTTTTAAGTTTTGTTGGGGTGCAGAGCAGTACTATCTCCCCTAAGGAGGTTAAAATGATCAGATACTGTTTATCTTGGCTAAATGTCTAGGCGGATTATCTTCACATGATGTGGGGAAGGCCAATGAAATGTTGTGGTCAATTCATTCCGTTGCTTCAGAAGACTAACTTCTAGAACAACTTCAACATCTCTGTAGTTTAATAAAGTTTGTTTTCTATTTATACAAAATCCAATCAGTGTATGACCTTCCCCATGGTCGTTCCAGTCCCAAGATCCTTCCACCTTGTAACTCCATGCTACTCGTGACAAAATCTTCTCAGACTGGAAACATAATAGAGGATCACCTGCAAAAGTGATGCATATTCCTCTTGCACATATTTCCTTAGCCAGAACTCAGTGACGTGGCGTGGTCCATGTAAAGAAAGCTCTTATAATTATGTGCAGAAGAGGTGGAGTAAGAAAGTCTGGTGAGCAAAATAATATTTGTAGACATATTTAGGGAATAGTTTTTCATCTATCAAAAGTTAATAGTGTGCACCATTTTTTCCTACAGTCTCATTTTTACAACTGTCTTCTAGAAATATGGTGAAACTCCATTCTAACACAAAAGTGATATCTAAAAAAGTCAGTGACAGGGAGTGGCTTATGAAATGGCAGGATAAACATGTCCAGCTAGTTGGCCAATAGCTCCTGTAGTCCAGCTGCTCAATCCATCTGAGTCCTATCTGTGACCTGTCATGTACCATCTGATTGTAATTGTCAATTCTGGCTTAAATATTGTTGGAGAAATTTCTGAGACTTGTGGTTGGCTAAGATTTTCAAAGAGTGGCAGTAATTGCAGGAATTTCACAGCTAGGCAACACACATTTTGTCAACCCATTCCAGACAAAATATTTGGACCAGTGGAGTACTGGGAATGTAGCTCAGTTCAAGAATGCAAAGTGTTGTAATTCATTTTCCAATCGCATTATATCCAGATTGACGTTGTTCAATGCAACCTGTTAAAATGTTTTTTTGTCTCTTCATATATATACGTGACACTATTTGTACAATAAATTTATACATTGATTGTAATTAAATGGAAACAATGTATATCTCCCAAAATGCTAACATACAAGGTGTTTACTTATGAATTATAGAATAAAAATAGTAGTTAAGGGCTTCCCTGGTGGCGCACTGGTTGAGAGTCCGCCTGCCGATGCAGGGGACACGGGTTCGTGCCCCGGTCCGGGAAGATCCCACGTCCCGCGGAGCAGCTGGGCCCGTGAGCCATGGCCGCTGAGCCTGCGCGTCCGGAGCCTGTGCTCCACAATGGGAGAGGCCACAACAGTGAGAGGCCCGCATACCGCAAAAAAAAAAAAAAAAAAAATAGTAGTTAAAAAGAATGAGTTAATCTATAAATATTGACTTGAAAAGGATGTCAACAGCATATGATTAAATGAAAGGAAATTAATTGCATACCAAGGTATATGAAATAATAGCATTTGGGGAAAAAAAAGATGTATATAAATATTTACAGAGTTTTATAGTTTTTCATCTTGTTATAGTTGGTTTACCCAGGTGATGTTTTATTTTAAGCATATTAGTTGACTTCCCTCACTATATTTCCATTTTGTTTATGTTAATGTGCTTACTAGTTTTAAAAAATTAACTATTTTATTTTCTTGGTATATTATTTCTCTCTCCCCTTACACCTTCTCCCATTCATTCAGTATGATCATTCTCAATCCAGGAGAAGGGACATAAAGCAAAATGTAGAAGAAAAAAATGCTATTTATTTATCTGTTTGTTTGTGAAAGTCTAGGTTATTTTGGCCATGGAAAGAAATCTGGTACAAAGAAGATATCTGAGAGAACACACAAAGAGTAACACAGAAACTTCTCACAGCTCTCATCCAACCTCACCAAATCATAAACAGATTGTAAGGATAAGCTGTTTTTTTGCTGATATAGTTATCTCCACCCCTTCTCAGCCCCCAAATTCTGATTTTTCCAGGAATACACAGCAGAATGCTCAGAAAGATGTTGAAATCTGAGAACAGAGTAGACTTAAGATCTGCTTTCTATGGAAGTGGCAAGATCCTGGGAACTAGCTGTGTGGTGTATTTAGACTGACAGCATCTAAGGCAGCAACATCTAATGGTACCACATTTGTAATTTAAAATTTTTTTGGTGACCATACTTAAAAAGGTAATAAGAAATAAGTGAAATTAATTTTAATAATATATTTTACTGAACCTAATATAACCAAATGTAATCATTGCACCAAACACAAAGGAGTCAATCTAAAAATCTTTGATGAGATATTTTACTTTTTTTCCATATTGTCTTCAAATTCTGGTATGTATTTTATACTTACCACACAGCTCAAATCCAACTGGACACATTTCAAGTGCTCCATAGTCACATGTGGTGAGTGGCTCCTGCACTGGACAGCACAGATGTCACAGCAAAGCATGGCATGGGGTGACAGAGTGGCACCCATGCAACCAGTGGTGTCATCAGATTGAAGGAAGAGCCATGGCAGGACAAACTTACTGGGAATGAGAGCAGGCTGGTTCAGTGGCGGAATCTTGCGAGAACTTTGACTCAGAGTAAACCCAGGAGCTTAGACTCAAACCAGAACAAGGAAATGACTAAAACTAAGGTTCCACTAGCCCAGCAGAAGGAGGGTTTGAAATAGGTATTGTCTAGTTGTGGAAATAATATAGGTTATGTTTCTTGGATTGAGATTTATAAGTACATAATTAATTAAACAAAGAAGAAAGTTCAAAAAGGTCAAACTATTTACTGGGAAGTAGTTTGGACCAGGAAGAGAGGACTTTTACCTTTCATTTTTGTTTTCTGCCTTAGAAATATAAACATTTCAGAGAAAGTTGTAAGGAATGAATCATTTTTCTTTGTTTTCTGGGGAAAATTATATTTTTTAATATGTTTCTGGATGATAATGACTGATATCATTCTACTTGTCTGTTTAGGTCTTGAGGTGAAGATTTTGGGAACAGTGTTCTTAAGTAGAAATTTCATTTAAGTAACATAAATTTAGAAGCAATTCCTATAATTTTTACATTCTTCTATCAGTATTTGAGTACAAGCAGGATATTAAACATATAGAACATGTTATCTTATTCAGAATGATTTTTATTATTTCTGCATCTTTAAAATTTGTTTTCTTTTTCAGTAACCAGTAAAATAATAGAGCATATATTTATAACTTAGATGTTTATAAGTCTAAGCTATTGAGCTTAGCTATTGAGCTATTGATCATAATAAAAATAACTGTTCAGCCAGAGATTTCAAGTTACTTCTCAATGAGATAAAATTGGAGCAATTCAAATTAGTAACAACTATTTTGCCCTAAATTAAAAAAAATAAATGTAAAACTATGACAGGGTTTCAAAGATTGGGAATTATAAGAGAACCCCATAAAAAGATCTTGTCTATGCTGTATAATATTATCACATCTAGCCATATGTGGCTGTTTAAATTTAATTAAAAAAAAATTCACGTCTTCAGTTACACTGTCCAAATTTTAAGTACTTTGTAGCTGCATGTGGGTAGTGGCTCCAGATTGGACACTGCAGATATAAAACTTTTCCATCATTGTAGATAGTTTTATTGGACACCACAGGTAGATCTCTAAGCTGACAATGCATTTAAATGTTCATCACTTTACTGGGCAAATGTTAATCCTTCAATAAAAAGCTAGAAATTATTAAAATTTATTTTCATGGATAATAATACACAAAGATGATATTTTATGAAATCCATAAATGCAATATTATCAATAATAAATGTAAAAGGACAGAATGTTTTTTTTACTAGTTACGTGGTAGAAACAATGGGAAGGAATTCCTGCTTCCCCAAATATTGTTCTAGGCACACAAATCTTGTTACAAGAATATCGCAAGCTTTTATTGTTGTTTTAGCATATTGCTGTGCCACTCATAAAGGTGAGGCTTTACCATTTCTGTGGCCATTTATCCAGAAATAGATGACGGCTTACATGAAAACAATGGAGTTGAGATGAAGGGGATTAAAGCTATAAGTCAATGGGATAAGATATTTTTCCATCATTTAAACAATGGACAGATCAAGAGATAAATAATATCCTGGAATAAAGCTGGTGTTCACTACGAAAACTGGGAAGTGAAGAATCACCACAGAGCTACATACGTATATATTTTTTTGTCTTCCTGGGATCTCGTGTAGAATGTGCCAGAAAGCTTTGGAAGCCATTTTTCTCTAGCTCGATAAGAGCCACTTTCTTACTTACATTCTTTGTATTCACTTTCATTCCAGTTTTGTTGGAAAAATTTTTCAAACTCCTGATTCGTACAGCTGCACCAAGGGTATAAAAATCTGGACTTTTTTCGGATTTGAGACTTCCAATGTTGAAGTTTACCAAAGCCCAAGAATTAAAATACCCTGCCGCCCACACCCATGGGTGTTGCTGTGCACACACAGGGATATATTTCTTCCAGTACTGAAATTTGCAGGTTTTATGTGCTTTATTTCATAAAGGAAACTCATTTTGAGAAGTAAGATAATTTATTTTCCCTGTGACTTTCTTTGTATGCAACTATTATCCGATTAGACACAAATTCTATAAGAAAATAATTAAATAAATTTAAATTGAAGGAGGATATCTATGATGGTATCTTAGAAATAGAAAGCAATGTCTCTAATCCTCACAGAAGCACATTTCTATTATTTCTCATATTAATTTGACTTAATAGCATCGTTTCTATCTCTAACAACCATAAGCATCTGAGGGAACCAATAAGCTGTAAATAATGCACTTTCTCCCTTGAAGTCATGTTATTGAAGTACCAGTTACTTCAAAATAAATCACATATTTATTTCACAAGCTGTTAGTACTAGGACCACCTTGGAAAGAGTTTAATAGGACTATAGGAATATAGCATAATTATGGAAGTTCTTAAAGAAGCACTTGTTTAAGAATAGGTAATTATGGAAACAAATATTTGTACCTTAAGCAGCTACTGTTTGTTTTACTACTGTCTTGTTATTCCTAAAAGTTTAATTATTAAATTTATTTTTCTTTAATATTAATAATTGGCCTTTACCAGATTTCTTTCCATGGCAATGCTATAATGTATTTACTGATTTCCCCCCCCCCAAATTTTCTACTTAATTAAGCTCCAACCTAATGTCACTGGTTTAAAAACAGAAAAAATAATTACTTCTGTAGGAATAGCAATTCTCAAAGGGCTACTTACTATGTGTCTTGAATTTTCTCTACTAGTTCAAGAAAGGGTAGCATCACATTGAAATGTGTAATACATAATTGGTATAGTGCTGATTGTATTTGTATAATTTAATTCTCAAGTGATATTGCAATATAGGCATTATGATTCCTTCTTACAAATGAAGAAAATGGGTTAGAAATATTAAATGACATTCCTCAGCTAATAATGATGACGATGGAGGCAAAATGTACAGTGTGGAGAAGATAGTCAATAATTATGTAATCTCTTCGTATGGTGACAGACAATAACTAGACATCGTGATGATCATTTTGAAATGTATAGAAATATCGAATCACTATGTTGTGTATCAGGAACTAGCATAGTGTTATGGGTAAACTATACTTCAAAAACAAACAAACAGACTTATAGAAAAAGAGATCAGGTTTGTGGTTACCAGAGGCATGGGTGGGGGAATTGGATGAAGGTGGTCAAAAGAGAAAAACTTCCAGTTATAAGATCAACAAGTACTGGGGATGTGATGTTAGGGCATTTTTGTTAGGAGAAAATCCTCACATAGAGGGTGCTGGTTGTGAATTGTGAAGTATCCTGAAGTACCTAGGAGTCTGTTTTTCTATCATTTCCACTAAAGTTATCCTAAAATAAAAACAGAATAAATTAAATTCACATGTCCTATCCCCTCAGATTTTAATTTTAAAATAAGTCATTATTTATTTACCAGATCAATTAAATAACATTGTACCTTAAAATTGTAAATTATATAAAATCATAGTTCTATAAAATGAGACTCAATGGCAACCTTGAATAATGTCAAAGAATAAATGTACCTGACAAGTTAAATAGGCAAGAAAGGCTTTATCCAAAACTAGTACAAGAGGAGAGAGAGCTTGAACTCAACTCCTATGGAACAAAAAATGAGAGAGTTTTAAAGCATTGGGATGAGCTGGTGGAAAAGTACAGGAAGACCTTAGCAGGAGGTGGGAAACTATAGTGAGGCATTCTGTGTTTGTTAACTGTTCCTTAATGAAAGTTAGGTTCCTGACCTCCCACAGTTACTAGGAGATAGGGGAGCTGTCTTCTTTGATGGCTACATTTCAAAGGGATGTCTCCCAGGTCCTTGAGACACACATTCTTAGTTTTGTAAAAAATTAATAAGCAGAAACCTCGATGAAATAGATTTGGGAGGCCAGACTGGGGAGCTCTCATGCCCTGCTACAAAAGCAGAGCCCAACAGGAAAAAGTAGGACTCCTTTTCCAAGAGGGATTCAGCCAGTGAAAAGCCATGACTCTTTGTTTACTACAGCCTTCCCAACTTCCTTTTTCTCTCTATAAAGGCACTCTCCTTCCTTTGCTGTGTGGGAACTTGCACGGGGGCTCACCATGGTTGCAGACCCCGAATTGCAATTTTCTTCTGATCCCAAATAAACCTATCTTTGCTGGAGAAATAACTGGCAGTCTATTCATTTTAGGTCAATAGTTTATAAAACTGGCAAGAGGCTGAGAGAAAGTTTATATCTCAAAGGGTCAGAGCAAGAATTTACAATCAAATTTTTCTAAAGTAAATGCTTTAAAAAAGGGAGGCTAGGGCATAGAGTCAGGAAGAAGCCTGTTTAAAATGTAGCCAAGTTGAGGGAAATGTTAAGCCTGTCTTGGTCAATACTTGATATCCACTGTTGCAGTCTTTTGTTGTTGTTGTTAACTTTTAATTTGAAATAACTTTAGGCTTAATCCAACCTCTCCCCCAAAATTGCATAAGTAGCACAGAGAGTTCCCATAGCTCTTTCCCAAATTCTACTGTTATCTTCTTACATAATCACAGTACAATTGCAGAAACTAGGAAAGTAACATTGATGCAATACTATTAACTATGTTACAAAACATATTTGAATTTCACCAGTTGTCCACTAACATCTTTTTTTTTCATCCAGGATCCCATTTAGTTGTCATATCTCCTTATTCTCTTTCATTCTGTGACAACTTGCAGTATTTGTGTGGGTGTCTTTGATGACCTTGACACTTTTGAAGCCACCTAATCAGGCTTTTTTGGCAAACTGCCTCTCAATTTGGGTTTGTCTTATGTTTGCACATGATTAGATTGGGGTTATACAGTTTGGCCAAGGGTGTCACTGAAATTATGTTTTTCCCCTCTCAGTGCATCAGGGTGTGCCTGATGTCAATATATCTTATTACTGGTGCTGATACGTTGATCACTTGATTAAGGTGGTGTCTGCCAGTTTTCTTCACTGTAATTACTATTTTTCCCTTTATAACAAGTTAGTATCTTCTGAGGATATATTTTGAAGCTATGCAAATATCCTTTCTCTTATCATATTTTGCCCACTAATTTTAGCAACCATTGATGGTTTTTTGCCTGCAACAATTATGACTGTGACATTTGCTAATAGTGACTTTTTATTTAATTTCCTCCCAACATTTATACATTAAAATTATGCTGTAAGAAAGAATATTCCTCTTCCCTCAATGGCTTCTGTTTTTCTTTCTTCATTTATCTTTATCAGATGGACTTGTGGATACTTATTTTATTCATGTGGCTTGAGCCACCATGTAAGCTCTCCTGAGGCCACCATGCTGTGAAAAATCCCCAAATAGCTGATGCAGAGGGACCACAGAGATAGTCCTGAGGTGACAGGAGGTGAGTGAAATGTTCCAGCTCCAGTCTGATTGCCGCTGCAGGAGGGACTTCGCCTTAGAAATGCCCTGCTGGGTCCTTCCCAAACTCCTTACTTACAGAAACTATGAGACATCATAAAACGATTGCTGTTTTAAGCCACGAAGTTTGGTGGTAATACTCATATTGTACTTTCTAACCAGGGTCTTCACTGGTTAACATGGGTAGTCGCGGCTTGTCTACCCACCTCAATAACTCATTCTTCTACCTTGCTTACATTTCTAACACAATCTAACTTGCCATATAGTTTGCATATTTGTTCTTGTTTATCTCCAGTAAAATGTAAACTTCTTTTTGATGTAAGCAATGGCTTTTTTTGGCCATACTGTTTACTGCTGTAGCCCCAGTGGCTGGAAGTATGTCTGGCACTCAGTGACCACTGAATAAGTAGTTATTGAGTGAATAACTAAAAGTGGTCAATAGGGAGATGATAGAGAGAAATAATAGATAGCTGCATACAGATAGATTAAATGAAAAATGATAAAAGCAGTAAAGAATATGTGGTATAGAGAACAGTATGGTGGTCCCTTAAAAAACTAAAAATAGGACTTCCCTGGCAGTCCAGTGGTTTATACTCTGCACTTCCACTGCAGGCGGAGCCAGTTCGATCCCTGGTCAGGGAACTAAGATCCCGCATGCCATGTGGCATGGCCAGAAAACAAACAAGGGCTTCCCTGGTGGTGCAGTGGTTGAAAGTCTGCCTGCCGATGCCGGGGACACGGGATCGTGCTCCAGTCCTGGAAGATCCCACATGCCGCAGAGTGGCTGGGCCCGTGAGCCATGGCCGCTGAGCCTACGCGTCCGGAGCCTGTGCTCCGCAGTGGGAGAGGCCACAACAGTGAGAGGCCCGCATACCGCAAAAAAAAAAAAAAAAAAAAGAAAAACAAAAAATTAAAAATAGAGCTACCATATGATGCAGCAATCCCACTCTTGGGCATATATCTGGAGAAGACCATAATTCAAAAAGATAAATGCACCCCAATGTTCCTTGCAGCACTATTTACAATATCTAGGACATGGAAGCAACCTAAATGTCCTTCAACAGAGGAATGGATAAAGAAGATGTGGCACATATATGATGGAATATTACTCTGCCATAAAAAAGAACAAAATAATGTCATTTGCAGCAACATGGATAGACCTAGAGATGTCATACTGAGTGAAGTAAGTCAGACAGAGAAAGACACATATCATATGATATCACTTATTTGTGGAATCTAAAAAAAAAAGCATACAAATGAAATTATCTAAAAAACAGAAATAGACTTTCAGATGTAGAAAACAAACTTAAGGTAACCAGAGGGTAAGACGTGGGGGGGGGTAATAAATTGGGAAATTGGGATTGACACATACACACTACTATATATAAAATAGATAACTAATAAGAACCTTCTGTATAGCACAGGGAACTCTACTCAATACTCTGTAATGACCTATATGGGGAAAGAATCTAAAAAAAGAGTTGATATACTTATATGTGTAACTGATTCACTTCGCTGTACAGCAGAAACTAACACAACATGGTAAATCAACTACACTCCAATAAAAATTTTAAAAAAAAGAATATGTGGTATAGATAGTTACACATTTTTGTGTCCAACAAGGCCTGACATGGTTCCTCTGAGCCCATCTTAAACAAGTCATGTATTTAGAACTTTGACTCAAGTTCATTTCTTTTGTTATTCAAGAGATTTTAAGGAAGTCTTTGCTCTTATAAAGTATTCTTTCCATGAGAACTAAAACAAAACAGAAGAAAAAGACTACTTCATGGTAGTTAACAGAGAAATAGTGTTGAAATCAATTTGCCTTCCTAGTCTCAAAATGGTGTTATAAGAGTTCTTTTTATTTTTGTTATTTCCCTTAAACCTATAGATATGACTTCTTGACTTTTGTTTTTCCTTTTAGTTTGGATAATGTAGGCAGGGTAAAATGGTGGTGAGCTTCCTCATTCCTAATACAAGTATAGTTACTGCTGGGAAGGGAGGCGCTCCAGGGTTTTATGTACTGTAGCGCACTTCTTTATCTCTGAGAGGGGAAGTCTCTGCATTGATAACAGAGTGCATCTGTATTTTTATTATATATTGGAAGAGGCTCAAACAATTTTTCTTTCCTAATACATATAATCTCTTTTGAAATGGCCATCGAACAACTTTACCTTTTTATCAACGGGAAACGCCTATTATTTTCTTATTCGTAAATACTACACACTGCCCAGAACAATTATCAGATAATCGTCAAGAGAAAGAACTGTTGAAAAGAATGTCAAACATAATTTTCAAAAAAATTTCCTATCATATCTTCACTTTTTCCCTTTATTCCTCCATACCACATTGGACTATAAGTGTTGAAAGGATTTTGGAAATTATTCTTTTAGACATAAGGAAAACTAAGGTCTATAGACTATCTTTTTTCTACCTTTAACATGAAAAAGAAATTAGTGAATTTCATGGTATCAGTAGCTCTCTTTCTCAGGCTACCGACATCATGTGTATGTAGGGTAAATTCAGATATGGTCACATCTGGAGTCCACCCAATTTTCCACAATTTTAAAGATTTGTAATTCCATGGACTCAATATTTGGTTTGTATATTTAACTGCTTTTTGTCTATTACTCAGACCCCAGGTGATGCTCCTGCCAAAACCGAATACATTTCAATTCCTGTATGAATGTGCTCTGTCTCTCAGATGATTATGGAGTGACCTTGTGATATAACAGACCAATAACTAATTGCTAGCTTGAGTTTTAAAGGCACTTGGGAAACTCCTTTACTGTTAAATCATTGTTACTTAAACTTAGAATTCTTTACTACCAGTCTATACCTGAACAAGTTCTACAAGTTTGTAGGTGATTTGTCCAATCTGTTCATATTTCTTGTGTATGTTCAAAAAAAATTGTTGAATGAAGGAGTCCAATCTTTATTCAGGCAGACATTATTGATTTTGTGATATTAGAGTCTTCTATGAAGGAAAAGACTTTGTGTAAAAATATTTACTGTAAAAATAATCCAGAAGTGCTAACTAGAAATAAGAAAAAGTTACATTTACATTGTCCTTATCTCATTCTCATATAAGAATATAGACTTTCTTTAAAATATTCTCACACATGACACAATGAGCCAGATATGCAACTCAAGAACCAGGATTAAGTTTAAACAAAAAGAAGCACTTTTCAGAGAAGGGGCAATATTTATTTATGGGAAAACCAATTTCACAAATGTGCTAAAAATTAACTGCTAGATTTTCCCTATTTGGGAGATCTTGGATAAATTTAGTGTTTGTGGAGTTTAATTTTAAAATGAATAAATTGTTTTTATTCCAAAATTATGATATTTTTTCTTTAATGTACATACAATCTTAAGAAGTTATTCTCTGGACTTTGAGAAGTACCTCCAAGTAAGATGCTATGGAATTAAAGTGCACTACTAGTTTAGGTAGTATGGTGAATAAAAATGAGAGTAAAATGGGGGTTGAATTCATTACTTTTTAGGATTATGCATTTCCCCCCAAGAATTCGTACTTTTTAGGATATCTGTAATAATACGATGCTACACTGATTATGTTTTCATATCTTATAAATATGAAAGAAATGTGAAATCTATCTCCCCTTAGAATTAGTTACTAAATATTTTCATGTGTGCATTAATTTCCTATTGCTGCTGTAACAAATTATCACAAATTTGGTGGCTTAAAATAATACAAATTTATTATCTTTCAGTTCCTGAGGTCAAAAGTCTGAAATGAGTCTCACTGGGCTAAAATCAAGTTGTTGGCAGGGCTGCATTCCTTTCTGGAATCCATTTTCTTGCCTTTTCCGGGTGCTGGCACTCTTGTTCCTAGCCACTTTCCATTTTCAAAAATAGCAATGACGAGTGGAATCTTTCCAAAGGCAGGTGGACTCTATCTCACATCACGTTGCATCACTCTGACACTCACCCTTCTGCTCCATCTTACACATTTAAGGACCTTTGTGATTACATAGGACCCACACAGACAATCCAAGATAATCTTGCTATTTTAAAGGCAGCTGTTTAGCAACCTAATTGTCTGCTGTGTTAATTTCTCTTGACATGTAACAATTTCACAGGTTCCAGAGATCAGGATGTGGGCAAACTCGGGAGGCCTAGCACAATATATTCTAATAAAAGGAGTAGACTGAAATTTATAGGAAATAAATTGCTTTTTAAAAGACATTAGTTTACAAATGTTCCGATTTAAAAATTACAATACAGTGAAATTCATATTTTTAGAACCCCCCTAAAAGTCTCAGATTCCTTTCTGAGAACATTTTATTTACTGGCATATATACAATGTAGTAGATACTCCATTACCTACAAAATGTTACAGTGAGAGAATGTGAGGTGGAATTTAGCTTATGCATATATTCAATTACTTGCTTAAACTATTGTTCATTTTACAGCATATATAATTAAGTTTACATAATTTTTTTTTTTTTTTTTTTGCGGTACGCGGGCCTCTCACTGTTGTGGCCTCTCCCGTTGCGGAGCACAGGCTCCAGACGCGCAGGCTCAGCGGCCACGGCTCACGGGCCTAGCCACTCTGAGTCGTGTGGGATCTTCCCGGACCGGGGCATGAACCCATGTCCCCTGCATCAGCAGGCGGACTCTCAACCACTGTGCCACCAGGGAAGCCCCAGCTTTACATAATTTGAAAGCAGGATAGGAATTGATCAAAATTTCTGTAATTAATTTTACACGTTTGCACATACATTTTCATTTTCAGTGAATATTCAGCAGAGTTTGATGCTGCATTACTGCCCACTTTTCTCTCTACAATATTTTCCACAGGTCAGCAATGAATCTATTCTTTCAAATTAATGTTACTTCTAACAAGAGACCAAATCAAACAATGGCCAAGTTTCAGGAATCTTATTTCCTGTTTCTATATACCCTATTGAAATTTATTTATGGCTAGAGCATGCTAGTGGCAGTAAATCTGCTTATTCCGAAAGAAAATAATGGATGTTGTGTAAATACAAACACTTATGGGAAACTGTTATGTGAATACAATTTCTGCTGTGATCTTCAAGGTGAAATATTAATGGACATGTTTTTCTAATGATGTTGCTCATTGAAAAAGTAATTAGAATAAAATTCCAACTCTGTCAAATGTTTATAGTTGTTTGAAGTTTATATTAGTGAGGTCTGAGTTCCCAGTGTGTTAATTTCATACTGTTGTTTACGCAGTAAAGAAGATTAAAGGCAAGTTTTGTTCTTTTGATTGTACTTCGCATATATCAGAAGTCATTTGATTACTTGCTTCAGAGAAACTGTTGCCTGAATATCTTGCTTTATGACTGTGTTCATGACTTACTATTTAATTCAGTTCATTAACTTTATTTTCCTAATGATAAAATTGATAAGCTAGGACACATTACATTTAAACTTATGAAAAAGAATATCAAATGATTGCAATATGTTTGAATATTAAAATTTATTTTTAAAAATGATTTTGTTTTCTGTTTATAGCAGAGTTTTTTCTACAGGATATACAAGCACTTTGTCAAAGCAAGCATTTAAAGGAGCAAAAATAAGTTTAAAAAGTTAGAAGGGAGGATTTTTATCATTTTCTTATTACATTATCATTAATGTAATATTTATAGTATTATATAATAATAATAACAAAAGAGAAATGGTTTTAAGAGAAGTGTTTTAAGTTCAAAAAACACAGGCCCATAATCCAAGAATCTATGAATCTGTCCTGAAGAAATAACAAATTATTTTCACAAAAGTACATGTGCCTGGATGTCCAGTGCACCATCACTTAACTAGTTAAATTTAAAAACAAACTAGCCATCTGGTAGTATTTTTTTAATAAATTTATTTATTCATTTATTTAATTTTTGGCTGCATTGGGTCTTTGTTGCTTTGCACGAATTTTCTCTAGTTGCTGAGAGCGGGGGCTACTCTTTTTTGTGGTGCACGGGCTTCTCATTGAGGTGGCTTCTCTCGTGCAGCACAGGCTCTAGGTGAGCTTCAGTACTTGTGGCTTGTGGGATCTAGAACACAGGTTCAGTATTTGTGGTGCACAAGCTTGGTTGCTCTGTGGAGGTAGCATCTTCCTGGACCAGGGCTTGAACCTGTGTCCCCTGCATTGCCAGGCGGATTCTTAACCACTGTGCCACCAGGGAAGCCCCCATCAGGTAGTTTTAAAATGACCACTATTATTAGTAACTTTCTCCTCCTCATTCTGGTCCTCCTACAATTCATACCACATAGGAACAGAATGACTTTTAAAACACATAAATCAGATAATCTCCGTGTCAGTGATTTTGAATTTTCCATTGAATTGGCATAAAATCAAGTCTTATGACATTGTTTACGAAGCTCTGCAAGTGTGAGCTGTTAACTAACTCTCTAGTACTTTCTCTTACCACTCCAATCACTTCTACTGTGCAAAAAATGTTTTTCCCAATTCAAGCTCTTTGCACTTTCTTTTTTTTCCCCCCCTTTCCTTAATTCCTTTGCTGTCTGGCTTCTCTCATTTTATATGTCTGAACTAAAACATCAACTTTCCGGAAGAGCCCTTCCCTAACTATTCATTCCAAAGTAATTACTTCACCTCCTGTTACTCTGTATAAGATAAATATGCTTATTTCTAAGCACTTATCCATTCTGAATTTATTTTTCTATTTGTTTAATTGCTTAATATCTATTTCAACCCCCAGAATATGATGTGATGATGAAACAGAACATGTCTGTGTTTGCACCCTTGTCTCCAATGCCTATATGATGTCGGGCTTATGGTATGGAGCTCAATAAATAATAGTGGAAAGAATAATATAGATTATTGTTTATAAAAATGAAATCCCAAAGCAGTTCATAAGACATTATATACATTTACAGATACTTGTATTTGAAGATATCTAAGATATATTATCAAGTTAAAAAATCTAACTCAATAGACAATATTAATTCAAGCAACAAATTTTATTGAATACCTACTATAGTACTGGTACTATTAATTTAATTATAAGCACTGTGGATTATGAAAAGAAAAAAAATAAGCACACTCAAACAAAATTAATTTATGTGACAAAAGTAAATAATAGTTACACATAAATATATTTCTATTCTTCATGTATGTGTCCACTATAAAATAAACTAGCAGAATGACATATTCCAAATTATTAAATGATTATACTTAGAAAAGCAAGTAGGTCTACAGTGAGAGGTAAATGCGAACTTCAGATTTCATTCCATATATTGATATACTGCCTGGGTCATTTTTCAGTGAAATTACAACCATGAGTTAGTTGTGTAGAAAAGAGGAAAAAGAGAGAAAGAAATGCTGAATTGGGGACTGTCTTACTATCGCAGTGAAAGTAGCTAAGAATCTAACATGATAGCCTGTTGAGTCCTACTGTGAATCAACGCTCCATGCTCTAGCTCCTTGGAATTGCAGTACCCTAATTTTTTTCATTTTATTTTCCTTTTAATTAGCAATATTCTCTTCCTTCCCTTGTCAATGTTCTTCTTGGTGTATTATTTAAAATACAAAGTATTTATGTTTAATTTAATTTTAAGTATTAATAAAATGTGGATTGAAAAACACTATTCAAAGACATCTATTTCAAAGCAATTTTTTAAAAGATCTAACTACTATAAGCATACTCAGTTAAGTATTTACAGAAAATCATTTTATATAAAAGAAATATAAGATCTTTAAAAGAAAAAAAGTCAGAAAAATTGACTGCAAAGCCACTTTCATAGATAAAGTTATAGTTAAGTGAGAACTTCCTGGTTCTGTAGATAACATCATAGGAGAATAATCTGCCTGAGATTTTATTCCTAAATTCATATAAGATTAAAAATCTTACACACATTATAGGGAGGAATTTGACTTCTAAAGGTCAATTCAAGGTGAGTTTTAAAAAGGTATATGACAATCCATTATGCAAATTAATTGATCATTATCTCTTAGTGGGGAAAAATAACTGTTTTGGGGGAAGCTTCTTTAAACTGCACTCACTTGTAATTTTCTTTACATAGAATATTATTTAATGATGTTTAGTCAATCTGTTCCTGTAAAGATTATTGTTTCTCTTAATATCTATGGGTATAATCTGGATCTTTGGGTTAAAATGCCCTAACAATGGAACCACCCCCTTAAAAATTTAAAATAAGCAAATTTAGCAAAATACCTGCTAAAATTTAAAAGGGTTATTTTACTTACAAGATGTCAAATTAAATCATAATAGCATTAACAAATTAAGTCTTTGGGACCACCAGGAACAGTAGATATGGGAGTAGTACTATTAAGCCTTTGGTTTAATTTTTTTTTTTTTTAAAGAAAGCTTTAAAAGAGGAAAGTGGGCAGCCTCATGCAGACCTTTAATTTTGAATGATGCAAGGAGGGGTGGTAAAACACTTATAAAAACCTAAACTACACTAGATTTAAGAAAAGTGTTAGGTAGGGAGCACACAGAAAGTTTATAGTAAACGTGAAACACCATTTATAAAAAGGCATGCACAGAAAGCATGCATTTATTTGAAGGCACTTTGCGTCTCTAGTATCACTCTCATATATTTCAGGTGCAGCGAGCAGCATTCCAATATGTAGTCATGTGCCACAAGTACAGGTTAAAAGAAACTTCAATGTGGGTAAAACAGCCAATAAACACAGTAAAATTTATGGAAGTCAATATGATGCAAAAGAAAAAGCATAGGACCTGTGGTTTAGATACTAGCTCTGCAATTTTAAATAAAATAGATCTGTCACAGACTTGCAGGGTGGCAGTGCAGGTACAATATGCAGCTTGGCGAGATCTGGGTGTATAAAAATTACATAGAGAATATCCCTGAGATTTCAGGTCCCCAAATTTGATTTTCTCAGTACATTTCAAATTTAGCAAATATCTAGAAGAAGTTAAAAAAATCATCCTTTACAATGATAGATTGTGTAATTTAAAGGAATCTATGAAGTGAATAATTAATCAGCAACTTGTTCAAGAAATAGATATTTGAAGCAAATGCATGGATAGAAAGATAGATGATAAAGCGACAGACAGATAGATGGATAGAATTAAAGGTATGTCATCGATGCTCTGAAAATGCTTTTAGATGACTGTCATATGAAATCAACAGTTTAGTAACCAGCATATCCAGATTAACTTCTTCAGTATATATTTTTTTTTACTTCAATCATGGGAATAACATGGAAAAATCACTTCCCTTTTCTAGCATAATGTTGGCTTCTGGTAACATCTTAGCTTTACAGGTATGAATTCACTGAACCAACTATATCAAAATGTTTTCCCTCATATTCAATATGAAAGGAAGAATTCTTGCCAACTTGGAGAATTTCCAAGTTCTCTGGCCTCTTTCACATGGATTAGTTCTACAGATAGCTCAGGCTTTGGAAATATACGGGAGCAATTTGCTATAACCTTCCTTTTACTGTCACATCATGCTTTTTCCTACCTAACTTGGAAATAGTCTATGAGCATGAAATAAGATATTACTTGTGAAAAAGTTTTAATAATCTAAGTCTACCCTGTAAATATAAGGCATATGCGAACACTGTGAAAGTAGGAATTTTCTCAACAAAACAATAATCTTGCATATGTGTTACAGAAGCATTTAAATATTGGGAGGACCACATCCTAAATATGCTGTCATACCCAGGAAGAACGTTAGTACATCCAGTCTCTGTTAAGGTGTGATGATTAATGACCAAAGTCATATAGACCATTTTGATTCTATAAATCAATCCATACTGATTCCTGTGCTTCATATTTCTAAAATGCTTTGCAGTTTAGAAAATGCATTCTTAGGTATTATTTTATCTGAATTACACCAAAATATTATGGATTAGATAAGTTAATATTAATAAAACTACTGCCAATAATAACTATTATACTATTCTTGCTATAATCCTCAATTTAACTTAATTTTACAGATAAAAACAAATTAATAAAATATAACTCATTTAGCCAATATTATCAAATTAATAAGCAGACATAAATTTATTATTCAAAAAATCTATTTTATCACATAATACAGCTTTATTTTAACTACACATGAAAAAAATCTCAAAATGTATAGTTTAAATAATACAAATAATGTAGCAATATTTTAGTTGGCATTTATTATTTGACATATGCATATAAAATTATCACATCTTCTATTTTGATTCTATCAATATGTAAATCTCATCAATAAATATCACACGTCAAAATATATGCAACATGGATGCACCTGGCGATTAACATACTGAGTGAAGAATGTAAAACAGAGAAAGACAAGTATCATGTGATATTGCTTATATGAGGAATCTAAAAAAAAAAAATGATACAAATGAACTTATTTACAAAACAAAAACAGACTCACAGGCTTAGAGAATGAGCTTATGGTTACCAAGGGGAAGGATGGGGGGAAGGGATAGTTAGGGAGTTTGAGATTGACATATACACAGTGCTGTATTTAAACTGGATAACCAACAAGGACCTACTGTATAGTACAGGGAACTCTATTCAGTATTATGTAACAACTTAAATGGGAAAATAATTTGAAAAAGAATAGATACATGTATATGTATAACAGAATCACTTTGCTGTACTCCTGAAAGTAACACAACATTTTAATCAGCTATGCTCCAATGTAAAATAAAAATTAAAAAAAAATACATATGCACTGAAATAAATGAGGAAAAAGTCTTGTGACTTTACCAGTCATTAAATTTTCAAAGACAGTGCTCCAAGCATTTTTTTTTTTTTATTCTTGAAAGAAACATTAAATGCAAACAAATTATACAAAGTGCTATGTTCTGGTTGTAGGTATGTGTATATGTATGTGTTTGTGTGTGCCTCCTTTTGAGAGCTTCTCTCTAAGACTATAACAAATAAATAAGGCATAAAATAAAAAATTAAAATTTAAACACTTACTGAAATAGTTTTATCTCTAAGAAAACTTGCTGCAGTTTAAATGTATATTGAATATACACCCCTAAGTAAATCATTGCTATGTGAATTTGCTTTAGTGTTTCATTGGGATGTTTAATTTGACTTTAATAAAAATTGGAGTTAGATTAAATTTTGAGGAATATCTAATATGTTTGACTATGCTAATGTTCAGTAGGAACAAGATACAATAGAATCATAGTTAACTTAATTTTGAAAAAGTCATCAATAAGCATTTAACTCAAACTAATAAAAATGAGAAAAGTGATGAAAGTAATATTTCAGAGAGTTTGTGGAAGATTCTAAATGATGACCTCTATTACCTGCCAATATATAAATTATTCTCAATTCAAAATGTGTAATCTCATATATTTCCAAATAAGGGAGCAGTCATAATTGTTTGGTACACTATGTGTCGTGCTCCTAAGTTAGTGTTTTTTTCTATCTAAGTTCTTTTAATTTTTTTCATTCATATTGTAGTGATGTACTGAAATAGTTGTTTACAGTGATATGGTACTGTCTTTTAAAGAGTGATTTCCCCCCTGTTTCTTATTGCTCTGAAACAAAGAAATTAATCAAGGCTTTTGCAGTGAACTATTTCTGTTTTATGTAAAAATAGTGATTTAAACATATTAACCTTCAAGGTTGGATCAGTTTTCTTTTCTTTTGCCTTATTTTTTTTTTTATCTAATGATTATGCAGTTCCAGGACAGATACAAAATAATTCACATATATTTTTAATTATTTTAGCGTACTGATATTAAAATAAACTTTACATTATGGAAAAATTCAAATAATTGTAATGTCAACTCAGGCACATTTTTAAAGAAATTGTGTACATTTAAAAGATACATTATAAAGGGCTTCTCTGGTGGCGCAGTGGTTGAGAATCTGCCTGCCAATGCAGGAGACACAGGTTCGAGCCCTGGTCTGGGAAGATCCCACATGCCACAGAGCAACTAGGCCCGTGAGCCACAACTATTGAGCCTGCGCGTCTGGAGCCTGTGCTCTGCAACAAGAGAGGCCGCAATAGTGAGAGGCCCGCGAACCACGATGAAAAGTGGCCCCCGCTCGCCACAGCTGGAGAAAGCCCTTGCACAGAAACGAAGACCCAACACAGCCATAAATAAATAAATATATATATATATTTTTTTAAAAAGATACATTATAAGATACATCATAAGACAGATATAAAACCATTAAATATTATGTTTATCCAATTATTATCACATTGTCTATGAGCAATGAGATTATATTATTACATTTTATAGTATTTGTATACTATTCTTTTCTAGATTTTCCAAAATGGTTATGAGTTTCTTTCATGCTTTAAAAGATAATTGATTTTCTTTTTTATGTTATGCAAAATTCGTAACCAAAGAGTAATTGTCTTACGTTGCTCTTGGCATTTAAACAATGTATTGGTCTTATTTGTTTCTCATTTTGACTGTAGGGAATTGAAGATATAACATATATTTTATAATGTCCTACTGCTCTGAAAAAGCACCAAAATCTAACCTTCCTCTTGCCTAAAGGCAAAAATATTTCCTATTCTTCCTGATAAAACTATATTATTCAAAGTGGAGGAGAGGGCTTCCCTGGTGGCGCAGTGGTTGAGAGTCCGCCTGCCGATGCAGCGGGCACGGGTTCGTGCCCCGGTCCGGGAAGATCCCACATGCGCGGAGCGGCTGGGCCAGTGAGCCATGGCCACTGAGCCTGCGCGTCTGGAGCCTGTGCTCCGCAGCGGGAGAGGCCACAACAGTGAGAGGCCCGCGTACTGCAAAAAAAAAAAAAAAGTGGAAGAGAGCAGTGCTCCTTCTGCATAACATCCCTGAGGGTAAACACAATCTCCTTTAAAGGATACAAACAAAATGATTTATGAGTTTCCTCTGAAAACTCTTACGTATTAGTTCACTCCAAATTGGAATGTCTTGTATTTTATTAGGTGTTTAACATTTTCCTCCACTTGTCACTTAGCTTCCCTTACAATATGTCTATGGAGTGCCAATGGAAAAGGGGCCATGATGGATTTAAACTGAAAATTAAGGTCACTATTATATATTAGTTTTAGTATTAGTTTGCTGCTATAACAAATGAAATGGCTTAAACAGGAGAAATTTATGGTCTCACAGTTCTGGTGGCTAGAAGTCCAGGGTATCCGCAGGATTAGTTTCTTTTGAGGGCTGTAAGGAAAAAACTGTTCCATGCCTCTTAGCTTCTGGTGGTTTGCTGACACTATTTGGCATTTCTTGGCTTGTAGAAGCATCATTCCAATCTCTGCCTTCATCTGAACGTAGCATTCTCCCCTGTGTATGTGTCTGTGTCCAAATTTCTCTTTTTATAAGGACACTAGTCACATTGGATTGGGGTCCGCTGTCCTCTTGTATGACCTCATCTTAACCAGTTACATCTGCAAAAACCCTATTTCCAAACGAGATCACATTCTGAGGCGTGGGGGTTCAGATTTCAATGTATGAGTTTTTAGTGAACACAATTCGACCCATAACACCTCCTAAGCCACCATATCTCAGTAATTATAGGGAGACAAGACAATGTCCTTTTCCTTTGAGAGTTTATGTTTTAATTGAGAGTGCAGAGTGGTGCAGCAATAAACAAATAGATAAATAAAGCAATGTGACAGCAGACAATGACAATCCCATGGGGGAAAATTCATTTGGATGAAGGGAAAGGAGATAACAGGAGTGTTATTATAGAAAGGATTACCAGGAAGGGCCTCTCCTAGGGACAGCCCTTGAGCAGAGACCTGAATGTGGTGAGGCTGCAAGTGCTATAACAACTGCAGGAGCAGGGTTCCTCACCAATACATGAGCATGCTGGTCATGTCAGAGCAACAGAAAGGAGGCTGGTGTTGCTGAGATACGGTGAGAGCAGTAGGATTTGAGGTCAGAAAGGTTAGCAGGGTTAGGCAGGGTCATGTAAGGTCTTAAAGGCCATAGTAATTTCCATATTCCCAGTGAGAAGAGAAGCCATAAAGATTTGAAGCAGGGGGTAAAAAATTCTAACTTGGAGAACAGATTTGTAGGTGTGGGGTTGGGTAGGGGGATGGGGTTGGGGGGATGAGGCAGCAGCAGGGAAGTCAGTAAGGAAGCTCTTGCTGCAATGGAGGTAAAAGCTGATATAGGCCTGGATTCACAGAAGGATGGCAGTGGATGTGGTGAGAACCAGTTAGAATTAAGACAGGTGATTATGATTATATGCTGATGGGTCAGGTGACTTGTTGAGTATGTGAGAAAGACATGAGTCAACAATGTTTCCAAGTTTGGGGCCTGATCAGCTAGGTCAAGGATACTACCAGATTCAGAGATACAAAATTCCAGGGAACAAGTTGACTTGTGGAGTAAGTCAATGCCAAGTGCATAAGATATCTAGTAGACATTTGAATATACACTTCCAGATTTAAGGATGGAAGGCTGAGTTGGATAAATTAACTGACTGAGCCATGTGTGTGAGTTTTAAAAAAAAGCAGAGAAGTAGGCTTTACACGCATTTTCCTTTAAGAAATTCTAAATACTTAAAATGATATAAGTTTGAAAGTGTTTCTTATGATTTGGCCCAAATCAGTTTCTATATGAAGACATAATTGTAAACTCTTGTGGGAGAGTTAGCATTGAGTTATTCGGTGTGGTTTCTCATGCTGAATTTTTCTCTGTGAGGCTATGGTCTTCTGTAATTTAGGGATCATCTCCCCTTCCACGGCTACCAACAAAGTCCAAAGAGCTAACAGCTTTCACTGGTCCAAACTGTCTTTCCTGCTGGTTTTTCCTCCAAACATATCAAGCACATTTCTTGGTAGGGCCTTAGCATTTGCTCTATCTCGCTTGCAATGCCCTCCTTTACCTGCCACAGGTCTCTGTTAAAATGTTGCCCCTTCTGAGATGCCTTCTTTGACTATCCTGTATAACAACAGTCCCCAACTTTTTGGGTACCAGGAACCGGTTTCATGGAAGGCAATTTTTCCATGGACGGGGTGTTGGGGGGGGAGGTTTCAGGATGATTCAAGTGCATTACATTTATTGTACACTTTATTTCTGTTTTATTTATTTATTTTTGGCTGTTTTGGGTCTTCGTTGCTGTGTGTGGGTTTTCTCTAGTTGCAGCGGGCGGGGGCTACTCTTTGTTGTGGTGCATGGGTTTCTCATTGTGGTGGCTTCTCTTGTTGTGGAGCACAGACTCCAGGCATGTGGGCTTCAGTAGTTGTGGCACATGGGCTTAGTTGCTCCGCAGCATGTGGGATTCTCCTGGACAAGGGATCGAACCTGTGTCCCCTGCATTGGCAGGCAGATTCCTAACCACTGTGCCACCAGGGAAGTCCACTATTTCTATCATCATTACATTGTAATATATAATGAAATAATTATACAACTCACCATAGTGCTGACAGGAGGCGGAGCTCAGGCGGTAATGCGAGCCATGGGGAGTGGCTGTAAATACAGATAGCTAAATTACAACATGTTCATACCACACATATTCAATAAAACATTCTTATTAAAATAACGTTTATTATCTCAGAGGTATGAGACAATAGACTTTGCAATTATTAAAAGTTATCTTCCAATATCATAGGAATAGACTTAGGCAACTGAAAAACAAAAACCCTGTTTTATGATGATAAGAAACAGAGAAAGTTTAGATTCACATATAATGATGACTGGTGTATAAATATTTGCTAATCTTTTTTCTTATCTATATAAACAAGTTTGGTTTTAATGTAGAACTTTGAATTCAGGAGTACACTCTCATGCTCTAAAGTTTCTTGCTACTGAAGCTTATAGCTCCTCTTCTAAGTTTAATTTAAACAAAGCTGTATTGAAAATAGCTAATAATTTTTTGTAAATCACTGTTATAAGTCACATTGTTTATATTCTGGAGCAAAAATAAATGTTAAGTTATCAAGAAAAAAATACACTAAGATGGTGTATCTATTTCATGATATATTATTATCACCAAATTATCTTTCTCTTTTCCGCTATTAGGAAATTAGATACTCATGTGGTCAACAAATTCCTCATTAGTACACTGTTCATAGAAAGTTAGGCTTATTAATTGTTTTTCTCAACCATTTCTCATTACGAAGTATGTTAGAAGCATCAGGTATATATTATATTAAATTAAAACTGGTTTTTACTTCCAAGTATTAGTTTCAGAAAAGAAAATTATAAAGTCTGCATGAAATCGCATGCTATATCAATTACAACATGTTAAACTTTTTGATTAGCCTATTGTTTTACTGGCATCCATGTCACAGTTTACCTTTGTCACAATTGCATGTTTCCAAAATTATAAATGCTATGAGAATATACTGTACTTTTATTTAGCTGGATAATCGGGTAATCTATGTCTAAGCCAAATGAAATTATTTATTGAAGCTATTGTCTCTATGGGATATGCTTAATTAAATTATTTCCAGCATTCATATAAATGTTTTGAACTTTTCAACTTTGTAAAAATGTAGGCAACTCCTTCGTTGGAGTGGGAATCTAACATGTTGATTTTAGTTTTAGAGAGTGGGACATGAATCTCAATTTTTACATTTTTTCTACGTTGTCTATAGTACATAAATAGAAAAAGGAATAAAATTGACGATTGCTTTTTAAGGGCAGATTAACTCCTGTACAGTGCATTTCAGAAGGAATTTAAATGTGTGGACTCATTTCAAAACTTGTATTATCGAAGTTGTGAAGAGATTCAAATTTGAAACATCTGAAGAAGACTGTGTTTGTTTCTTTTTTTCCTTTAAAGAAAGAAATCCCTTTGGGAAATAAAGATAAAAAGAAGTTAGGAGTGTGCTAAGTCTATTTCCTTGTGTGACCATTTTATTTAAAGTAGAAAATCCTTTAAAAAGTTACTATGATAGTTGATAAGCTTCTTGAAACATTTCATTTTTGCCACCAAACTATATTTTAAACTCATGTCTAATTTCTTGTCTATTTGGACCCATTTCACATAATTTTTCTTCCTTAGAGTATAATAGTTATAGTTCAGATCATTATCCTGTGTTAAGTACCATATATTTGGTGGGCCAAAAAGTGCCTTCGGTTTTTTAAGTAAAAATAAAAGACACGTTTTTAATTTTCACCAAGAATTTTATTGAACAATGTATTCACCATTTTGTTTCACTACCTTCTGCCATTTTTCAGGCAACTTCAAAATTCCATCTTCTCCAAACTTTTTGTCTTTTTGAGCAAAGAACTGTTCCAGGTGACTTTTACAGTCTTCCAGGGAATTGAAATTTTTTCCATTAAGAGGATTTTGTAAAGACCAAAATAAATGGAAATCCAAAGGTGTGATGTCTGGTGAATACCGCGGATCAGTCAGAACTCCCCATCCAAGTTGTAACAGTTTTTGCTTGGTCATCAAAGAAACAGGTGGTCTTGCATTATCCTGATGGAAAATTTTGCATTTTCTGTTGGCTAATTCGGGATGCTTTTCGTTGGTGCCGCTTTCAGTTGTTCTAATTGGGAGCAGTACTTGTTGGAATTAATCGTTTGGTTTTCCGGAAGGAGTTCATAATAGAGGACTCTCTTCCAATCCCACCATACACACAACATCCCCTTCTTTGGATGAAGACCAGCCTTTGGTGTGGTTGGTGGTGTTTTATTTCACTTGCCCCATGATCTCTTCCATTCCATATTGTTGTACAGTATCCACTTTTCATAGCCCATCACAATCTGTTTTTAAAACGGAACGTTCACATGCAGAGTGATGGTCAAGAAAGTTGTTTTCGCTGAACTTATGTGGAACACAAACATCAGAGTGATGAACATAACCAAGCTGGTGCAAATGATTTTCAACGCTTGCTATGGATATTTTGAGTATGTCAGCTATCTCCCGCGTGGTATAATGTTGATTGTTCTCAATTACTGTTTCGATTTGATAGCTATCAACTTCAGCTGGTCTACCCGACCGTGGAGCATCGTCCAGCGAGAAATCTCCAGCATGAAACTTTGCAAACCACTTTTGACACGTTCAACCAATCACAGCACCTTCTCCATACATGGCACAAATCTTCTTGTGCGTTTCAGTTGCGTTTTTATCTTTCTTGAAATAATAAAGCATAATATGCCAAAAATGTTGCTTTTTTTCTTCCATCTTCAATATTAAAATGGCTACACAGAAATTCACCAATTTTGATGTCTTTATTTAAATGCACGCTGATATGACAGCTGTCACATACAATCTAACAAAATTGTTTTGAATGAAGTTAAAGAAAACACTGTGCTACTAGAGCTATCTTATGGAAAAAAACAAACGAAACTTTTGGCCCTCGCAATGTTTTAGAATCAGCTAAAAGTTTAACATTACTTATGTGTCTTTGTGGTACTGTAAATTGCTACCAGCTACCACCATGGAGCTTAGGTTTATACACCCCTAAAGTTCTTTCCCTAAGGTCACGTGTAAGGTGTTGTACAGCAATGAGAATAATTTTTAGCTTAGGAATTACAAATACATTTGGTCTAGGGCCATTTATAGACCTGATAACTTGATTAGAGTTATTAAAATGTATGAAACAACTGGATCATGCCTTTAAAAAAAATCTTAACATTTATATATGTGGAACACAGAATGTTCAGACTTTGGTTTCCTAAAATAAAAACAAAATCCTCTAGCTGTAATCTTCTCCCCCAGACACAAACTGCTCACAGAAAGACGTTCTGAAAGATTGAGAATGTCTCTCTTTTTTACCCCTACAACTTTTTTTTGATCCTCCTAGGACCACTTATAAAATTATGCAGGTCAATGATTTAATTTTTGTAATAGTTAAACTCATTATAATTAAATAAGTATCAAGTAACATCAGAATAATAGACACAAAGTTCCAGTCTAATTAATTATATTTTCCTTAAGTTTACATACATATTTACTAAATACATAATTATACATGATATATCTTTTGATGAATTTATAATGAAATAATTATAGTTCAGACATACAAAAATGGAGTTGGGTGGCCACTGAAGACCTGATTTCAGTCACGTACCTGCACCGCTGAGAAGAACTTGAACTTTCTATGAACTATACATAACCCAAGGACACCAGCCATTTTAAAAACATCTGCTATCTGCAACCTTGTGTCTCAAGGTTGTTACCTTTGTAACTATTCAACCATTTCAGACCCCAATCAATCCTTACTTAACAAGCACCCTTCTTGCCAGCTCCAATTATAATCCCTAATACAACAATTCATGGAACTAACTGTAACCTTGTGGTTTCTGCCTTTATAAAAGCCTCCCCATTTTATAGTCGCCGGAACACAATTCAAGTGCTTCCTGAATCTGTCTCCTGCGGCTGTAATCCGAACAAACCTCAAATAAATGCCTCTTTATTTTAATCAGGTCTTGTTTCTCAACTTTTGGTTAACAAAAGTGATGAACCCTCTTTTTAAAACTTCTAAAAAAATGTCATGAGAAACAGTAGAGGTTTATAATTACTTAAAGTGGTAAAGAAAAAAAAAGTGTCCTGTCTATTCTGACAAATCTTCCCTTGTGGCGCTCAGTTCCTGGGAGAGCTCATGGCTGTGCTTGAATGCCAGTCACCTGAATACCCTCATTACAAAACTCTCACTGCCCTGTCTGTTATTCATTTGACTCTGTAAAGTAATCACCACAAAACTCTGTACAGTGACCACTCTTTTGTCATCTGTGTGGAAAACCAGGCAGTTCCCAGAGCAAATGATGGAAAAAGAATTTATCGCTCTTTTGTTTTCCCACATTTAGATCTTGATTAACTCTTCCCAAAATTGAATTTCTGAAAAATGCTTTTGTATTTTACATACTGATTGAAAATGGGGCCAACTTGCTCTTTATGTCACTAATTAATTTGGGGTCAATGTGAAGATATACATAAGGAAACTGGCATTAAGATGCAACAAGGACAATAAATTTTTATTTTTCTCAGTGCATTCAATAAACATTTCCTGATTATCTGAAAAATGTCATGTACTATGTAAGATCACTGTGATCATCAGTGAATTCATATGACTTGGTGATAGAGGAAAAAGGAAAAGAGAGATATGAGAATGTGACTCTGATGTTTGAAATGTACTGACAAACAATGTTGGTGCTGTTGAGACAGGAAGACAAAGAAACTATATTCAGTTTTGAGGATTATTTTGAAATAGAAGAAGGACACCTATGGAAATGAACCTTAAGTAAATAATCAGTGGTGGTTATATGTGTTTGTGACTCATCACAGTAACTTAATGCAATTATTAACATTTATCTTCCATATTCCAGACACCATTCACATTTCTTTACCTTTATTAACTATTTTAATGTTCACCACAATCCTATAGGACAGATATCATTGTTATCTCAATTTTCCAGTAGAAAAAATTGAGACAAAAATTTTGCCAGTTCCTTAAAATCACACAGCTAATAGGTGTTGGGCTGGGATTTGAACTTAGAAAGTCCAGCTCCAGTGCCCATGATCTTACCTAAACATATACGTAAACCTTTTCTTTTTTTTTTTAATCGAGGAGAACAAGTTGTTTTCAGAATTCTATTCTTCATAGTCTATTTTTCCTGTACTAAACTGCTGGAGAAATTATTTTTAAATTTTTTTAGTATTTGACTTCTTTCTAAAAATATATTCTAAAACTAATGGTTATATGGCAGAAAAATATCTGGATTACAAAATATTTTGAAATATAGGCTTTATACATTTTATCTGAATTTTAAAGGAAAGAGACCCAGGTTGTTTACTTATAATGAGTGTTTTCTTAGAAATTTCTGATTTCTGGTGAAATACCCATCTAACTGTTGGGCTTCTCAATGCACCAAGAATTCACACAAATCATGGCAACTAAGCTATAGATGAGATAGAATAAAAATCTACCAAGAATAAAGATCTACCAAGCTCAGTCTGAACTTGGTAGATATTTTTTGAAAAATACCCCAAAGTGAAAGATAAAGTTATTGAAGTTACTTAGTTGTAGTGTATAACTAGTGGATGGTGTCTCCAGATCTTTCTGAAGTCCACTTTTCCTGTGGCTGTCTCCACATTTGCAGATGTACACACTATAGTAATAGCTCTTGGAAGCCTAGGTAGCACAATGTAAGTTAGCCTTGAGTTAGGCCCACCAGGTGTAAGGACCAGCCTCTAGATGCTGGGCCAATTAGGGTTCTCTGCTTGGAATTTGTACTCTAGAATGTGAGAGTTTACCCTCAGATTAGATGGTCTCTTGAATGGAAGTGATATAAATTTGTAAGATGTTCATGATCACTTTTCAGCACGTGTTTTGGATTAGAGGAATCAATTTAGAGCAAGCAAGAAAAAAAAAAAACAGATACAGAAAGAAGTGTAGGTAAGAAATAGAGAACAAGTAATTCTTTAAAAAAAATTTTCTATCACTGTTATAGTGTCCACTATAGCCTCACCATATCCTTGACTTACATTATGTTTAAACGTCTATATACTTGTAATAAATTCTTTTCTTTCTTGATTAATTTAGAATTGGTTTCTGTTACTTCAAATTAAGATGCCAAACTCTTACTTCAATACTGTTAGGAAGCAACAAGCTGTTCAAGATTGAATATACCAGAAATAAAACTTGAAACGTGTATTTCAGGAAAGGTTAAACTTCTACATCTTGGGGGAAGTAATAAGCAAAGGAAGACTACAAAAATTAATGTTTATGCAAAGCATTTATAGAAATTGAAATTCTGAAAGAGCTAGAGTCTTGAAATTAGAAAACATTGAATTATTAAAATTACATTCCTCTTCTGTGAGTTGAAAATCCCCTGAAATTGCATCCATACTCTGTAACAGACAAGGGAATGAGTGATGGAGCCCATTAAGGAGGTCATATTCTACCAAATACTGGGCAGAGTCTAAAGAAGTATAAAGCCAAGAATTGGAAAGGTGTATTTTGTATGGTGCTTCGGATACGCCATTGAGATGTTATAAGACTAACACATTTTTGAAGCTGATAAGTAAATGAGATTGATAGAAAATATCTGAAATTTTGATTGTTACCTGATAACATCTGAAACCATGACATAATAGAGGTTATCCATGGCATCAAATTTCCAAATGGATTAGTGTCTGTGATTGATTCCACAGTGGTATTTAAATTGAAGTTCGGTGAATAGGGTAAAATTTTCCACCTTGTGTTGAGAGAAATACTATTGCAAAAGTCATATCAAAAGTTGCAATTTAAAATAATAAAATAAAGCAAATCTGAATGGATATATGTGTATATATTATGTACGTATTATGTATGTATGTGCATATATTGCTTTGAATATATATGCATGTGTATATATTGCTTTGAACAGCAGCAACTTGCAGCAGTGTTCCAAAGGTTCCAAACTTCGAAGGAACTACCAAAGAAGGGATACTATACAGCTGCAAATAGAAGGTACTTGTGAGTAGAACTCTGATACTTAGTGAAACAAAAATGATAATAAGTAGTCAATTTTCTTGGTCTGATAAGAAGCCCAATTTAATTAGTTCAAGACCTGCCTGGGTGGGATTGAGAAAAGGGGTGGTGACTGGATGATGATCTGCTTGTTCCCATGACTAGAATAATTTTGCGTGAATACCTTCTCACTTAGAGAGGTCTGGAAGATCTACATATGAAGTGTTATGGCACAGCTCCTAAACTAACCTTGCATTTCCTGAGTAATTAGTGAAATTCCAATACCCATACTCTGAACGCCACAGGAATGACCATAATTAAGCAAATGGAAAGGAACATTCTCCAAAGAACAGAGGAGCCATACACATTTGCATCCAGTTTGAGATTTGAGTTTGGACTTAGACACTTAAATGAAAAAGATTTGTGGCAAGTGAAAGCTATAGGTCACTTTCCCTTAGCTGAGACTTTAATTTCTGAGGCAGTTACTGTGAGTCAAAGAAAGCAATTCTTTCTTTAGTCACTTAAGAATTTCTGAAGATTTTCCATAACTCCAGGGGACCCGTGAAGAAAAATGTTCCCGACACTGAACATTTTAAAGCTGGAGTGAAAGATACCAAAAGAGGAGCTATTAACAAGAATGGGAGGGCGAGGGAATTGGCCCCATACGCAGAGCTACGTGTTTAACTCTTGGGATGCCAGAAAGAACATTGTTCATATATGTTATTGTTTATGCTGGTGCGGAAAGCACTATCTATGAGGGACAAATGTGGGGAATATAATCAAATTTACAAAGAAATATGTTTTTTAAACCTATTTCCCTACACCCATTTTAGGAAATAATTTATGCATCATCACATTTGCTAAGGCTGCAAAAATTTTACTAGGAAAAGAAGAAAGCAAGATGGGAAAAAGAGGTGAACTTAAGCAGGAAAAAAAGAAACTACTTATTGCATCTATATCTGTACTGTCATTGATTGGTGAATTTTTATCTTAAAGGCATAATTATGCTTTTGCTAGAACAATGTATACTAGGCATTTTAGATAAGAAAGAAAAAGTCTAGGGATAGTTTACATGTAAGAGACAAAGGATATAAAATAAATCTATCAGAGAAATAAGATGATAGGAACTTCAGTCCATTCTGCTTCTGGAGGCCACTGAGATGAGTTTTGGGGTTGAAGGCCAAGAGCTTGGGGCAGAAAAGAATTAAGAGAGTGAAACCCAACATAGTGTAAGAGAGGGCCTATGGTAATACAGCTACAAGGATGTGTCACAGGGTCCTGGTTTACATGAATATTTAGTACAAGACTCACCCCAAAAGGCTAGAACACTTGAGAATATTGATTCTATTAATATAAATAATAAAAGCAGATTTAGAATAATTGGTGGCACCGCAGTATCCACACCAGCTCTGCTTCCTTCTCAAATTGTACAGAACATGATGAAACACAACCAGAGGCCGCTGTTTGAAAGTAATTAGACCAACTGATCTTGGCTTTGGATTTAGTGTGGAGCTCTATTATCTGTGAGTAATGAAACATATCCTGCACTGATTGCCAAAATGGCCATGTGATGCTGAAAGCACTTCATGGTCTATCAAATGGACTGAAATGTCATGTTCTGAGATTCTTTGATAACATCGAGAAGACTCTAAGTGATCAAATAAATGATCAGTTAAGGAGAAAATGTATACATTTCTAATATCAAATTCATTTATGCATTTCCCAGCCAATAAATTAGTAATAAAAAATAAACTTCATTTTACATGGTAATTAACCTGATTTTAAATTCATGAGGACATAGATTTTTTCCATTTATGTACATTATATAATTAGAGTTTCCAGTTCTACAAACATATTTGAGAGTATATAAAGATTATTTAATAAGTACATGAGTAATCAGAAATTAAAAAAACTAATATGAAAATCATATTGAAAAATGATATAAAGAAATATATAAGTTGAAAAATAAGACTAAAATAAATGAAATTTGGAGAAAACAGTTAAATATATAAAATGTGAAATGAATCTCAAGAGTAAAAACTAAAACATGTCCAATAGAAGTTTTGAGAAAAGGAAGTAATTTCTATTGGGAAAGGGATTTGAAAAGAGACTCATTGAAAAGAAGGGGAAAAAAACCCCAACTATATCTTTTCAAAAGGTTATACTTTGTTTTTTTCTTTTGTGGAAACATAACTGACTCTTTCAGTCAGTCTAAATATCTAGCTTGATCTATTCACATGGATGTTTTGGTGATTTTTCTCAGGAAGTAGCAACAGATTTTATAAAGAAATACAAGATCAGAATTGAGGAAGAATAGTACTATTTTTTCATATATTTTTGCAGATTAGTTCTTAAATTGTAATTATGATATTGATTAAATCCATTTTAAATTATGACCAGTTATCTACAACCATGCATTTTAGTTTTTCTAATAATGATGGTGGTGGTTACTTTTTCAGAGGAAAGAAACTGTATTTTAAAATGTCTTCAAATTTATTTTGTAATGAGGAGGTATGAATTAGCTATATAGTCAATTCATTAAAATAAAAAGTAATAGTATACAATGTTTCAGGGCTTAGAAAATATACTTGTTGTTGTAATAAATAATAATAATAAATGCTGATTTAGTAATATATTTTTGGATTTTCTGCAGAAGTAAAAAGCTCTATTGGTGCAAAACTGGTTTTTAAAACTACTATTTTATTACAAATAATGGGATCAAATTTTTGAAAACAACTCTACCTAAAATCACTACTATCCCAAAAAACTTCAACATAAAATATGAGTGTTTAAACAGTTTTTAGATTCTGTGTTCTCCTGAATATTGGTAATCTAACTCATAAAAATGAATGTGTGATATGATGATATTCAGATTCCAATGTTCTGAATATTTCATAGAATTATTCATGAAATTACCACACTCATATGAACAGAATGTGATACAACTAATTTTATAATCTAACTAAAATGTGACTGATGAAATGGTAATATGATGTGAAGTTAGCATTTTTCATATTAATAAAACTATAGTCTTGTGATTATCCAATCTCCATACTTAATAACTTATTAGGTTTTCGAAGACTTTGAATTTTGAATCCGGATTGGAGTTTATAGGTCATCTGTTAATAAAGCACACATAGAGTCGACTTTTTTGAAAAAAATCATATAAAATTTTAAAACATGAAAAAAATCATAAAAATTTTAAAACATCATACTAAAATTTAAACTTCAGTGAACAAATCACTGCACCCAAGACAAGCTTCAGGAGACATGACAACTAAATGTAATGTGATATCCTGAATAGAATCCTAGAACAGAAGTAACATTAGGTAAAAACTAAGAAAATCTAAGTAAAATATGAATTTTTGTTAGTAATAATTTATCAATATTGGTTAATTTGTAAAACATGCACCATACTATTTTTTTTTTTTTTTTTGAGGTACGCGGACCTCTCACTGTTGCGGCCTCTCCCGTTGCGGAGCACAGGCTCCGGAGGCGCAGGCTCAGCGGCCATGGCTCACGGGCCCAGCCGCTCCGCGGCATGTGGGATCTTCCCGGACCAGGGCACGAACCCGCGTCCCCTGCATCAGCAGGCGGACTCTCAACCACTGCGCCACCAGGGAAGCCCGCACCATATTATTTTATGATGTTAATAATAAGATAATATATGGAAACTCTGTAGTATTATTGAAACTTTTCTGTAAACTGAATACTATTTGAAAAAAGATTTATTTAAAAATGTCATCTAAAAAAATAAAACTGTAAGGGACGGGTTAAATAGAAGAGTTACATAGTAGAGACCTAATTGAAAAGATAACTAGTTGAAGTATAACTAGTAATTAATAATAGATCTGAAGACAGATTTAGAGGATTTGCCACAGAGAGAAGTGGAAAAATAGAAAATAGAATATTGAGGGATATATTATGACATTACTCTTTGAATTAATATAATTTTTAAGTAAATTTCATTCTTTCAGCAAATATTAACACTTTCTAGATGCTTTTAAGAAGGCATATAGGGTACAAATTTGAAAAATAATTTGTGTCTTCTACAAACTCACTGTGAAAAATTGTGAAACTGAAACAGAAATACTCATGCTTCATAAAGTATTTAGTAAATAATTTGTGTGATAGATTTGAACTAAAGCACTTAAAAAACGTATTTGAAAATTTTCTATTTGATCTAATGCCCTTACTACATATAAGTGCCAGATCTTATTGCAGAGATTGCTCATTTTTTAAAAGATATATTGTCTTTGTCTCATAATTTATTTTAGAAAATGATCCTAATGGCTTGATTAACTTAATACAGTTCATTTTCAGACATGAATAATTTATAGCTCTTTCAATGACTGGATAGAGTTCATTAAATTCTATTGATCCTGTGGTATAATTGTATATGGAATGATTAATACATGAAGTTCAATTATCAGTTATTAAACAAAGACCACTGTCATACATGTATTTCGTAATAAAGAGACTACTCCAGTACATAATGTGGGTTTAAGTGATGAGAATAACCAGGTAGTTGAGAGCAAACTACTATTAGAAACTGTCCAGGACTAGAAAGTTAATAATTAATGAATGATGGTTTCCAACTATGTTCTGATTTCTATTTTGCTGCTGCCTCTTGACAAACTGATCCTACTTTCTGCTAATTAATTTGAAAGGATGCTTTATTTGGAATTAGTTTCATAAAGCATTGGAAGAAAAAGAAACAGAGCCCTGGTGATTATTTATCAAACTAGAAACAATTAACATGTCATGAAGAACACCTAACATATGATGCTACCTAATGAGAAATCTACTATTTTCATATCTGTTTCAGTTGTATGAATGTGTGCTTGCAAAACAGAGAAAAATGAGGAATTTGAAGAGAAAGCATTTCCCATTATACAAAGAAAGGTTGTTTATTATTGTGAGGAAAATTTGAACAAATAAGGCATTGCTAATAATTTTCTCATATTCTATAACAATATCTTTGTGCTGCTTTTTCTATATTTCCAAGTTCTAATTGTAGATTGCTTATGTAAAGCTGGAAAGTCATATTTATATTTTTATTCTTATAACATAAGAAAAATTGCCTTTCATGAAGCAAGAGGTCAATATCACTTTGAAAGAAAGAAGAAATTAACAAAGGAAGAATGAATAAATAATGACATGAATGATGTATTTTGGCTTAAATGAATAAATTGTAATAGGTTTAGATATATGAAATTATTTATTCCACAAAGCAGTGTTCTTTCAAAATAGATTGAATATTAGAAAAACCAAGATTTCAAAATTGACATAGCAACATCAAAAACTGTTAACATTTATTGAATGCTTACTATGTTCCAGTTACTCTTTTAAAGGCCATGCCCAATCAGATTTAATTTTGGATATGAATCTATAGTTAAAACTCTAATTTTAGACTTGTGCTATTATTAAAATTTGTAGATTCTACATACACACATCTAGGTTTGTGTATACCTATTTCACTTTCTTGGAGAATTTAGTTACTCTACCAATGATATGTCACTATCTCTACACCATCTCTATTCCTTAATTATTTTAGTGGATATTGTGAAGATATTAAAACAGAAAGAATAGCTACCATCTACCAGGTATGCTTACAAAATAAATATTTACTTAAGCTGAAAGATTTGTGAATTGAAAATGTTTTGCTTTAGATATTAAGATACCAGTAATTAACTTTCTCTCTTTTTCTCTCTTTCTCTTCCTTCCTTCCTTCTTTCTATCTTTCCTTCTGTCTCCCATTCCTTCCTTCCTTCCTTCCTTCCTTCCTTCCTTCCTTCTTGCTTTCTTCCACCTTCCTTCTTTTTTTTATAAAGTCAATACTTAAGTGAAACCAAGATATACATTTCAGAGTTTTCTATTCAAAAGACTTTCTAAATAGTCTTGCATCTGTTGGAACAGTGTATGCTTGGCCTGAAATTATTTGGAACAATTTATTTTATTTTGTGGACATTTCTTCCTGTTTAAGCTGAACATTCTGGTCTTTGCTCAACACGTTACTCCTCCAATACCTTCTTTGCCAAAGTGATAGAACTGATTAATTCTCTATTGTAGAACATGTGTGTTAAAGTTGTCATGATTATTTAACCTTGGTTCAGCTCATAAAAGGTAAAGCTAATTTTAGCCTGTATTTTGAGAATTTTCTTTATGGAATATTATTTCACCTCTTCTCCATCCACATTGAAAAAGAAAGCACATGTTGTACCGATGTTAGCTGTTCAGAAGGTAAATATGTAGTGCTGTAAAACTACAATGAGAAAGTAATGAGTTTTTACTGGACAGAATGATCTTTCAGAAAAATACTATATTTTCTGTTATTCCCAATTTTTCTTCCCAGGTAAGATAAAATAGTTTAACTAATGAAGAATAAGCAATCCCCTGTATCTGATAAAATAGCTTAGGGGAATAATACTGAAGGAGATGGAGGTTGCATGCTGTGTATGTGTGTGTTGTGTTTCTGTGTGTGTGTGTGTGTGTGTGTGTGTGTGTGTGTGTGTGTGTGATGGACAGGAGCTGGGAGAAACACTGTAAAGAATGCTGATTGCAGTGCACTGTATGGGGAGCTGCCATGCAATTTTGCTTGACGGCTGATGTTCTGAGACCCAATTTTAAGTCCCACTGCATGTCTCATGTAATAATAAGAGGGAAAATAGATGCCTAGAAAGAATAAATTCTGAGTCCAGGAGGAGTCATTATTCCCAAGCTGCATTCATGCTGATGAAGGCTGCATAGAGTGAGGCATTCTCTCCTGAAAGAGGGAATGGGTTTTGTTTCTACTTGTAAGTATCTGGCATGAATAAATGATTTATATAATTGAATAGAAGAGGTAGAATTGAAATTGGCTGGCGTTAACTGTTTAAGTTAATCCAGAAACCACTTACGACTTCTATGTATGTATGTAAGTATCTATTTACATATGTATGTACATATACAACTACCCCTCTGTCTCTATTTATCTACCTTCTCTATCCTACTATCTATCTGCCTGTCTATCTATCTATCTCAATTTATCTACCACCATAATTTTTTTATCGAAAAATTCAGTGTAAATTCTCTTAGCTTTTCATTATTATAATTAGACCAAGGCATGTATTATATTTGCTCTGGAAGAAAATGAAATAATTGCATATCCAAATAAATGAAACTTGACCAGAGTGGAACTCAAAATCCTTGGTTAGTGTTCTGTAATTATCAAATATCTACATATATTGCAAATCTTGTACTTTAATACTTTAGGGTTTTGATTGTTTAATGTATTCAGTGAGCCTGTTAATCCATCAAGAACATGTCTGCTGGGGCTTCCCTGGTGGGCCAGTGGTTAAGACTCTGTGCTTCCAATGCAGGGGGCACAGGTTTGATCCTTGGTCAGGGATCTAAGATCCAACATGCCATGTGGAGGCGGCCAAAAAAAGAAAAAAAAAAGGATGCTGAGCTTAATGAAGGAAGATTATTCTTCTGTTTATCCTTTGTCCCTTAGACCGATTGTCTTCCACTATGGTTTTGAGTACATTAAAGACTGTTTTAGATATTACCCTTGCAATAAAATAAATGAAGACATAAAAGGACTGGGTACAGCATGGATCTTTCAGTCTCATTCAGCTTTTTTGGCCTTAGAATAAGACTATCTCATGGAAGCCTTAGGTTATATAAACAAATGTCCACAAAGGTTTTGAAATTTAATTTGCTTTAGCTATTAAATGTTTTATGATATTTAAGAAAGGAAGCTATCTTAACATGAATTATTATTATTTACAAATGATAACCAACATAATGATTAGCATGCCTTTGGATGGATAGTCACAAGCAGCCAAGATTTATATATATGTCAGGCATGTTTTCTAGTGATGAGGGGTAAAAATGGAGAGGCCTATATCTGTTTTATACATGTTTTACATCTTTTGAAAAGATGTCTTGTTTTGGTAGATGTTTCCTTTAATATCTACACCTTGTTTCTGAACTTTAAACTCTGTCCACAAAAACATTGTGTAGAAGTAAAGCTCCTGATTTTGCACTCACAGTTCTCTGATCTTTTCTTCCTTTATTACTTATATTCCTGTGGTAAGAAGAGGCCTTGCAGGGTCAGCCACCTTATTTCTCTGTCTCTAAGAGAGACTTTATTTAAACTTTCACAGGAAGATGGTTTCATATCACCTTAAAGGTTAATATTGAGAGTTTATTCTACATTCTCCTAAAGCAAACTACTGCCGAGACTGGTAACCCCTGTACTCAGAAAGTTATTCTGAGCTCAGGAAGAGTTTGCGTCAGTTTGAAAGAGAATAGTGGACATTGCTGCATGAAGTGAGAGTTTGGTTTAGATTATTGCTAAATTCCATTCTAACAAAATCCTATTAAATTTTCAAGTTCTGTTCACTGTAATTTCTCTTGATCCATTATTTCATAGCTTTTATAATGATTATTTTTAAATATTTATATAATCAGAAAATAACTTTATTTATTAAAAACACTTTGCTTTGGGCTTCCTTGGTGGCGCAGTGGTTGAGAGTCCGCCTGCCGATGCAGGAGACACGGGTTCGTGCCCCGGTCCGGGAAGATCCCACATGCCGCGGAGCAGCTGGGCCCGTGAGCCATGGCCGCTGAGCCTGCGCGTCCGGAGCCTGTGCTCCGCAACGGGAGAGGCCACAACAGTGAGAGGCCCGCGTACCGCAAAAACAAACAAACAAAAAACACTTTGCTTTTGCTTTAATATTTGCTTTCTATTCTTTGAGTCTTTGTCATCTCACCATGAGGTCAAAATATTTCAGGTAACAAACACACTCACTAAGGAAAGTTTTGGAAAAGTACCAAGGAATTCAAATACTAATGTTTCAAAGTAGAAATTTAAATGCATACAATTAAAATTTTATGTTGCTGTTTCAGGAGCTTTAAAACAACTTGTAGATTCCACTATACATAAACACACACACAGACACACACACACACAAACAAAATTACCACCCATTGTATGTTTACTTACCCCCATACTAATCACATTAGCTGTTATACTTGACCTTTTCATCTTCCAACAATTCTCTCATTATTGCATCTTATTCTGTTCCTTTCCTTAAATCTGGAGCTGGACAACAGATACATACTCTCAAGTCATTTTTCCAATAGAAATGTCCTAGTGGTTGTTTGCACTTTTCTGAGTACCATAACTTCTTATATTTTACTCCCTCTAAAAATTAAATTTAAAATAGAATTCAGTTAGACACTTACCATGCTCAAGGGATAGATTAACTATGAATCTAATGAAGCTTAATCTTCAGGCCTCCTAATTTGCAAGGCTCCCTTCCATGACCCTGCCCTAACAATGTGTTCACATGGTCATACTTTTTGTTTTTTTGTTTATTTTAGGTAACCACAATATACCATTTATTTTTTTTAATAGATCTTTATTGGAGTATAATTGCTTCACAATACTGTGTTAGTTTCTGTTGTACACCAAAGCGAATCAGCCATATGCATACATATGTCACCATATCCCCTCCCTCTTAAGCCTCCTTCCCACCCTCCCTATTCCATCGCAAAGCACCGAGCTGCTCTCCCTGTGCTCTGCTGCTGCTTCCCACTAGCTATCTATTTTACATTCAGTGGTGTATATATGTCGAGGTCATACGTTTTTATAAACTTTACAAAAGTGGTACATTTTCATCTTGATTCATTATCCCTTTCTACTTTTATTTCCCTTCATTCAAAATTTCTTTCTAATTGGGTGGCATTGGATTGGCCTTGAGAATTTGGGGAAGTTGCCAATAGATATTTGAGTCTACATTTAATTTGGATGAGTGGCATATATTCATGTTTGTGTTTTTCAGTCTCTTTTACACGTGCAGTTAATTTGCTGCTTCTCCTAGTGTAGAATCTGCTCCTGGGACTATTTCTGTTGCCCATGATTTGGTTCTCACTGATGCATAATAAAAATAGAAGTTCTTTCATTTCAGGTATAGGTAGATAGATAGATAGAGCACAAAGAACAATTACAAATGAACCATACATCTGTTTCCCTTCTTTTTTCCAACGGGAATTTTGGTGTCCATGAGAACCTGCCTCTCTGATCTCCCATAGCAGGGAGCACAACTGATTGAAGGACTCAGCAGTTTCATTTTATTTTATTTTTTATTAAAAAATTTTTAAAATTCTCTTTTATAGAGGTGAGTCATAGTCTAGCCCACGCACAAGGGGAGGAGAAACAGTCATCTCTTTAGGAGAGGAGTATCAAAGAATTTGAGGACATATCTTTAAAACCACCAGACTGTCCTTCATGGTGTAGAAAAAGGGGACTCATGTTTTGCAAACATTAATTAAGCATCTTCGCTACTCCAGGAATTGTACCAAGAGAGGATCACGGGGCCAGGTAGAGGTAGCACCAAATAAAGGTATGAAGAATGAGCTATAACCTACCATTTCTATTAAACTAGAATAAATGTGAAATAATAAGAAAAGAAGGGACTTCCCTGGTGGTCCAGTGGTTAAGACTCTGCACTTCCAATGCAGGGGGCGTGGGTTCCATCCCTGGTCGGGGAACTAAGATCCCACATGCCACGTGGTAAGGCCAAAAAATTAAAAAGTTAAAAAAGAAAAGAAAAGGGATTCCCTGGTGGCGCAGTGGTTGAGAGTCCGCCTGCCGATGCAGGGGACGCGGGTTCGTGCCCCGGTCCAGGAAGATCCCACATGCCGCGGAGCGGCTGGGCCCATGAGCCATGGCTGCTGAGCCTGCGCGTCCGGAGCCTGTGCTCCACAACGGGAGAGGCCACAGCAGTGAGAGGCCTGCGTACCGCAAAAAAAAAAAAAAAAAAAGAAAAGAAGACCTCCTCTCTGAATTACATCAAAACTCCGTGAACTGAAAATGCTAAGTCATGTTTATCTGTGGTTTATTGTGGTAGCTCCAAGGCCTTTGAAATTCTAGTCCAGAAGTTGGCAGTTGCATTTTAAATCCATCCCAGGGTTTGAACTGTCCCAACCCTTGACTGAGTGTGGCAGGGTGCAAAGGCAATACATTCCTGGGAGATGCAGGACTCCTCTGACAAGCGACTTTGCCTTGATGACTCCCCAGCAGTGTCGTGGAACTTTCCTTAGAACTACAATGCAGTCTAGGAGGCTTCTATCCCACCTTCCTTTCTGCTCTCTTTCTCTCCCTCACCTGGAATCAGACTTGCATCATTGTCTGATACTGACTGCCTCCTTCTTTCTTCTCACAGGCATTGCCCTCAGAAATTTCTTGCACATTTATATTATCTTGGCATCTCCTTCTCAGAGAACCTGGGCTAATACAGGAATCACATGAAATATAATTTATCAAAAAATTTCATTTTCAGGGCACAAACTTAGAACAGTACTATAAAATATTAGGATGTCTAAGATAGCTCCTATGGAAAAAAATTTATCAAGTTTTTTCCAAATTTGACAATAGCCTTAAAATTTATGTTATCAATGCAATGTAGTTATACCGCAAGAAAATTTTTTGAACTATAAAGATAAAGAAAAATTATGACTCACAATACCAGGACAGACTGGAGCAAGTTTCTATTCTTTCCTTATAAAATCATTATCGTGAGATGTATCTAAGGGATTTACATCCAAACTTTATGAATGTGGGGGGGTATATGATAAAGGAATGTCAGACATTTAATTAATAAAATTATGTTGCTTTACTGGGTTTTGTGATTGTGGTATTTATCAACTTTTATGATTTTGCTGTTGTACTTTTCCTGATTCTAAGAAATACTATTATATCTAATGTTTTATACTAAATTTGAGGGGGAGAGGTTGCTTTTTTTTGTTTTGGCCACAAGGCTTGTGGGATGTTAATTCCCTGATCAGGGATTGGACCTGCATCATTGGAAGTGAAAGCACTGAGTTGTAGCCACTGGATCACCAGGGAATTCCCTGTGTAATGTTTCTTAAAAAGAATCCTCCAAATTACATAATCTTCAGATGCCACAAAACTTGAATGTCTATGCCACCCACTTGTAAACTGGCAGGGGGAAAAGAAGAGACATGGCAGGAGAAAACCAGCTTTAACTAATTATCCTCAAACCCCACCACACACCCCAGGTTAAGCAGATGAGTCTTTGTCCCATTTTGAGGAAAAATGGAAGTGAAGAAAAAATATGCTATCTACTGTTTTTCACAATATTTTCTTAGTGTTCATGATCAAGAGATGCTCTGAGTTCATTTCCATTTATTTAGTCATGAGTTATTTTTTTACCTTGATACTAATGATGTAGTATTACAGTTTAGATTTGTTATTCATATATGCTCTTTTTTCAGCATTCTTATACTTCTTATTTATAGATATATTTAAGATCATTATAAATTATAATTCTTTCATGAATAAAGTGCTATGTGACATTAAAAAGGAATATTTTCCCAAAGACATGCCATCGTTTTCTTAACACATTATTTGCTGAAATTATTATTTATATAGATTGATTACTTTTGTCTACATTTTGAAATGCTTCTGGTCCCTTTAGTTTGAATTTCTCCTTTTCTTTTTAAAATTTTCTCCATTTAATTCCCTATTTTCCTTTTTGCTTGTTATATTTATTTCTATACAATTCTGCCTCTATTGCTTTTCCTGTCTTAGCCATTCTCTTTGGATCTATTTTCCTGTGAAGTCAAGAATTCTCCTGGTTTAAGTCAAATGTTTAAAGTAGCATTTTATGCAAAATGCACTTCTTTTATTATCCCATTTCCACTTGGGTAATGTACACATTTTGCCCTCTCACCTTGAAATTCCTTATTGCTAAATGTCACCACAATATGCCTATTTATATGCACAGGAGCTTGTTGGATAATTATTCTCTGATATTTATATCTATCTTTTTCAGCCTTCTTTCCTTTTTACCAGATATAGAAAATGCAATTCACATTTTTGGCCTGTTGCTAACATTTTCCCTCTATTTCTTCTTCTAGCTAAAGATATCAACCTTTTCATTGTTCTCAACGGAAGTCTAACTGGAATGCCAGAGAAAAGCATTGTTTTCAGCTTGAAAACATTGAGAAGAAATATGTGAGATGAGAAAGACAATAAAAAGCTGACAGCAGATATTGGTCAAATTGAAGAGTTGCTCATAAGAACTGAACTCAGCCTACTTAGATGGCTTTTTCTTTCCCCAGCAGATCTTAAATGTTTGTGCTTTACAAACATCATCTAAAAATTACCATGCTATTTTTACTTTGTCCATGGGAAAGAAACAAGTCTGACAAAATACGTAAGAACTTTTATGTGCAAAGAGAGCAAGAAAAACTGACTTGCAGTCTATTGAGTTCCTATGAAATTGCCTTCTATATTTAGTCAGTGTTTTTTAGTTGTCACCATATAAAATATGTTATAAAATCAAGTATAGCTCTCTTAAAACAAACTGACATATACATTCATATTTTCAATACTAACAACTAAATGTATATATAGGGTTAACAAAACAAGGTACTACACCAAGCAAACTATGGAAATATAGTTAATCAAACACGGGACTTTAGGCTTTCCAGACAGAAAGGGGAAAAACGGTAAGAGAAAATACATTCATAGATCTATAACTAAACTTTTCAATTTTGGTGTTATTATAAATGCTATTGCTTTTTAAATTTTGAATGCAAATTATTTTTTGCTAATATATGGAAATACAACTGATTTTGTATGTTGACTGCATCCTGCTAAACCCATTTATTAGTTCTAGGAACCTTCTTGTAGACTCTTCAGAATTTTCTATGTAAAGAATTATGCCATCTATGAATAGACACACTTTCCTTTCTTCTTTTCCAATATATATTCCTCTTCTTATTTTGCCTTGTTGCACTGGCTAGAACTTCCAATACTATGCCTAAATAGGAGTAATGAGAGTGGATATCTTTGCCTCGTTCTTGTTTTTATGTGGAAAGCACTCAGTTTCTTCACCTGTTGATGTAATATTAGCTGTAGTTTTTAGGTAGCTTTTGTTTATCAGGTTAAGAAAGTTCTCTTTTATTCCTATTTTTCTAAGTATTTATCATGAATATTTGCTGAATTTTGTCAAATGCTTATTCTATACCTATTAACATAATTATATTGCTTTTCTTCTTTAGTTTGTTAAAACGGTAGATTACATTGGGCTGGAGGTTTGTTGTTTTCCCCAACCTCCCAGATTAAGGTTTTTGTTCAGTAGGATTCAGGTGGAGATTCTAGACTCTCTCACATGGTTTCTACTCCTTTCCTCCAGTTCTGCACCATAATAGGCATTTCACGGAATTTTTTCCAACTTTAATCTGCCTTATTTTCACTGTAAGTGGGAGAGCAATACTCTTTCTAGCTCCTTGTGAGAAGCCAGAACAGAAAAATAGCTTTCTAAACTATTAAAAATTAATATAATTATTTGAAAATAAATGCAGAAATTTCAGTCAATATAAAGAAGTGAATCACTTTCCCTAGTAAGAGCAGAAGAAAATTTTTCATTATATCATGACATGAATCTTACAGACCGCCGAGCATAAAAAGTGAACAAAGATATACTGAAGTATTAGGTCAGAAAGAAGTGTTAAAAAAAAACGACAACAGGCCCCAGATGGAGTCACTTATCCTAAGCCCACATGACCAAACCACTGTTAATACCTAACTTAATTACAGTTTCAACCTCTTCCAGGAGTAGAATCTTAAACCTGTCAATCTGAAGTTACCTGGTTAACACTAGTAAGGTAATCTGCCAGATAAACACCTGCCATCTACCAAAGGAAAGTGAGCTTGCCTGAAGCAATCCACTCTTTACTAATAACTTCTTGTCCTGCCCCCTCCTGCCTATAAAAGTCTTTCGTTTTGTATAGCTCTTCAGAGCTCCTCTCTGTCTGCTGTTTGGGATGATGCCCTATTCATGAGTCATTGAATAAAGCCAATAAGATCCTTAAAATTTGCTCAGTTGAATTTTGTTTCTTTTTTTTTAAACATCTTTATTGGAGTATAATTGCTTTACAATGGTGTTAGTTCCTGCTTTATAACAAAGTGAATCAGTTATAAATATACATGTGTTCCCATATCTCTTCCCTCTTGCATCTCCCTCCCACCCTCCCTATCCCACCCCTCTAGGTGGTCACAAAGCACCGAGCTGATCTCCCTGTGCTATGCGGCTGCTTCCCACTAGCTAGCTATTTTACGTTTGGTAGTGTATATATGTCCATGCCACTCTCTCACTTCGTCCCAGCTTACCCTTCCCCCTCCCCATATCCTCAAGTCCATTCTCTAGTAGAATTTTGTTTCTTAACAGAAGGTGCATTCTACTCATTTTGGAAGAGGTTCATGACTCTCTTTAGAGCTTCGTAATTCTTCAAGATAAGTGATCAGATAGGGTACAATACAGCCAGGTCTCGTTCTAGGGAATCAGGTACAAATGTTATTAATACATGACAATGAGGAGAGAAATGTATTCCATAAACATAACCTGCCCAATCTGGGGCAAGAGAAAATGGGGGAGTAAGCAATGGAGTTTTCTTTGATTTTTTTTCCAACCAAAAAATAAGATTAATGTTGACATCTTGATGGTAATGTCTAAATTCATTTGCTCTAAAAGCGTGAGGGAAGGAATTCTTTTCTTTCCTAGGATTGGGCCTTTTACTGAACTAAATACTAGCAGAGATTGTGCCCCGTTGGGCAAGCACCACTGACAGCAGATGCATGTGCTAAAGCCAAGAGCCCAGGGAAAGACGCATCAAGTTTCCTGAGGTTTTGTACCCAGACTGGGACAAGGCTTCAGACTGGCCTGGATTTCATGAGGTTCATCCACCATCTCTTACTCTTCTGGCTTCTTATTCTAGATTTAATTTTGTGTTCTCAGAGTTAGGGTTCTCTTTTCTACCTCTTCTAGACAACTCACCTGAACGTGATCTTTTCTGCAAAGATGCAAATCTTTTCTGCAAACCGTTTAAGAGGCAAGATTTTAGAAATAAAGAATAAGGAAAATCTGGTTTTACAAATTTAAACTAAATTTATTCAGGGCGAAAAATAAGCCATTTCACAAGTCTGCAATTGATAAAATTATGAGAAAAATCTGAAGGGAGAAACACAGGCTTGAGCGATTTGTATAATAATAACCTGCAGCTGCTTTTGTCCTGAAGAAGATGAAAACAACTGATTGACTCCCTAGTGAGAAGGTTTAAATTCAAGTTTCTGCTTCCAGATGAAGCAGCTACATTATGCTCTCAAAGACTTATTGTACTTCCCTGTTCCCTACCCACCATCCAACAAGGAATCGCCCTTCCAGATCCATTATTGCTTTTTTTTCTGCCCAGGAGGCAAATCTCCATAGACTGTATCACTCAGAATCTCTTGGCTTCTGGCTTTCAGTTTGCTGCGCCTGATAAATGACTGCGTTACTGACCCTCCCAAGTTGGTCCCGAGCAAAAGTGTCCTTTCTGCTCAGTGTCATTTGAGCCAATAGAATGAGACGGAGTTGGGTTCAGAAGGAAAGGAAAGCTACATTCTTTGATCAGAGGATGGAGAGGTGTGAGCTGGGGCTCTAGCGCATGTGCTCTTCTGGAAAGGCCAGGGCGGGACTGCTTCATAGGGATCTTGTCAGTGGGGAGGAGCCGCAGTTCTCAAGGAGTGGGTGCAGCTGTGCTTCATGCCCCAGATTGCAGTGCGGGCTGCGGCGTCTACGCACGCCCAAGCTGAGCAGCCTTTTCGCACCAGGAACTCCGGTCTGAGGCCTCTGCACCCGGTACCCTGTGAGCCAGCGAAACTCAACTAAGCACAGAGGGGCCGGCGGTGGTGCTGTGTGTCCCCCTCTTTCCTTCTGGGTTGTGGGTCTGGCCGCGTTCTTCCACAGCCACAGCCCGTCGTGCCTGCTGCCTTGTGATGTCTCCAGCCTTCACTGGGTCCTGGTAACGAGTTACACTGGATCCTCCACTGAAATTCCCTTCAGGTTTCAGGTGGGTACTGTGCCGTTGTTGCTCGCGCAGGGTGGCCCACCTCTGCAAGTAGTCCTTTCTGTGTGTTCCCTTCAGTGAAACCCTTTAGAGTCAGTCTGCTTTCTGATTCCTGCTGGGACCTGGACCGATACAGTCACCAGATGTCACAGCCTGAATCAGAACCTAAGCTGTGTGCCTCCTGAGCTTGTTCTTTTAACATCAGACTCTGAAAGGGGAGAAAATACCATTCGCTTTAACCGGACGCCCTTTCTACTTGGTATCTAATTTATATTTGTCTGAATTTGTTTTTCTCTTTAATGTACTGATAAGTCATTTGTGTTCTTAGAGAATACTTCTGGCCTGCTAGATGTATTCATAGAAGTGCCACCTGATGCTGCAGTTCTCTTTATCTCACCTGAGGATGCTGGGTCTGTGTTATCACTGGTGATGAGAGGGCTGTTTTAAAAGTCCTTTGAATGTGAGAATAAACTTTCCTCTTGGAGTGTAAATGAGAACGTATTTCCTATGATACACTGGGTAATACTATTTCATATTCCCTGGAGGCAGCAGCTCAATTTTTAACCAGTAGGTTACAGTATGAGGAAAAGCCTTCACAGTCGGCTTTAAACAACATTTGTTCTTTATATTTTTAGCTCTGCTCATCACTCGGAAAGAGGAGTTAAATTTCTACTTTAGAATTCCCAGTAGTAAATTTGAGCCCACTAAACTTTCTATGACGCCTCTGATTTTTATGTCACCCTTATCTTTATAGCCTGGCCTTTGAAGGGACTGATAACTCTGAGGGACTTTGGCCTCTTTTGCCATAACATATGTTTAAAGAGATAAATGGGTTTAAAAATAAAATATATGAACCATATTAAATGTAAAAAGATATTTATGATATGAACTATACCATAAATTAAAAATTTTAAATCCACATTAAATATATATATATATGACAGAACTCTTCAAAATTGGCAAGATAGCCAACCAATATAGTAAGATTAAAAAAATACATTTAGTAATTGAAACTATTGTAAAGGGGTAAGTTTAAAGTTTAGATGTTACTAAATGCTATTAGTTCCATGAGACTACGGATATGTGGATAATGTCTTAACCCTCACACCTGTTACTGGTACAGAAAATACTAGCTAACAGCAGATAGGAGATAAATTGCAAATTTATTAATGTCTGCTCAAATATTCTTGTCAGATTTAGGTTTCAAAACTAAGGATGACCTTTTCACTCTATCTTCGGCGCTCCTCTAGATAATCTACATGTTGCCCTTCATTCTGTGGGATGCCCATGTTGAAACCAGTAATGCCATTCAGTTATAAGTGCAATCTAATTGATGTTGTAAGCTCTGACCACTTGGATTCTAACCTCTCCACCACCACAGGTGTGGATTTACTGGGGGGAGGTGTTAACTAGGAGATGGTTCAGATCTTGAAAGAGAGACTAAAGAGGTCTTTTAAAGCACCCATTTTAAGCTAATTCAGAACATAATAAACTAATGTCATACAACAAAACTTGCGTTACCCTATAGAATTTCAAGAAAAGTGTTCCAGCAAGCATTTCTCTACTTAAAAAAAGCAGTCAAGTAAATTAGGGTTGGACCAAGAAGTGTATATTTTTGCCATTGTATATTTTGTGTTGTTGCTGGATTTATTTTATTGAGAAAAAAATGGGGAGGGTTTTGACTTATAGCTTAGTTTGAATAATTTCACATTTTTCTATGTATATTTAGGAAATGCAATCTGTTTACTTGAAAATTCAACTGGATTTGAGTTACATATAAAAATTTCTCCATACTTTAGAATATCTTGTTTCACAAACATATTTTCCAATATTACTGTCTGGAATTAGAACATCTAAATCACTTTGATTTATTTGTTTCCAAGCTAGAGTTACAGTAATCACAAAAACTACTTATGTTTGCAAAAATAACACTTAACCATTATTGGGATGTGAGATGTATTTATAAGTTCTGCCATTAAGCTGAATTTAAGCTCAAGATTTATTTCTTTTCTGTCCCAGAGCAAGTGTTATAATCATATGCACAAAATTGTCACTTGGTATTACGTGTGTGTGTGTGTGTGTGTGAGTGTGAGAGAGAGAGAATAAGAGAAAGAGAAATTGATTCTTAGGGAAATGGTAGAAGTCATACAAGACAGTGAAATGAGTTGATTTGACAATGCTTTCAGAAGTCTCATCAGATAATGATAAAGAAAAAGACAGTGTTTATAGCAAATGAAAACACTATGACTTGCCATTGTCTCCATTGTTTCAGTATAGCTCTTGTGAATAAAGCTACCTAAGAGTCATAAAAAACATTTTATCCAAACACAAACCACATTTAATATACAGTTTTAAAATAAACAGTATTTTTAGTAAATCTCAAATTATATTAAAAATACTTTCAACTATGAACCTGTATTTTTTGTAGCAGACATATTATCATTATAAATTTTAAAGACAGTATATTTATTGAATGGTAAACTGGCCTGCTATGATATACACTGTGCAATTAATTATTGAATGAAATATTGATAAATATCCCCAAATTATTAGTACTTTTTAACAATGTTTTATACTACATGAAATGCCCCATATATTGTTATGTACTCACCACACCAACTTTTTTAGCTATTCACAATAGAAAAGCAGTCTTTAGGAAGTTAGTTGAGTTGTCACAGGTTTCACAGATGCAGAAGAATTAGGACATAATCCTGAGCTCTGTGACACCTACTTGAGTGGTCCTTAATACTGCCTCATACAGGATGACTAAACATATATACCTAGAGATTGTATTACTAAGTATACAACATACAAAGCATAAAAACATGACAGGGTATACTGACTAGATGCAAATTCAAAAAATCTACATGGGAAAACAGGAATAATCAAATATAAGTTCACTGTCATGATTTATTCATTCAGGAAATATTTATTAAGCAACTATTATGTATTTGGTACCATTGCAGGTAACAGAAATGCCATAGAAACCAATCAGATACACAAATCTCTGCCTCATAGAGTGTATATTCTAGTGGAGTAATCACAAGAAAAATAATTAAAGCATCTATTATGGTGGACAGTGAAGTGATAAAAATTAATCATTATAAAGCAGAAAATGGGAAGCTTAAACATAACAAAGAGTGGCTAAGATCTTAATAAAGGTATATTTTGAGTAAAAACTTGAAGGGAGTGATACCTATGTGGATAACTGGTGAATCAGTGTTCGACCAGAGAAAAAGAACCAGTAGGAGATATGTATTGATATTAAGATACTTATTGCAAGGGATTGGTTTATGTCATTGTGGAGCCTGACTAGGAAAATCTGAAATCAGAAGGGCAGACCATCAGAAAAGGCAGTCTGGAACTTCTATGCATGAGCTGAAGCTACTATCCACAGGCAGAATTTCTTCTGGGTTGTCTCAGCTCTGCTCTTAAGGTCTTTTAACTGCTTGAATCTGATCAATCAGATTATCTAGAATAATCTCCCTTACTTAAAGTCAGCTGATTGTGGACTTTACTCACCTCTACAAAATACGTTCACAGCAGCATGTAGTTTAGTGATTGGCTAACTGGGAGCTGTAGCCTCACCAACTTGATATATAATACTGACCATCCCCTTGAGGGTAGAAAGTTCTAGGCAGAGGGACAAGTCAGTGAAGATCCTGAAGGAGCATGTCTAGCCTGTTACTGGAATAGCAAGGGGGCCAGTGTGTCTTGTGTGGAGTGAATGAGACAGAGAATTGTGGGAGACAAAGTCATAAGGATAACTAGAGGCCAGATTTATGTAGGGTCTTTTGAGTTACAGTAAGAAGCTGGGCTCTACTCTCAGGGACATAGACACTGCATTCATTGATATGAACTGAATTATACTTTCATAGACACTGCATTCATTGATATGAACTGAATCATACTTTATGTCTTCACTCTGGGGGCTCTGTTCAGATTAGGCTAAAGGGAGCAAAGACAAAATTGATGAGAGGCTAGACTGTATGATCTGTGGTGGTTTGAGAATGCTGCGGAGTTTTCATAGTATTATATGTTAAGAATAGAGCAATGAACATATGCTGATGGGCTGGATAAGAGAGATATGAGAAATGTGTAGAAATAAGTGATTCCAATATTTTGGCTGGGGCAACTGGAAGAATTGAGTTGACCTTAACTGAAAAAGGCAAGACTTTAAGAGCTTATGGAGGGGATACCAGGGGCTCAGTTGTGAGTTTGTTGCACATCAGATTCCTATTAGATACGCAAGCTCGGATGACAGATTGGTTGTCTAAATTTCAGAGAAAGGATCCAGATTGAGATTTATCAGTCTGTAGATGTTACCTAAAGCTGCGAGTCTGAATCAGAAAATGGAAAGGAAAGCAAGGCATAGATTTAGGGGGTTTTTTTTGGATGTTTTAATGGTTTTTCTCATTATTTTAAAACTTCTATTGACTTCTGATTGATTTTCAAGGAATTATATTCATTCCATAATACATGAAGAAAAAAAATCACTCATAATCCCACCACTTAGCAGTGAATAATACTAAATTGGGGGGATGTTTCTTCCCAATTTTTCTTATATATTTTGTTTCTTTAATTATTTTGAAATCACCAAATATATAGATTTTACAGCTAGTTATTTTGCTTCAAATTATATTTAATCATTGTCTTCAATGACTGAATAATAGTCTATTGTATATAAATACTTAACTCAGCTGTTTTTCATTAATCTTCATCTTCCTACTATGTTATGAATATTGCAACAATGATCATCCTTAAGTATAAGTTTTAATCATCATATATTATCTAAATGACTATTATATAAATTTAGTCACAATTTTCACCTACTCAGTAATTGATAGAGGAGTAGATTATATGTTTTATGGCATTGTTAATCTGAAATGCTGGTCTATAAATAAAGATCAATATTTTAAAGAGTGTGTTAAGTAATAAAAACACAGAGACCAGAAATGGTGTGTTGTAAATGAAAAGAAATAATCTCATTTCAGCAAACTTAGGCAATCAAAGGTGATTAGAAGACCCTGTTTACCGCTGCAGGAAGATAGAGTATCTGTGTAATTTAGATGGCCTACTTGCTAGAAATAAATGAGAAAAGCTGCTTAAATATGTGTGTTGCTTAAGAGAGGGGAAATGATGTTTAGAAACTTTTTTGTCTTCCTATTTCATGAGAAGAAAAGTTCTCAGATATCTTTAAACTTATTCTCCCAAGACATGCATCGAAAGCCTGATTCTCAACACACCAGTTTCTGAGCTTTAACTTACCAAAGAGTCTTCCATCCCTAGTGAGCAATTTCCACTTTAGCAAAATGGCAGAAAATGTCACATTTGACAACTACTCACAGAAATCAGTTTCACTCAAAAAAGGCTATTTGTGAAAGAAATTCATACACATACTGAATCCTGTTGAAACTTAAAGTGAAATTGCAAACAAAGCTTGAGTTGCTTTAGACCTTTTTACTATATTGCCCTTTGGTTTTCTATTCAGTACATCATTATTGCTCTGGTTTTGTGGAATACTATTTCCATACTCACCTAGCTGCTGGTAACTGTCACCTTGATCCTTGCATAAAAAATACCCAGTCTGTAATGAGACAGTTTAATTTGATAGTTCATAGAGGAAATCCTTTTTTTCAAAATTCAAACTAATATTTTAGATCCTTAGTACAATGGCTTTGGTGTTCTCTCACCAACCAGCAGAACTGCTTTAATGGAACCGTTGTTGAATGAGAGGGGAATAAGCAAAGGATTGCTCCTAAAATAATTTGTTTCCTTAATCCACTGATATAAAAAGGGCACATTTCCTTGAAGCTATCAACAATGCTGAGTAAAAACAAATGCAAACTTCATAAATATCTAATTACCAATGGAAACATACCCATGGAAACTAAGCCTAGAACATTATTTTATTGTAAATATAACTAGACCTGACAAACTCATACATTTAAATAAGCAATCAGGATAAAGAGATATAATTTCTCTAGCAAAATTTTGTTCGGGAGAAATGAAATCATTATGTAGGATGCTCTGTATGTTGGTCCTCATTAGTTTATCTACCTTGTTAATGATATATCTGGTTTAAAATGAGAAAGCTTCAAAAGTTGTAATTTAATTAAATGTGTGTGCAAACCATCGCAGACAATAAACTTAAACTGAAATAATTTCAAAAAGCTAAGTCAAATGTGTAAACAGGGAAAGATCAAAATAAGTACAATTACCCCAGCAACTAAACTGGGCTTACAGACGAATTGGTATTTTCTTGGGCTTGGATGATAGTCACTTATTAGTTATTAGTGTATTTCAATTCCTTAGCAGATTACTATATAGCACCCACATTTTTATGAAACAAAATTATAAAACTGTGTTTTTTTTAAGAAAAAAAGTTTTACTCTCAAAATGAAAACATTTCATTTCTTTTACTAAAATAATTTTGCCCCTTTATTAAGAGGCAATCTTCAACAGGAGAAAGACTCTAGAATTTATTAGCATTGCTATTAAAAGCACAGTAAGGAATGATTTTAATGAAAGAAAGCGCACTATAAAAGGATACAGATTTGAAAATCTGAGCTCAGTTTGTGAATCTATGTGAATCATTTTTTTTCAGTGGGTCAAATTTTTATCATCTATAATGAGGGAATTTTACTTGATACCTTCTAAGTCTCTTTCCAGCTCTCAGGTTTCACAAGAAAATTTTGAAGCTCTTTGTCATTCAAATATCCGATGGTGACGGACTAAGATATGGAAGGTGTTATGGAGATTAAAGAGCTGGGAAATAGGTCAAGGAGCAGAGTCCTTATCTGGAATCTGCCTCACTTATTCACAAGGTTGTTCTGAGACTCAAGGAAAATAATCTATATGTTAGTGTTTTGAATGCTGTGACCCACTATACAAATGCAAGTTATTAGCAGAGCAGTTAGTCATCTTTGGAGTCCATAAACATATTTTTGTTGGTTAAAAGTGTGTGGAAACTACTCTTTGAGTGTTATTCAGCCATCCAGGTTTGTAGCCCTTGAGAAAGTGAGAAAGTTCAAATAGAATGAGGAACAAAGCTAGGTGGAGATGAATGAAACAATTGGAGTTCAAGTAATGATTCTGGTAACTGTTAACCATAAAATCTTGAGCAAAGTACTTTCCCTTTCCAGACTTTAATATGCTCACCAGAAAGTGGGGATAATAATGTCTACATTACAGAGGTACTGTGACATGCATATGAGAAGATGTATGTGAAAACATCTAGCATAAATCTTGTAGGTGGATGTTTCTTAAATTTTATTGAATTTTCAACTTCTCTCTCACCCTCACCATCTTATTCATTTGTCATAAAGGTCTGTTAAATCTAGTTCATAAATATCTCTCAAATTTCCCCTTCCTCTTCATTCTCACTGTCAATACGTTAGTTTGCGTCTTCATTATCTATTTTATGAACTGATAAAATGAACTCCTAACAGTTTGCCTTCAGTATTTCTATCTTGTGAAATATTCTCAGCTCTGCTGTCAAAATTACCTTTCTAAACTGAATATATGATCATTCCACTCCTCTGCTTAAAAACTTTAGACACTAGGAAAAAATAACTCATTTATCAGTCAAATTCATCATTTTAGATGTTAGGTTTTGTTTTGTTTTGTTTTGTTTTTGCGATACGCGGGCCTCTCACTGCTGCAGCCTCTCCCGCTGCGGAGCACAGGCCCCGGACGCGCAGGTTCAGGGGCCATGGCCCACGGGCCCAGCCGCTCTGTGGCATGTGGGATCCTCCCGGACCGGGGCACGAACCCGCGCCCTCGCATCGTCAGGCGGACCCCCAATCACTGCGCCACCAGGGAAGCCTAGATGTTAGGTTTTTTATACTTGGTCTCAGATTATCTTTCCAACCTCCGTATTGCTACCTGAGTTTCCAGGCATTCCACTCAATCCATACTTTATGAGTACATTCTGCTCTTTCATAGAAACATACCTCTACATCTGCCATTTCTTCTGGTGGGAATCTCCTATGTTCTCTCTATAAATCAATCCTATTCTCCATTGTTGTATTGCCTCCATTGTTGAACCTTTGCTAAAACTCCAAGAAAAATTGCATGCACTTAAAAAATTTTAATATGCTGCTACTGGTGCTTAGATTATATTGCAATTTTTGATTTATATATTTTTCTCTTTGAGCTTCTGTGAGTGAGGGCAATTTGATATGCCTCTTTACATCCCCCAACATCTCCCTGTGACAACTGCTGCACTGTAGTATCATAGATCTAAAATATTTTTAAAAGGATGAATTAATTCTATGAAGTTATTGATGGCATATGATTTCCTGTTATAACTTAGGAACTTTTGCCCGCCGCTGAAGCCTCTCCCACCGCGGAGCACAGGCTCCGGACGTGCAGGCTCAGCGGCCATGGCCCACGGGCCCAGCCGCTCCGTGGCATGTGGGATCCTCCCGGATCGGGGCACGAACCCGCGTCCGCTGCATCGGCAAGCAGACTCCCAACCACTGCGCCACCAGGGAAGCCCTAACTTAGAAACTTTTTAATAACAGATTTAAGAACCTTTGGCGGAGAGGATAGGCATTTGAAGTCTGACTGAGGGATAATGTGTCAGTTTTAGGAGGTGAGGAAAGGCTATACTGGAAGAATCAGAAGAGCATATAATAATGCTTGATTACTTTCACTGAACAAGACAAAATAAAAAGCAAAAGCAGAATATCTAAAAACCTCTTCTAAAACCACATGTCCTTTCAGCTACCACTTCGTGATTCTCCTTTATGCCTTCCCACTCCACCACTGCAGTTGGGCTTTTGCTATAAACTCATCATCTTGTGGCAATTAATAATTTCTGTGTTATAAACCCAGGACATTTCCATTCCCACCTTACACAATGGGCTGATTTTACTATCTTAAAGATTTCCTTTCCTTGGCTTCTCTGACGTTGCATCGTCATGTATTTCTTTTCATCTCTCTGGCCAACATTTCCAAGATTCTTTGCTGACTCCTTCTCTATGTGTTGGCCTAAATAAGGGCTCAAACATGGTCCTATTTTCAAAATTTTTCTTCCGAAGTGATTTTCATTCTACATCTTTACATATCATCCACAAGTAGATGATTGACAAATTCATATCTTTTGCTATGACTTCTCTTCTAAGGTACGCTCTAGAATATTCTACTTAGATATGTCTTAGATATCACAAAAAGTAGCACTTCTGAAAGGTGAACTCTTGGTTTGTGTTCCCAAACTTATCTCTATCACCTAGTCCTCCTTGTATCCTTAGTGGCAAAACTACCTACCACTTGCCAGGAGTGTAAAACTATCTACACTTTTCCTTTACCTTAACTTGCCTTCTTCAGAACTAAATAATGTTGACTCTAAATTGTGTATCCTCTCTACCTGAGCAGTTAATACTGCCATTTTCCATAGCAGGAGACTTCTAACTAGATCCCAGAATTCTAATCTTTACCCCTATCCACAGCAACCAGAGTGACATTCTTAAATAAGAACCACTTAAATGTCTCTCTACTGCTTAAACATCTTTAGAAAAATCTCCACTTAATGAAGAATAAAAATATCTCTTATCGTAGTCTACAATGTCCTCAGTAGCCTTAACACTTCCTCAGTTCTCCAATCTTAACTATGTTCCTTTCCCTATACCCAGTCACCCATGAACTTTTCCTTGCCTCAGGACCTTCGCAAATACTCTTCAGGTACTTTCATTAAAGTTAGTCCCCAGCCATCTTGTAAAATGATACTAAAAGAAATATTCATTGATCATCCTAATTAAATCAGTTTTCCTCCTTCATTCAGTACCTCAGCAATGTTCAGATCACTGATCAAATTTTTAATTTATTATAATTTATTTTTCTGCTCACTCTTGAAGATGTAGGCCACATGAAGCTCTAGAAATGGAGTCCACAGTGACTGGAGAGTATATAAGTATCGTATGCATTCTATAACAATTTTGGGATAAATAAATAAGGACAAGTATAAAATGAATACACATACTTGGTTAATATTTTCCTAATTCTGCCCAGTTTATACCTGCAGAAGTTCTCCCCCATAATGGAAAAGAAAGTAGTGTAGAACATGGATACATACTCATAGAAACCCTATGAAGTACATACTGTTTTTGTAGAAATTTGTGAAAAATTATGGAAAGAAAGATTCTGTGATTTGCCTGTAGGCTTTTAGGTTAAAGTAGGCATTCAAGTCTACATCATGCATTCTGAACCACAATGCTGTACTACCTTTGAACAAGTCTTTAAGCTCCTTAATTAACTTCAGCAGAATTTCAGGTAAAGGAAGTTCACCAATACAATATGGGATCAAGATCCCACATGAAAACTACTTAAAATTAAAATAGTAAAATTTTATTTAAAATAAATAAATATTTTATTAATTAACTTAAATATAAAATATTTTGCTTGTATTTAGATATAGGGGAAATTTTTAGAAGCTGTAGTTTTTTTTTGCTTTTCCTAGTTGCTTGCATTTGCCAAATTTCTAAAATAACCATCAAAAAGATAGTGTCTACTTTTATTTAACTTTAAAATAAAACTTTCATTTAACTATGTACTACTGATTTGTTCGTTGTTTCTGTTACAGTTTCTGTTAGCTTCCATATAACTACATGTACAGTTGTCAGATGTTTAAAGCAAAAGAACTTAAATCTATGAGACTTTAAAAACATCTGAACATGCTGACTAGTGTGGTTATTTCATGTAAAAATAACAAGAAATAAATCTGCCCAATCTAGTTTAGAACAGAGGAAAGCAAACAGCAATAAATATTTTTCTATTTTTTCCAAATAATGAGGATGAAAATGAACACTTCAAAACAAGTGTGTGTGTGTGTGTGTATGTGTATGTATATATGCACACACAGAAAACAAGTATGAGTATATATTTAAATTAAACCTTATCTCTTCAGCATAACAACCAGATTGGCTACTGACTTTAGAGCAAGGATTTTATTGGTACATAAGAGCTATAATATGAATGAAAGTGAAGAATAAAAGTTTGAAGACATATTAATAATCACAGGCTCTGCATGCTCTGAAGATTTAGCCAGGACCCGGTAGGATATGGGGATACTTACAAATATATTCTTTATTGTGAAATCATGAGAAAACTATAACAAAATATTTGGGACTTCCCTGGTGGCACAATGGTTAAGACTCCACACTCCCAGTGCAGGGGGCCCGGGTTCGATCCCTAGTCAGGGAACTAGATCCCAAATGCATGCCACAACTAAAAGTTCACATGTCACAACTAAGACCCGGCACAACCAGATAAATAAATATTAAAGAAAAAGAAAATTATAACAAAATATTGCTAAAAACTAAATTAAAAGATACTTCTGGAAAAACATTTAGGTTAAATGTGGAGTATAGGTTCCCTTTGTATACATAAAACTATACATATCTTTATATTTAACCATGACACTACTGTAATCAAGAAGAGAAGATGCTAAACAAAGTTGGAATTTCTGTTGAAGTTCCAGACACAACCTGATCCTTCAGGAAGTTCTGGAGGGTAAATTACACCCCACAGTTTATCTGCCTAGAGGAAAAGGAACTGGATTCATAATACCCAAACTGTCAGGATTTGGCTATAGCCACACTGCAGGGGATGAAGCTGGGTTAAAAAAAAAAAAGCGTTTCTGGATTTTCATAAACAGGCACCTTCAGTGCTCAAGGGCATTCATGTGAAGAAATTTATAAGTGCAAGCTCGTAGCTGCAAAGCCCACAGACACTGGTGGAGGAGCTCTGCCCTGAGAGAATGGTCCAAGGGGATGGAGGTAGGGGAAGAGGGTGCCAACAATGTCCACTGGAAAAATGTTCTATTAAAATAATAACTTTTTATTGTTTCCTGTAACAACTCCACTGCTAACTATAAAATGTGGTTTAATATATGATAGAAGTGATGGAGATGTGAATTGGAAGAGCATTTTAAAATATTGCATTGGAAGAAAAAATACTAGCCTACATAAAGTAAGGTCAGAATGTCCTCCATAATTTAGGATTGAGATATACATCATTTACATACCTAAAGTCCACATTCTATTGTTGAAGTGCCTGGGTATTGTGTAATATAGATTGATTTAAGCAACTACTAGAAAACCATTGAAGACACAGAGGATTTAGAGTATTCTCTGGGTCATTCTGTTTAAGTTGACTAAGATACCTTAAGTTGTTTTCAGATATACTTCTAGTCATCGGAACTGTGGGGCTTGGCTGCATTTTTATGAAAATATCCATCTCTTAAGGAAAAACATAAACATTTTTAGTAACTTCATACTAAATATCCTAATTATGGCTTTTCTGAAAGTATAGCATTAAAGCTATTTTAAGTACCAGCCCATGATCTTCATTACATACCAGCAGATGGACCATTATTGTATTTTTCTTACAAAATCATGAAACCATTTATTCAACAAATAATGAATTAATAAGTGCTAACTGTGTGTTAGGCAATGTACTAGGTCATGGAAACTCAGAGATTGATAAGAAATATATTCTACCCATCATGGAGTTCACAGTTCTTGTGATGATCATTACAGTCTGTAATTTAGCACAGCATTGAAGCATGTAATCAATTGCTGGGAAGGCACTGGTTTTATAGATAGCCATATACTGAATTACTTACAAAAATTTCCCCTGAAGTTTTCTACAAAATATGTTTAAGTTACATTTTAATGTTAGGTTTCTACAAAGGCAAATTATGTCACATTCAGGCAGGAATAAGTCATTTTAATGAAAACATTAGAAAAGAGGTACTTCTTACACTGGGAACTTTAACCTTTATCACAATTTCCAATGTGCCCAATCTGTGGAACATTTATTTATAATAATAAAGGAATTGTTTAACCAAGGGGTTTATAATACAATAAAGAGATGTAAGAATGTACATACTACATTTAACCAAGGAGTTTACAATACAATGAAAAGATGTAAGAATGTACCATGTAAGAAAGTAAGAATGAAGAGACACTATAAAAATGTTATTTACTATAGAATTTAGTTTATTTTAATCCATGTAAAGTGGGCCCACTATACAAAACAAATTAGAAAAGACAGATAAATATAAAAAGGTAACATAAATAATAATAATTTTATCACCAGAGATAAATATGCTTAGACTGCTGGTGAAGGTTTTTTAGATTTCTCTTTATATACATATACATATTTTTCCACTAAATTAAGATTATACTCTGCCCATAGTTTACCAGAACGTGATTGTAAATTAGCAATATAATGCGAAAATTACTCTTTATTTATTTATTTATTTTGAAAATTACTCTTTATTTTTAAATGTAGTTCTACATAATCATTTCAAAGGCAGCTATCTATTCCATTTCAGGAGAAACTTGCATAATCTTCAAAAGCAATTAATCCTTTTGAGTTCTGAGGAATTTTGTTTATTTAGGTTATACAAAATATTACTGATTCTCCTTAGAAACACAATTGTAACTGATACTCCTCTCAGTACTATTAATCACTGGCTATTAATTAATAGCCACACTCCTCACACTGTTCCAGTTCTGTTTCATTAATACATATGTCTTAGTTACATATGTCTTATGTATATGTATTTGTGAATTACTTATAACTTTTGCTTGAGCATCTTCCTATTTCTTATTGATATTTAAGAGATCTTATTAGTGTTGACACTGAAACTTGTGCTATAGATAATGTGTTATTTAACATCATTTGTATTGCATATGACAATTAATTTGAATATGTAGTTGAAATCATCATTTTATGGTTTCTTAATTTATGCTTTCGGTGTTATTCTTAGAAGGTCATTTACTAGCCAAGATTGACTTTTATATATATATATTTTTTTAACTAAAATGTATGATTATTTTATAGTTCATACGTCTGTTTTTCTTTACAGTAAATAACTTTTGTCAATATCTTTTATAAAAATATACGCCTTTTTCTACTCAAATGAAATAACTTCTCATACTAGCATAGTACGGCTTTGGAGATTTCCCATCTTGTTTTTCTTGTATATATAAAACTTTATTTTTAAAACTTGTGATTTATTCTTTTATTCTCATTATATGTTTTTTCTAATTTTCCTAGCTATTTTTGTTTGGTTTATTTTAGGTAAATAATCACATGATCTACAAATAGTGTAAGACTTCCCTTTTCTATTTCTAATATGTACTTTTTCCCCACCCCACCCTCTTTGCATCATTTATTTCAGGGTCAAGCATTTATTTTAAAAAATGCTAAATAGTAATAATGTGAACAAGCATTTTAATAATTCATGATTTAAGGGAGATGCCTCAGTCATTTCACCATTAATGTGCTTCCTGTTAATTTCAGATTACTTTATTATGCAATTAACTAAAGCATGATTTAATATCCAGTAAACTATAACCACTGTAACTGGAGTTCTGCTATAAATTTTCAGTCACCTATTTTAAGTAGTAACAAACATGATTAACATTTGTTGAACACTTACATGTTACAAGTATAGTTATAAGCACTTACATATATTTATATTTAATTTTCATAGTAAAGTTATTATATAGATAACGCTGAGACTAAAAGACATGGGAGCTGGGATTTGAGCTCAAGTTGTCTGTGTTCAAAGCTCTTATAAAATTGATATGCTGCGTATCAGTGACTGGTGAAACCCTAATTAATCTGTAATTAAGTGGGAAAAAAACTACCATGTTCTGATCAGTATTCCTAAGGGGAATATTGAGGGGAAAATGAATTCTATTTCAGATGTGCTGAATTTGAGCATCTCTGGGATATGGAAGTGAACTCAAGTGAACAGTAATATATACACTAGTTTGATTCGCAGAGAAAAATCCCAGATGTTGTATTAGTCAGGGTTCAGTTGGTTTACCTGGGTGAGCATTTTCCAAGTTGAGTCATGTTACAAGTTGACCCTAGTGGTAGGTCTTGTGGCCCGGAGGGGAAGTGGAGAGAGATACTGGGGAAGGCCAAAGCAATTCCTTGTAAGGCACCTGTTTTATTTATCTTTCTCAAGTAAGAGAAGAGATTTCTTATTCAGCAAATGAGGAGGGATTGGGAACTGGACCACTTCTTTAGGCACAGAGAGTTTGAGGGGACGTGGACCTCCCAAATTCTCAAGTGGATCTTCCCACTCTGAATGTCAAGGTTCCTTCCATTCATTGTTTATCATGGTCCTGATTTTGACAAAGGAGTCTTGTTTAGGATGACAGCTTTCTCTAAAGTTTTACCACTTTTACAATTAAGTCTGTTTTACTTTTTCAGCTTTATCTGCCCTGGAACTTTAGGAAGACAGAGTCATTAACTGCTCTTAAAATTTTAGGTACTTAAAGAGTTGTTTTAAATCCTAAGCAGTAAAAAATTTTAAGTAAAGACCATGGTCTCTTTGGAAATATTGATATATTCCCTGCAAAAATTTCTGAAGCTATTAATAAATTTATTTTAGGTCAATTCCACATGCTAGTGACCACTTGGATGACTTTGTTCTCCACTACTTTATTTTTCTGCTTTCTTAATTCTATAACACTTTTTCTCAACTTAAAAGGAACTACATTGTGACTATCTGGAAAAATAGGGGAGTATAGCTATATTCTTAATCTCAACATTGACAAGAGAAATTTTACTGTGCCTTTATTTATTTATTTTTATTTTTATTTATTTATTTTTTTAGTGGTACGCGGGCCTCTCACTGCTGCGGCCTCTCCCGCCGTGGAGCACAGGCTCCGGACGTGCAGGCTCAGTGGCCATGGCTCACGGGCCCAGCCGCTCCGCGGCATGCGGGATCCTACCGGACCGGGGCACGAACCCGTGTGCCCTGCATCGGCAGACGGACTCTCAACCACTGCGCCACCAGGTAAGCCCTACTGTGCCTTTATTGATCAAAGTATTTAACATCCTGTTTCTTACTGTTAGAGTCTAGCAGTAGTCTGCTTTGTAACTTTGTAAGGTCATTTTCATTTCTGCTTTGAAAACCCAGCCGACTTTTCTTCTGTCAGCTCTTTCTTGTAATAATGTGGTAAACACAGGCTTTCCCAACCACCACACTCTACCTTCTGTGAATATATTTTTGTCCCATTTCTTTTACTGGAGCTACAAATTTATTAGGCAAAAGTTTGCCTTCAAACTTATTACAGGTGGTACTTTACCAAATGGCTTGCTGTAACATACACCAGATCTCCGTCTTTCCAGCTTCAGATATGTTTCCTCATTACCCACTACCAGTCACTAAGCCAATATCACAGATATTAGGGTTTTTTTAATGTTCTTGTTATAGTAATAACCCACCGCAAATGTCAATTTCTGTATTTGTCATGGTAGAATAGGCCATGCTGTGAGAGCATTCAATCCAAAGATATCAATGGCTTACTATGATAAGACTTTGTCTTGTTGACATCACAGGCAGATTTCACTCAAGTGGTTCTCCACCATCTTGAAACTATGAGACCTGGCACCCAGGATCTCTGAGAATGTTGTGGCAGAGGACGAGAGAGGTAGAGGAGGCATACTGGTTCTATTAGATAGAACTAATCATATTGTACCAACCTAAACCCGAAATAGATAATAAATAGGAGAACATGAAAATTTGTTGAGGGTTAACTATCTATGCTACACCTCTTTTTATTTGGCCTCCTGTGATTAGCAAACAGTTCAAAGCCAGAGAACAAGAATAAAGTTTCCAGAAAAATCTACATATTTTCTTTTCCCAGTGCACAACATCTGGGGTAAATGACTGTGAGTCTCCTTGGGGGTAAGCTGGAAAGAAGATTTACAGCTTAATATTTTAGTAGTGTCATAGAATTCTGACTTAGGGAGCTGGGCCATCTCTATTTTTAAGATAGCTGGAAATGAAAAGTAGCTCAGATTGGGGTCTGGTTGAGAGGCTCAGAATCTTCATTGTGATGAGGAAGTGAAAGTCTCTGTTTAAAGACCAAAATATAGGTATAGGTGCTATACCTATATTAGCATATAAGTAAGCTGTCCATCTATTTAAGACAAAGGTGGATCACAACAATATGAGGTCATTAAAAGATCTTCAAGAGAAAGAGAAATATCGTATGCTATCGCTTATATGAGGAATCTAAAAAAAAAGTGATACAAATGAGCTTATTTACAAAACAGAAACAGACTTAGAGAATTAATTTATGGTTTCGGGGTGGGGAAGGTTGGGGGAGAGGGATAGTTAGGGAGTTTGGGATTGACATGTACACACTGCTATATTTAAAATGGATAACCAACAAGGACCTACTGTAGAGCTCAGGGAACTCTGCTCAATATTAGGTAACAACCTAAATGGGAATAGAACTTGAAAAGGAATAGATCCATGTATATGTAAAAAAATCAATACAGGTCTTCAAGCTAGAGAGGGCTAACCTCCTGCAACTCAAGAGGAGGGCTGGTGCTGCTTTGCCAACAAAGGCTCAATGGGATTTCTGAGCTCAAGGTACCTAGAATCCAGCAAAGATAACATTCCTGTTATCAGATCCATTTTCCAGATGGTCCCCTAATTTTTAATGTAAGCAATCTGATTATAAGAATTCAATGTATATTATAATCTGCATATAATCTACATACATACAATATTATAACTTGCAGGATCAAAATGTGTATCTCGTATTTTGTTATATCAGGTTTATCAAGATAAAAATAGATAACAACTAATCTCAAATGCCCATCTTTAAAGGTCTGTTCCCTAGAACTGCTCTTGGTAAGAAACTGTAGAATCAGAGTTTAGGGGTGGAGAAGAGAAACCACTCTATGCATTCCCATCAATAAGAAATGTAATAGAGGGAAGGAAGTGCTTACTGACTTGCTGGAGGGACAGGAGGAACAGAAGTTGAATACAGCTGCCAATAGAACTTTAAGTCATGCCACTGCAATCTGCATGGAACATACCAGCAAGTTGTTGATGACACCCAGAGTTTAGAAGCTGCAGAAAACATCGGCTGCAGTCAAAGCTGCTGTGCAATCCTAAACAGCTGAATGGCAGAGGAACATGAAGACTGGCCAGTCTCTGACAATACCCATGTTTGCCAAAAACCCATGCAGACACTGCCAGAGGCAGAAGCTCATTTTGCTTCTGTGTTCTAAATTTAAGTAAGTACATCTCACTGGCAGACTGTAAACAACATCCAAAAACCCAGGGGGTACACAGAATGGAATAAATCCAGATTGCAAGTAAGCCCCAACGAGCAAAGTGTCAACATATTTTAGAGAAGTCAGAATTGGAGGAGTCATTTGTATGCTATGGACTTAGTACCAAGGCCATTGGTGACATTAGCCAGAACGATTTCAGTGGATGCATGGGTGGGAAAACCAAGGTTCAATAATGAGCTGCAGGTGATAGAAGGTTCCTTGGGAAGAGATGATCACTTAAGAGACTGCCCTGATGGGAGAGCGAGAAGGTACTTAGTAATTCAATGAGACATGAAATTGAGTCAAAGTGGGTTTTTCTGGGGGGGGCTGCCTTGTATTCTTCCTTTCTTCTTCCCTCCCCTTCTCTATCATATAAAGTAGGAAGGACATTTGGAAATATTATGTGATAAAAGAGCTAGTGAGCTTGTGGGAAAAGAGGGAAGTTCAAGAACCTCTGGAGGGAAAGGATAGTTGAGAGAGCAGTGTCTCTGAGGAATTTGAAAGGATAACATTTAACAGTGAAGTTAGAAGAGAAGATGAACTTTTGCTTTTTTCTGAGTTGTGCTGCTCATCGGCTGCCATCTTGTTCTGCTCTAGGAATTACTTTGTCTTGAGTTCTGTTAGTAGGAAGAGTTCTGGCTCACTTTGCCTTTCAGCGACACAGAACTATTCTCAGGTTGAGTTCCAGCTAAAAAGAAAAAAAGGTTTCATAATTATGTAGGATTCAGTGTATTATGTGGGACTCCGGTGTTTATCAATCATCCCACTTGTCTCCATTCCTTCTATCACATGGTTTTCTCCAACACTTATGATGGTCAGTTTTAATTCTTTTTCTTACTGTTTTCCTATTTTGAGTCTACTACTTTGCAGGTTAGAATAATATTCTAGCTCTAGGCTATAATATGCTACTATAAAGACTATAACTTTTCATAAATACAATTCTTTATTTCAATCAACACCTAGATCCTAATCCCTTTAATATAGGTTTTTCTTATAGATTCTCTGCAACTACTAAAAATTGATGGATCAGAGAATTAAAGTTTGATTTTATAACTATATGTAAGAGAGTATCTGAAACCAGTCTTTCTCTTCAATTCATAGTAAAAAAGTATATATATGCAAATAGTAATGGCTATCAGCAAATAGTTCATTTTCTAATGTATTTTATGAAGTTTATACTCATTTCTAAATAGGCCCTTTTCAGTGTCATGATTCCCAGAAATGTTTATGTAGCTACAATTTCTTCATAAAAATAATAGTTTGGGGTTGTGAAAAGCCATCTGGGCTGGCATCAGGGAGTTTTTGGCTGTGTCCATAACTACCTCTCTGACCTCAAGCTTATCACTTTATTTCATTGGAATTCAGTTTCCCACTCTTTAAATGATAATAATATCTACTTGATCTTCCTTAAATGTAGGTTATTGGTATGGGAAGTAAAATAAATTTGTGATTCAGGTCCCTAGACAAAACTCACTGTCAGTTTCATCCATGTAAAAGAAAATTAAACCATCATCAGGTCATGAGCTGAAAGAAAATGTCTTTCTGGGTTACTGGAAAGATGGAGACAGATATTGTCTTGTGACACCTGGGACTGACTTTGCTGTCTTTCTGGATGAGAATGTGACCCGGTTGATATTACACTGGCCTCAGATACACGAAAGCCTGATGTTTGTAAATCTTTAAATGAAAGTAACATGCGTTGTGAGTATCATTTCTTCTCATATAATGTTCTAAGCCCTGATGACAGTGTAAAACTAAGATTATGTTGTTTTCTCAACTCTGGTAAATTCTCTCCGTGGAGAAGATCAGCAGCAGCTATGCACATAGTTAGGGAACATGACCACCAGGGACAAGCAGCTTCAATCATTAATATATTTTCTGCTTTATGTCATCACCATACCACCTTTATTTATTTTATAATCCTTGGCTAAATAAATTGGCTATAGTTGTGTTTGTTTTCTTCCTGCCAAAACGCAACTTAAATGTTGCAATCAGAAGTGATATAACAGTGACATCATAGAAATATACTTTGAAAAATTAAAAAGTGCTTATATATTGAAGGCAAACCATAGACTTTTAGAACTGAATGATATTTAAGAAAAATCCAGAGGTTGGTTCTTTATTATGTTTATATGTTCTGTATGATGTTCGTGTCAGAAAGCATTAGCTGTTTTCTGATAATTATGAACCTCTGTTTCTCACCTGTCAATTGAGTAGCTCAGGGAACATGATCTAGAATGTCCCTTTTGGGTGTATATCTTGAGAATTAATGATGTAAAGATGGAGCAGTGGCTTGGACTTGTTCATTTCTTTTGAGGCGATTTCAGCACTCAGTGCTTGGGGGCCTCAAGATGGATCGTTAGGGATGCAATGTATTCCCTTCTGGCCTGGAGACCCCACTTTTCTAGTTCTCACCTCTGTTCATGGGAGACCCCAAAGATTTCAGAGTCCTGTCAAAATCAGCCTGTTCCACTGGTCCCTCAAACTCAGAGTCACTGTAGAGAATCTAGGAATTGACGGGCTATTACGTGACTAGAAGGCACAGATGCACTCAATGACATCACCAAAGCATTCTGAGTAGGCAGACTCTCAGAGCAGGACTCGTCATGACAGGGATAAATTTGAAGAACTTTTAGTGAAGGTTTGGAGCCTACTCTAGGAGAATCAAGATTTTTTTGACAGATGTGAGGACATGAGAAATTCTGAATTCAAAATAGAAATCATACCAAAATTAACTCCACACACTGCATGTTAGCAAATGCTTGTCTTAGGAAATTGTTCAAGCTAATTTGATTTAAATATGTCCATTAGTTCTCCCACACCAGTGGTTCAGTTATGATTTGAATTAAAGTGCTCCTCTGTGAATGGATACACAGAACATTTGGATTTAATATTGCCTTATTCTTCCTGTACCTGTGCAAAAATGCTGAGTGTTATTATGGGATGTTGCTGTGTCCCCTGAGGGTGACAAGACGCTATAGAGTGCTCTATGTGTTATGTACATTTTTTTCCCTGTGAAAAATTATATAAGTATATGATCCAACTTACTAGCAAATTTTTCTGCATGTAGAATACAAAATGAATCTTTATGTTGAAAATCAACATTTAATAAATATATTTTTGGCAATGATATGCATTAATATTGCTATGAACTTATGAAATGAGAAAAAGTCAAGTTATTTTACACATATTAACTATGTGCTTTAACAGTTTTATGCTATTTCTATCTCCTTTTATTTAATTAATTTATTTAGGTTTACTCATGTCTAGTTTATATTTTTATGTGCCACAAATTTCCTTCATTTTATATTTGAAGATAACATAAGTTAAAAAACAGAGTGACAGTGCTACAACATTGAATAGGGGAGAAATTTTTAAATCATAAATACAGAGACTTATTTGAAGATTTTAAAAATAGGAATAATTATTCTACCTCTAAATAACTAGAAATTAATAATCTCCATTTGGGTTGGCAATTTTTGAGATCTATTAAAGAAACTAGAGTAACATAATTAACTGTCACTTGCCAATATTTTTGAATTGTGTGTAAAGTCAACTGAACATATAAAACATATTTTCACCTGCTGTTGAATTTTTATTGTTCTGAGCCTGTAGTAAATATAAGTCTGCTATGCTTAAAGGTATAATTTTGTGCAGGAAACCACAATAGGGTCTGGGAATAATTGCCACAAAGATTAAAAGATAAAGTTAGCAAAAATCTTTTGATATTTCGATAAAAATCTGTTCTCTAGAAGAAAAATTCTAATTATTTCTTAAATGATAAAATCAATGTTAGAGGAAATGCTATACATTTCATTTTGTTGTGGAGTCAAGCAACTTTTCTACTTCTATATCTTTTTTTTAAACATCTTTATTGGAGTATAATTGCTTTACAATGGTGTGTTAGCTTCTGCTGTATAACAAAGTGATTCAGTTATACATATACATATATCCCCATATCGCCTCCCTCTTGCGTCTCCCTCCCACCCTACCTATCCCACCCCTCTAGGTGATCATAAAGCACCAAGCTCATCTCTCTGTGCTATGTAGCTGCTTCCCACTAGCATTTGGTAGTATATATATGTCAGTGCTACTCTCTCACTTCATCCCAGCTTACACTTCCCCCTCCACGTGGCCTCAAGTCCATTCCCTACGTCTGTGTCTTCATTCCTGTCCCGCCCCTAGGTTTGTCAGAACCATTTTTTTAAAAAATACCATATATGTGTGTTAGCATATGATATTGTTTTTCTCTTTCTGACGTACGTCATTCTGTATGACACACTCTAGGTACATCCACCTAACCACAAAAAATTCAGTTTCATTTTGTTTTATGGCTGAGTAATATTCCATTGTATATATGTGCCCCGTCTTCTTTATCCATTCATCTGTTGATGGACACTTAGGTTGCTTCCATGTCCTGGCTATTGTAAATAGAGCTGCAATGAACATTGTGGTACATGACTCTTTTTGAATTATGGTTTTCTCAGGGTATATGTCCAGTACTGGGATTGCTAGGTCATGTGGTAGTAATATTTTTAGTTTTTGAAGGAACCTCCATACTGTTCTCCATAGTGGCTGTATCAACTTACATTCCCACCAACAGTGCAGGAGGGTTCCCTTTTCTCCACACCCTCTCCAGCATTTATTGTTTGTAGATTTTTTGATGATGGCCATTCTGACCGGTGTGAGGTGATACCTCATTGTAGTTTTGATTTGCATTTCTCTAATGATCAGTGATGTTGAGCATTCTTTCGTGTGTTTGTTGGCGATCTGTATATCTTCTTTGGAGAAATGTCTATTTAGGGCTTCTGCCCATTTTGAGATTGTTTTTTTTTTTGTTTTTTGATATTCAGCTGCATGAGCTGCTTGTAAATTTTGGAGATTAATCCATTGTCAGTTGCTTCATTTGCAAATATTTTCTCGCATTCTGAGGGTTGTCTTTTCGTCTTGTTTATGGTTTCCTTTGCTGTGCAAAAGCTTTTAAGTTTCATTAGGTCCCATTTGTTTATTTTTGTTTTTATTTCCATTTCTCCAGGAGGTGGATCAAAAAGGATCTTGCTGTGATTTATGTCATAGAGTGTTCTGCCTATATTTTGCTCTATGAGTGTTAAAGTGTCTGGCCTTACATTTAGGTCTTTAATCCATTTTGAGTTTATATTTATATATGGTGTTTGGGAGTGTTCTAATTTCATTCTTTTACATGTAGATGTCCACTTGTCCCAGCATCACTTATTGAAGAGGCTGTCTGTTCTCCATTGTATATTGTTGCCTCCTTTGTCAAAGATAAGGTGACCATATGTGTGTGGGTTTACCTCTGGGTTTTCTCTCCTGTTCGATTGATCTATATTTCTGTTTTTGTGCCAGTACCATACTGTCTTGATTACTGTAGCTGTGTAGTATAGTCTGAAGACAGGGAGCCTGATTCCTCCAACTCCATTTTTCTTTCTCAAGATTGCTTTGGTTATTCGGGGTCTTTTGTGTTTCCACACAAATTGTGAAATTTTTTGTTCTAGTTCTGTGAAAAATGCCATTGGTAGTTTGGTAGGGATTACATTGAATCTGTAGATTGCTTTGGGTAGTGTCATCATTTTCACAATGTTGATTCTTCCAATCCAAGAACATGGTATATCTCTCTGTCTGTTTGTATCATCTTTAATTTCTTTCATCAATGTCTTATAATTTTCTGCATACAGGTTTTTTGTCTCCTTAGGTAGGTTTATTGCTAGGTGTTTTATTCCTTTTGTTACAGTGGTAAATGGGAGTGTTTCCTTAATTTCTCTTTCAGATTTTTCATCATTAGTGCATAGGAATGCAAGAGATTTCACTGCATTAATTTTGTATCCTGCTGCTTTACCAAATTCACTGATTAGCTCTAGTAGTTTTCTGGTAACGTCTTTAGGATTCTCTATGTATAGTATCAAGTCATCTGCAAACAGCGACAGTTTAACTTCTTTTCTGATTTAGAGTCCTTTCATTTATTTTTCTTCTCTGATTGCTGTGGTTAAAACTTCCAAAACTATGTGGAATAATAGTGGTGAGAGTGGGCAACCTTGTCTTGTTCCTGATCTTAGAGGAAATGGTTTCAGTTTTTCACTATTAAGAATGATGTTGGCTGTGGGTTTGTCGTATATGACCTTTATTATGTTGAGGTAAGTTCCCTCTATGCCTAGTTTCTGGAGGGTTTTTATCATAAATGGGTGTTGAATTTTGTCAAAAGATTTTTCTGCATCTATTGAGAATATCATATGGTTTTTATCCTTCAATTTGCTAATATGGTGTATCACATTGATTTGCGTATATTGAAGAATCCTTGCATTCTGGGATAAACCCCAGTTGATCATCGTGTATGATGCTTTTAATGTGCTGTTGGATTCTGTTTGCTAGTATTCTGTTGAGGTTTTTTGCATCTATGTTCATCAGTGATGTTGGCCTGTAGTTTTCTTTTTGTGTGATATCTTTGTCTGGTTTTGGTATCAGGGTGATGGTGGCCTGGTAGAATGAGTTGGGAGTGTTCCTCCCTCTGCTATATTTTGGGAGAGTTTGAGAAGCATAGGTGTTAGCTCTTCTGTAAATGTTTGATAGTATTTGCCTGTGAAGCCATGTGTTCCTGGGCTTTTGTTGGAAGATTTTTAATCACAGTTTCAATTTCAGTGCTTGTGATTGGTCTGTTTATATTTTCTATTTCTTCCTGGTTCAATCTCGGAAGGTTGTGCTTTTCTAAGAATTTGTCCATTCCTTCCAGGTTGTCCATTTTATTGGTATATAGTTGCTTGTAGCAACCTCTCATTATCCTTTGTATTTCTGCAGTGTCAGTTGTTACTTCTCCTTTTTCATTTCTAATTCTGTTGATTTGAGTCTTTTCCCTTTTTTTCTTGATGAGACTTGCTAATGGGTTATCAATTTTGTGTATCTTCTCAAAGAACCAGCTTTAGTTTTATTGACTTTTGCTATTGTTTTCTTCATTTCTTTTTCATTTATTTCTGATCTGATCTTTATGATTTCTTTCCTTCTACCTTGGGTTTTTTCTGGTTTTCTTCCTCTAATTGCTCTAGGTGTAAGGTTAGGTTGTTTATTTGAGAAATTTCTTGTTTCTTGAGGTAGGATTGTATTGCTATAAACTTTCTTCTTAGAACTGCTTTTGCTGCATCCCATAGGTTTTGGGTAGTTGTGTTTTCATTGTCAGTTGTCTCTAGGTATTTTTTTATTTCTTCAGTGATATCTTGGTTATTTAGTAGTGTATGTTTTTGCCTCTGTGTGTTTGTATTTTTTACAGCTTTTTTCCTGTAATTGATATCTAGTCTCATAGCGTTGTGGTCAGAAAAGATACCTGATAAAATTTCAATTTTCTTAAATTTACCGAGGCTTGATTTATGACCCAAGGTATGGTCTATCCTGGAGAATGTTTCATGAGCACTTGAGAAGAAAATGTATTGTGTTGTTATTGGACAGAATGTCCTATAAATATCAATTAATTCCATCTTGTTTAATGTGTCATTTAAAGCTTGTGTTTTCGTATTTATATTCATTTTGAGTGATCTGTCCATTGGTGAAAGTGGGGTGTTAAAGTCCCCTACTTTGATTGTGTTACTGTTGATTTCCCCTTTTATGGCTGTTAACATTTGTCTTATGTATTGAGGTGTTCCTGTGTTGGGTGCATAAATATTTACAGTTGTTATATCTTCTTGGATCGATCCCTTGATCATTATGTAGTGTCCTTCTTTGTCTCATGTAATAGTCTTTATTTTAAAGTCTATTTTGTCTGATATGAGAATTGCTACTCCAGCTTTCTTTTGATTTTCATTTCCATGGAATATCTTTTTCCATCCCCTCACTTTCAGTCTGTATGTGTCCCTAGGTCTGAAGTGGGTCTCTTGTAGGCAGCATATATACAGATCTTGTTTTTGTATCCATTCAGCCAGTCTGTGTCTTTTGGTTGGAACATTTAATCCATTTATATTTAAGGCAATTATCAATATGTATGTTCCTATTACCATTTTCTTAATTGTTTTGGGTTTGCTTTTATAGTTCTTTTCCTTTTGTTTCCTGCTGAAAGAAGTTCCTTTCGCATTTGCTGTAAAGCTGGTTTGGTGGTGCTGAATTCTCTTAACTTTTTCTTATCTCTAAAGGTTTTAATTTCTCCATCAAATCTGAGTAAGATCCTTGCTGAGTAGAGTAATCTTGGTTGTAGGTTTTTCCCTTTCATCACTCTAAATATGTCCTGCCACTCTCTTCTGGCTTGCAGAGTTTCTGCTGAAAGTCAGCTGTTAATCTTAAGGGCATTCCCTTGTATGCTATTTGTTGCTTTTCCCTTGTTGCTTTTTATATTTTTTCTTTGTATTTAATTTTTGATAGTTTGATTAACATGTGTCTTGGAGTGTTTCTCCTTGGATTTATCCTGTATGGGACTCTCTGTGCTTCCTGGAATTGATTATTTCTTTTGCCATGTTAAGGAAGTTTTCAACTATAATCTCTTCAAATATTTACTCAGACACTTTCTTTTTCTCTTCTTATTCTTGGACCCTTATAATTTGAATATTGCTGCATTTAATATTGTCCCAGAGGTCTCTGAGACTGTCCTCCATTCTTTTCATTCTTTTTTCTTTATTCTTCTCTGCAGTAGTTATTTCCACTATTTTATCTTCCAGGTCACTTATCCATTCTTCTGGCTCAGTTATTCTGCTATTGATTCTAGAGAATTTTTCATTTCATTTATTGTGTTGTTCCTCATTGTTTATTTGCTTTTTAGTTCTTCCAGGTCCTTGTTAATTGTTTCTTGTATTTTCTTCATTCTATTTCCAATATTTTGGATCATCTTTACTATCATTACTCTGAATGCTTTTTCAGGTAGACTGCCTATTTCTTCTTCATTTGTTTGGTCTGGTGGGTTTTTACCTTGCTCCTTCATCTTCTGCTTATTTCTCTGTCTTATCATTTTTTTTAACTTACTGTGTTTGGGGTCTCCTTTTCACAGGCTGCAGGTTTATAGTTCCCGTTTGTTTCATTGTCTGCTGCCAGTGGGTGAGATTGTTGCAATGGCTTGTGTAGGCTTCCTGGTAAAGGGGACTGTTGCTTGTATTCTGGTGGGTGGGGCTGGATCTTGTCTTTCTGGCAGGCAGGGCTGTGTCTGGTGATGTGTTTTGGGGTGTCTGTGAAACTAGTATGATTTTAGCCAGCCTCTCTGCTAATGGGTGGGGTTGTGTTCCTGTCTTGCTTGGCATGGGGCATCCAGCACTGAAGCTTGCTGACCATTGGTTGGAGCTGGGTCTTAGTGTTGAGATGGAGATCTCTGAGAGAGTCCTCGCTGACTGATATTACATGGGGCCCTGAGGTGTCTGGTGGTCCAGTGTCCTGAGCTCAGCTCTCCCACCTCAGAGGCTCAGGCCTGACACCCGGCTGGTATACCAAGCCCCGGTCATCCACACGGCTCAGGAGAAAAGGGAGAAAAATGAGAGAAAAAAATGATAATAAAAAAGGAATAAATTTTAAAAATTATTAAAATAAAAAATAATAATTTAAAGAAAGAAGAGAGCAACCAAACCAATAAACAAGTCCACCAGTGATAACAAGCACTGAAAACTATACTACGCTAAACATTAAAAATCAGAAACAAATCAGTTGCAGCCAGCAAACCTCAAGTCTACAGTTGCTCCCAAAATCCACCTCCTTAATTTTGGGATGATTCTTTGTCCATTCAGGTATTCCAGAGATGCAGCGTGCATCAAGTTAATTGTGGGGATTTAATCTGCTGTTGCTGAGGCTGCTGGGAGAAATTTTCCTTTCTCTTCTTTGTTCACACAGCTCCTGGGGTTCAGCTTTGGTTTTGGCCCCACCTCTGCATGTAGGGTGCCCTCAGGCTTCTGTTCCCACCCAGAGAGGATGGGGTTAAAGCAGCAGCCGATTTAGGGGGGTCTGGCTCACTTAGGCCAAGGGGTGGGAGGGGTTATAGAATTCAGGGTGAGCCTGTGGCGGGAGAGGCTGGTGTGACATTGCAACAGACTGAAGCACACCGTGTGTTCTTTCTGGTGAAGTTGTCCCTGGATCATCAGAGTCTGGCAGTGGCGGGCTGCACATGCTCCTGTGGGGTGTGGATAGTGACCTGTGCTTGCACACAGGCTTCTTGCTGGCTGCAGCAACAGTGTTAGCATTTCATACCCATCTCTGGGATCTGAGCTGATAGCCGTGGCTCGTGCCCGTTTCTGGAGTTCATTTAGGCAGTGCTCTGCCTTCTGTGGGCAGACAGGGAAGGAATCCCCTCTCCTCATGCACCCCGAAACAGTGGTCTCTTGCCTCTTAGGCAGGTCCAGAATTTTCCCCAGACTCCCTCCCGGCTAGCTATGGTGCATTAGCCCCCTTCAGGCTGTCTTCACACAGCCAACCCCAGTCCTCTCCCTGGAATCTGACCTCCGAAGCCCGAGCCTCAGCTCCCGGCCCCCACCCACCCCAGTGGATGAGCAGACAAGCCTCTCAGGGTGGTGAGTGCTGGTTGGTACTGATACTCTGTGCCGGAATCTCTCCACTTTGCCCTCTGCACCCCTGTTGCTGCACTTTCCTCCAAGGCTCCGAAGCTTCCCCCCACCCCGCCCACCCCCCATCTCCACCAGTGAAGGGGCTTCCTAGTGTATGGAAATGTTTCCTCCTTCTCAGCTCCCTCCCAAAGGTGCAGGTCCCATCCCTATTTTTTTGTCTCTGTTTTTTCTTTTGCCCTACCCAGGTACTTGGGGGAGTTTCTTGCCTTTTGGGAAGTCTGAGGTCTTCTGCCAGCATTCAGTGGGTGTTCTGTAGGAGTTGTTCCACATGTAGATGTATTTTTGATGTATTTGTGGGGAGGAAAGTGGTCATCACATCTTACTCCTCTGCCATCTTGAGGCCCCCCTCTGTCCTTTTAATAGATGCCTAAATACAAGAAGAAGATATTAAATGGATTTAAAAAGGAAGATCACATTGATTTTTGATCAGGGAATGAAATGATTCCAGAATTTTTATAGTAATTTCCTTAGACTGAATATTGGGAAACATTTTTCTTTTCTCAAAATATTTTTCTTGCACTTTCTGAGCACATTGCTATTTTAAATCTATTTTTGTATTTGCTGTTAGTTTAGAAGTACTTGAAAAATCAGACAATACTTACTTATAGACAAATTAGCATTTATAAGAATGTATGCTCTGTGAGTATAGAGTGTGTAAGTTTAAATTGTATCTTTGATCCTGAACACATCCCTTAAACTTTCTGTCTTAATTTTTATCCTCCATAAATTTGGGATAATCATAAACACTCTGTGGTATTTTTTGTGAAGATTAAACTCATTCCTAAAAAAGATTTTAACACAGTTCTTTGTAGACAGTAAGATTTAAAGAAATATTAATACTATTCTAATCAGAGTTTGTGGTATGTAGTTCTTATTTGATATTTATCTGTTGAAGAATAATAAACAAAATACAATTATTGAATTTTAAGCTGTTTCACAATATAGATATTTTGTATGATACAAAAAATATCTAAATATATCTGAACATTATATTTCATGATAAATTCAACTTGATTACCCATGTTTTAATTTCTTATTAGGAATATACACATAAACATGATCAAACATTTTTGTTAACTATTAAATGATTGGCACTGGTTGTTTGCCTGTCCCTGCATCTATATCTTTGTGTATATGTGAAAATTTTTCTGCCTTCGTTTTAATTTTTCCCCAACTTAATTGAGAGATGATTGACATATAACATTGTGTAGTTTAAGGTGTACAACATGTTGATTTAATATACTTATATATTGCGAACTGATTACCATAATAACATTAGCTAACACCTGCATCATATCACATAATTACTACTTCTTTTTTGTGGTGAAAACTTGTAAGGTACATTCTCTTAGCAACTTTCGAATATATGATATAGTATTATTAATTATAATCACCATGCTGTACATTAGATCTCCAGAATTTATTTATCTTATAACTGGAAGTTTGAACCCCTTGACCAATATCTCCCTATTACCTCCACCTCTGAGTCCTTGGTAACCACCATTCTACTCTCTATTTCTAGGAGTTGGCATTTTTAGATTCCACATATAAGTGGTATTACACAGTATTTTTCTTTCTCTGTGTGAACTATTTCACTAAGCATAATATCCTCTGGGTCCTTCCATGTTGTTGCAAATGGCAGAACTTCATTCTTTTTTATGGTTGAATAATATTCCATTTCACATATATACCACATCTTCCTTATCCATTTATCCATTGATGAACACTTAGGTTGTTTCTATATCTTAGCTCTTGCCTGACTCCACATATTTGCTATGGCCTCATACTGGATGTATTTTCACTACACCTTGACACAGGGCTTGGCTTTGGAGATGGCATGTGGGTAAAATGAGGACAAGCCTTAAGTCTTAGGTATTTCAGCCTGCCATAAAATTAAAAAATGACCTGGGTAGCCTGCTCACCCAAGGAGGAAAACAGAAGCCCAGCAGAACAGCTGCCCCTCAAACTTTGAATGAAGAGTAGAGTCATACCAGCCTTTTCAACCTGAAGCAATGTTACTCTTAAGTCCAGCCTGTACTAGCTGAGACCCGGTTGACCCACAGATATGTTAGAAGAAACTTTTTAAAGAAATCTACTAAGCTTTGAGTTGGTTTCTTACTTGGCATTGATAACAAATATTTTCTTGAGCTTTTGTTCTCATAGCATAAGATTACCTTTTTTCATACCTTCAACCTCTGGCAAAATTAAAACAGCAAAATAATCACAGAAAATAATGTGTCATAATAATCTATGCAAACATAGATAATGAAAGGAAATGACTTGCATTTTAAATGGATTTACTTGTCATAAATAAATGATGTTTTTCTCTAGCCAATACTTAGCTGATAAGAACTTTCAGATCATCTTCACATATTAAATGTCTAGAGGGAATTAATGGCACACAGAACATGAGCTACTTTAAAATATCATAAAAGCTCAGGAACTCACTAAGAGACTTTGAGAGTATCTAGAAAATGCAGGACTTGGAAAAGGTAAACAAGGATAAGCTTCACTAGGGAAAGTGCTACATGAATTTGATATTCAGATATAACAATTGCTGCTTCTTCAAAAAGGGGGACATAAGGTGTGAGATTGTTTAAAGAAGTGAAAATATATGATCTACTTTACTTTCTTTTTCTGATCTGAGGAAATGGACAAGATCTACCCTGTAGACAACTTCCCATCTGACTCTGAAAAAGATAAAGATGTTTTCTTAATGACTTAAATGATAATGGTTGATAAAAAAGTTAAATCTGGAATGTTACAAGAATTTAGGAGTCTTATAGTCATTTTTTTTGTATCTATATTTACCTTCTTACTTTCCTGAATGGCAAAGGAGAAGCATGGAAAGGCCTTTGACGACTCTTAAGTTTGAATGTTTACCTTGTTCATTCCAAAGGATTATTATGAGGATCAAAGATCATGCGTGTGCACTTTTTCAAAAATCTATAAAGTGTAGTTTGATGTATATTATGAAAGATTGAGAAAATTATACCTAAAAATTGAGTGAGTTCTTGAGTTTCCATTATGTGAGTATATATTATGGGGATTAAACTATGAATCTTTAAGAAAATTAAATATTCAAAAAATTATTGCTGCACACAATTGTCTTGGTTTTATCTAGAAAAATAGGATCTAGTTGTTTTATAGTTATTTTTTAATTGTACATTTCATGAAAGTATTTTTAATGACTACTGAAATCAAGAACAGCTAAGGTTTTCTTAGCTACAATTATTAATATATATGCTATGCGTTTGAATACAACTTTAGTTAAGTCCTCTCTGAGTTATAACTTACAGACTTCTGTAAGTAACAGAAATTCCCTGTAACTTATCTAATACATCTTGGAATGGTTATAAAATTACTACATGTTTTACAGTAGATAGTATTATTAATGACACCAGTAATAATAATGATAATATAATAATAAATTATATATATTTTATAGCAAGTTGTTTTCAAAGCAGTTCAAGCATTTATCAGAGAAGCTTACTCAGAATGTGGCACAGAAATGTTTTTGTCTTGTTATTTCATAAAGGCATGTAAATGAAGGAAAAATATTTTCCCAGTTGGACAATTATGGTATTTTTCACCAAGACACCATAGTTATTTTATCTTGAATACAATTTCAGATATAAAGAAACAATAGTATGTTTATAGCCACCTTAATCAAGACAATTTGTTGAACTATTCTACCTTAACACATATCACATAATACATATACTTTGTCTGTGCTTATTAGGAAGATACTTTGGGACTCATTTATATTTTTTCAATGCCCTAGAATTTCTCAAGTTATGTCAGAATGGTCACTAGAATTCTCATAATGAAATTAACAAATTAATTTTCTTAGAAAGTGAAAGTTGTCTATACAGTTGCTCAGTATGTAATAGGTGGAGGGTGATGTGCCCCAGAGAAGGGAGGCTGTGTGGTGAGCCCAGGAATGGGCAGAGGTAGGGTCCAGTTCCTGGTCTACTGCTTGTTATCCCTGTGGAATCCTGGCACAGTAACTGAGGAGTCTTCATCCTTAAAGGGAATAAGAATTTAATTACCTTACATGGATATGAGGACTAGCTGAGGTAATTGAATTAAAGCTTAACATTGCTTAAGAAATGTTATTTGCATTCCTCAAAACAATAAACACCAATACCAGATCAAAACTATTTGAAAGTCCCTGAAATCACAGATAGCAGAAACTCCTGGAGGCCTTAGCCCTTGGTTGTCGCCCATTCTGCAAGACTATTTTCTCATATTAACATGAAGCTTCCTACTTTTTACTAGTCAAGCTTGTTTAACTATTGCTGTTTTATAGAGTCCATTCCTAACCAACCTTCAAAGTGGTCTTCCTCTCCTCAAAGCCATTCTCTAGTTTATCATCTTCTTTCACTTTCATCCTAGAATTTATCACCATATGAATCAATTTATGTGATTAGTCTCCTTTAGGGGCAAGGAGCTATACTTATCTATTTGCTTAACCGTCAGTGCCTATAATACAAGCATATAGGCCCTCAATAAATATAGCGTTTTAGCAATTCTTTGTGCATCAAATTTGATAAAGAGCGAAGTATTCCATGAAATTATTATTTGAACTTAAGGCAAAATATTTTCACAAGTTTTTTGCATAAGGTTGTCTTAGTTGGCTCAGCTGTTGTAACAAAATAGACTGAGTGGCTTAGACAGTTTTTTTGTCTCACAGTTCTGGAGACTGGGAAGTCCAAGGTCAAGGTGCCAGCTGACTTGGTTCCTTCTGAGAACGTTCTTCCTGGCTTGTAGATGGCAACTTTTCCCTATGTGCTCACATCCTCATGTAGCTTTTGCTCAGTGCACATGTGCAGAAAGAGAGAAATCTCTCTCCCTCTTCATTTTTTTTTAATGATTGTCTTTATTTATTTATTTTTTAGCATCTTTATTGGAGTATAATTGCTTTACAATGGTGTGTTAGTTTCTGCTTTATAAAAAAGTGAATCAACTATACATATATCCCCATATCTCTTCCCTCTTGCGTCTCCCTCCCACCCTCCCTAACCCACCCCTCTAGGTGGTCACAAAGCACCGAGCTGAACTCCCTGTGCTATGCAGCTGCTTCCCACTTTTTCACAAGTTTTTTGTGTAAAGTCAAAATACTTTCACAAGCTTTTTGTGTAAAACCTCAGTAATTAGCATATATTGTAAATTATTGCTTTAATTTCTACCATTATATATTACATTTTATCAATGCCCATGATTTTGCCAGATATTAATTCTCAGGTATTAATTGAAGGCACATTTAAAACATTAAAATAATTAAAATTTTATTTTATTGCATTGGCATTTCCTGGATGTTAATAATTTTATGTTTTAAAATTTGGGAGGAACTATTTATTATAGAGCTGACAGTCCACAGGTGGGTAATTCATAGGAATTATAAAAGACTAGACTATCTACTTGATTTATTTTATTCTTAAACACTTAATCAGACTTTCATAACCAGAATAAACTGCTAAGGAAAATTAAACTCCATTAATTCTTTCAAGGCCAATTTAATGATCCCTTCTACAAAAGAATTATCCCAGGAACATATGAAAAATTCAGGTAAATATCACTCAAATTTTCTATTAAGTTGATCTAGAGATCCTCATCTTTCAAAATAAAAAATACACAATATAATTTATATACTAAATGCATAAAGCAAAATTCTATATATTATCAATAAAAAAACATTTATTTGAATGAAGAATTAAGATATCAGTCTTCATAATATTCTGTTAGACTGAAATTTCACTTGTTTCTATCATATCATATTTTAGTAAATTCTAAACTAAATTACAATTTTAAAGATCATGACATTTTAATGACAAAATTATACAATGGGAAATGTACTTAAATAACGGAGTTCATGACACATCCTAACTATATCAAATAAAATCCAATATCATATTTAAGAAATAATCTTCAAAAGAGTGATTTTTAGTTTTCATTTAAAGCATAATTAAACAGAAAGCAAAGCTATTTGTCTTTTTAAATCTAAAATTATTAGAAGCACAAAAATTGCTACATATACAGAATTGTTGAATGAGAGAAGAAAAAGTGAATCTTGAATTATTTTTTCTCTTAAAGATACTTGATATTTAATCATGTCTAACACCTTAATTTAGAGGGAAGGATTTAAGATAACAAAAATGCCTATAATTCCTCCATAATCAATAGTTAATGCCAATCTTTCAAGTTAAACTTCTCAGGAAAAATCTCGGGTGAGCTAAGAAAAAGTTATTTTGCTTCTCTGGACCTAATTTCCTGTTCTGTAAAATGAGACAGCTCTATATTTCCTTCAGTGTTAACATTCGAAAATAAGAGAAAATTCAGATAAAGTATCTGAATTCAGGACACAGCGAATTAAGTAGGAAATAGATTAGATACAAGAGAAGGAGCGGTCCAAAACCCTTATACTTTCAATTTTTCTTAAAATTCTTGAATAATATAACATTGAAATATGTACTCTGGATTCATTTTAGCTTCTTTATGATCACTAAGAAAAGCTTACTTCCTCATCACTCTGTCTCATATACTAATTCAAGGCATATTTTAAAAAGCTGCATTTGGAAATAATTTTAAATATATAGAAAATTACGTGAAGAAAAGAGTACAAATGACCCCTGTATACCCCTTACTCAGATTTATTTATTATTAACATTTTGTCCATTTGCTAATTTATTACTGTGCTCACTCTTTCTTTCCTGGTATATATCCTCCTTTGTTTTCTTTTTATCCGAAATGAACCTTTGAGAATAAGTTGCATATATTGTGGCCCTGTATCTCTACCTGCGTTAGTGTGCATTTCCTAAAATTAAATACTTCATCTTAGATAATTACAGTGTAGTTAAATAACTTCAGTGTATATAGCTTTGATGTATTACTTTAATATACCATCATATTCTAATTTTCTTAATTGACACAACAATACTGTTTTCTCCCCTCCAGTATAGTATTCAGTCCAGATCACATTCTTTGTTATCAATCTCTAGTGCCCTTTAACTTGGAATATTTCCACAGTCCTTTTTGTTTTGTTTAGTTTTTGACATTTTGATATATTCTAAAAGTATAGTTCTCCCCACCCCCCCTCTTAAAAATTCTTCATTTTGGTTTTGATTTTATTTGATGTTTCCTTGTGATCAAAACAAGGATGTATATTCTCAACAGTACACTACCTTAAGTGATATTGTGCTTCTCTCAGGCCATCACTTTAGGAAGCATGTGATATTCATCTGCTGCTCGTTGGTGATACTAATTTTAATCACTTGATCATACATCTCACTGTATACTTACATGTTAAGATTACGCAAATACCTCATTTCTTATCAAATCCCCCCTCCTCCAGTTTTCAACCATTGATAAACTGCTGTTCTTGCCTAAATCAGTCTTTAGTGTGATGGCTGCAAAAAGATAATATTTCAACTCCAGCACTTTCTCCACATTTGTCAGGAAGCACTCAGCATTCCTCTGTAAGACATAGCCCTCCCTTGTTCCTCCTTTATGCATTTCCCATTGTGTGGATTCATGGATTCTTTTTTTTTTTTTTTTTTTTTTTTTTTGCGGTACGCGGGCCCTGGACACGCAGGCTCAGCAGCCATGGCTCACGGGCCCAGCCGCTCCGCTGCATGTGGGATCTTCCCAGACGGGAGCACGAACCCGTGTCCCCTGCATCGGCAGGCGGATTCTCAACCACTGTGCCACCAGGGAAGTCCCATGGATTCTTTTTCACTCAAGTGTTTATAATTGATTATTTTCATCATCAAATTGTCCCATACTGGCACTTTTGACGTAGCTATACTTCTCTTATGAAAGTCCCTTCATTTTTTGGATCACCTTTTTACTTTCTGGCATAACAAGATATTTGATATTTTTTTTGTCTCTACCCTGCTCTGACTCTAGAATCAGCTAGTTCTCTATGGATCCCTGGTTTCTTTTTAAAGAATGGTATTAGAAACAAGACCTGGGTACAGGTGTACTCATTGCAACTGGAATGTCTGTTTCCCAGCTTTGTAAGAGACAGAGAAAGTGCATGTATATATACACACACACATAAACACACATACATATATCTGTTAAACCACCCAGTCTGTGGTATTTTGCTATATTACCCCTAACAAACTAATACATTGCTTACATAGTTAGATATTTAAAAAATTACCCTCCATATAAGTTGCATTATTTTGCATTCCCACAAACAATGTGTAAGATTGCCTCTTTTCCTTCAAACTCACTGAACTGGTCAAGGTTTTCAATTTTGCCATCTAATGGGCAAGAGATGGTACATCAGGAAGTTTTAATTTGCATGTATCTTATGATGAGTAAAGTTGAACATTTTTTCATATGCTTGAGTCAGTTTTTATTTTTTTGTTGAATTGTTTGTACCATTTGTTAATATTTCTTAATATTTATATGTGATATTTAGTCTTTCCCCTTGATTTTAAAAAGTTCTTCCTTGTTAGGGATATTAGCCCTTATCTGTGCTAAAAGCCACAAATATCTTTTTCTAGTTGGTCATTTGTCTTTGAATATACTTAAGCTATTTTTCTTTGCAAAAGTTTTTGATATAACCAAATATAATTTATATAATCAAAATTATCGACACTTCTTTTTCTTACATCTGAGTTTATCCTCATAATTAGAAAACCTTTCCCCCATGCCCAGATTGTAGAGAGATTAGCTATTTATTTTATTATTTTTATAAATACTTTGTATTTTACTATATAATTTATAAATATCACTTTAAGATCTCTGTAAACAGTTTATTCTTATATATCTGTGATGTATGAAATGAAGATGATTCATCTTTTTTCAGATATTTATCCATTTATTCCAGTACCATTTATTAAAAACACTATCTTTGCTTCAGTAATTTGACACTATCTTTATAATGTACATGTATTTCTACACATAGTCCTGGAATTTCTTTCATGGCCTTTTTGTATCCCTCAGTACTATGGTGTTTTAATTTTAGAGGATTCCTAGTGTGCTGAAAGGGCTGTTACCCTACTGAGCTCTTTCTTTCTAGTGTTTTCCTAGCTTACTATTGTGTGTTTAGTTTCCTTATGGACTTCAGTGTTCACTTGTCTAGTGCCATAAAACAGCTCACAGAGATCCCATTAAACTTATACATTAACATAAGGAGGACTGGCATTATGATATGGTTAAGATTTACTAAATAAAATCAAGGCAGGGTTTTATATTTGTTCAAAGCCTGTGTGACTTCTAAGAGCATTTTATAGTTTTCTTCATAGCAGTTTTAACATTTCCTTTTAAGCTTATTCCATTTCTATTTCCTCTTTTTTTGTTGTTATTGTAAATGGAATTTTTCTTCCATTATATCTTCTAAGTGGTTTTTATCTGTGTTTATGAATGCACCTATATTTTGCATGAGAATTTTACATTTTGATATGTTACTGAATTATTTTTTTAGTTAATTTTATCATTGACTCAAGGTATTTCCATGTATACTATCAAGTCATCTACAAATAGAGATAGTTTTCTTTTGTTTCAATGTTATGCCTCTGATTGTCTTGTTTAAATTCTATGGGCTAACACCTACTTATCAAATATTAGTGGAGATAGTGGGCATCTTTACCTTGTTTCTATCTCAGTAAGAAGACACATTTTCTTCATTCTAATATAGTACGTAAATAATTTTGATAATAAATTCTTGAAAAATAAAAGTAATCTATGCACAAATATATACATTTGTTAATTATATTTGCTGTAGGGTGTATCTTATGCATTGTGTTCAAGAGAAAACTGAGATTGAAAACATATAAGAATATATTAGAGATGAATGCAAACTCAGGGTATTCTCCTGCCATGGTTACTCTCTTTCCATATTTCACAGTACCCTCAGAATTGCTATAATTACACTTTGTGTTGAATTTATATATTTCTTTTCTCTTCAGCTTTTTCTTATTTTACTCCTTACCTTGCCACTCTTTGGATAAACTGTTTTGTGTTTATATTTATATGGAAATATTTAGAAGAGTGAGGTTGTGCTTAACATTTATTTTTATTTATTTTTTATTTTTTTAACATCTTTATTGGGATATAATTGCTTTACAATGGTGTGTTAGTTTCTGCTTTATAACAAAGTGAATCAGTTATACATATACATATGTTCCCATATGTCTTCCCTCTTGCGTCTCCCTCCCTCCCACTCTCCCTATCCCACCCCTCCAGGCTGTCACAAAGCACCGAGCTAATATCCCTGTGCCATGCGGCTGCTTCCCACTAGCTATCTACCTTACTACATTTGTTAGTGTGTATATGTCCATGACTCTCTCTCGCCCTGTCAAAGCTCACCCTTCCCCCTCCCCATATCCTCAAGTCCATTCTCCAGTAGGTCTGCGTCTTTATTCCTGTCTTACCCCTAGGTTCTTCATGACATTTTTTTTCCTTAAATTCCATATATATGTGTTAGCATACGGTATTTGTCTTTTTCTTTCTGACTTACTTCACTCTGTATGACAGACTCTAGGTCTATCCATCTCATTACAAATAGCTCAAATTCGTTTCTTTTTAAGGCTGAGTAATATTCCATTGTATATATGTGCCACATCTTCTTTATCCATTCATCCTATGATGGGCACTTAGGTTGTTTCCATCTCCGGGCTATTGTAAATAGAGCTGCAATGAACATTGTGGTACATGACTCTTTTTGAATTTTGGTCTTCTCAGGGTATTTGCCCAGTAGTGGGATTGCTGGGTCATATGGTAATTCTATTTGTAGTTTTTTAAGGAACCTCCATACTGTTCTGCATAGTGGCTGAACCAATTCACATTCCCACCAGCAGTGCAAGAGGGTTCCCTTTTCTCCACACCCTCTCCAGCATTTATTGTTTCTAGATTTTTTGATGATGGCCATTCTGACTGGTGTGAGATGATATCTCATTGTAGTTTTGATTTGCATTTCTCTAATGATTAATGATGTTGAGCACTCTTTCATGTGTTTGTTGGCATTCTGTATATCTTCTTTGGAGAAATGTCTATTTAGGTCTTCTGCCCATTTTTGGATTGGGTTGTTTGTTTTTTTGTTATTGAGCTGCATGAGCTGCTTGTAAATTTTGGAGATTAATCCTTTGTCAGTTGCTTCGTTTGCAAATATTTTCTCCCATTCTGAGGGTTGTCTTTTGGTCTTGTTTATGGTTTCCTTTGCTGTGCAAAAGCTTTGAAGTTTCATTAGGTCCCATTTGTTTATTTTTGTTTTTATTTCCATTACTCTAGGAGGTGGGTCAAAAAGGATCTTGCTGTGATTTATGTCATAGAGTGTTCTGCCTATGTTTTCCTCTAAGAGTTTGATAGTCTCTGGCCTTACATTTAGGTCTTTAATCCATGTTGAGCTTATTTTTGTGTATGGTGTTAGGGAGTGATCTAATCTCATACTCTTACATGTACCTGTCCAGTTTTCCCAGCACCATTTATTGAAGAGGCTGTCCTTTCTCCACTGTACTTTCCTGCCACCTTTATCAAAGATAAGGTGTCCATATGTGCGTGGGTTTATCTCTGGGCTTTCTATCCTATTCCATTGATCTATCTTTCTGTTTTTGTGCCAGTACCATACTGTCTTGATTACTGTAGCTTTGTAGTATAGTCTGAAGTCAGGGAGCCTGATTCCTCCAGCTCCTTTTTCGTTCTCAAGATTGCTTTGGCTATTCGGGGTCTTTTGTGTTTCCATACAAATTGCGAAATTTTTTGTTCTACTTCTGTGATAAATGCCAGTGGTAGTTTGATAGGGATTGCATTGAATCTGTAGATTGCTTTGGGTAGTAGAGTCATTTTCACAATGTTGATTCTTCCCATCCAAGAACATGGTATATCTCTCCATCTATTTGTATCATCTTTAATTTCTTTCATCAGTGTCTTATAATTTTCTGCATACAGGTCTTTTGTCTCCTTAGGTAGGTTTATTCCTAGATATTTTATTCTTTTTGTTGCAATGGTAAATGGGAGTGTTTTCTTGATTTCACTTTCAGATTTTTCATCATTAGTATATAGGAATGCCAGAGATTTCTGTGCATTAATTTTGTATCCTGCAACTTTGCCAAATTCATTGATTAGCTCTAGTAGTTTTCTGGTAGCATCTTTAGGATTCTCTATGTATAGTATCATGTCATCTGCAAACAGTGACAGCTTTACTTCTTCTTTTCCGATTTGGATTCCTTTTATTTCCTTTTCTTCTCTGATTGCTGTGGCTAAAACTTCCAAAACTATGTTGAATAAGAGTGGTGAGAGTGGGCAACCTTGTCTTGTTCCTGATCTTAGTGGAAATGCTTTCAGTTTTTCACCATTGAGGATGATGTTGGCTGTGGGCTTGTCATATATGGCCTTTATTATGTTGAGGAAAGTTCCCTCTATGCCTACTTTCTGCAGGGTTTTTATCATAAATGGGTGTTGAATTTTGTCGAAAGCTTTCTCTGCATCTATTGAGATGATCATATGGTTTTTCTCCTTCAATTTGTTAATATGGTTTATCACATTGATAGATTTGCGTTTATTGAAGAATCCTTGCATTCCTGGAATAAACCCCACTTGATCATGGTGTATGATCCTTTTAGTGTGCTGTTGGATTCTGTTTGCTAGTATTTTGTTGAGGATTTTTGCATCTATGTTCATCAGTGATATTGGCCTGTAGTTTTCTTTCTTTGTGACATCCTTGCCTGGTTTTGGTATCAAGGTGATGGTGGCCTCGTAGAAGGAATTTGGGAGTGTTCCTCCCTCTGCTATATTTTGGAAGAGTTTGAGAAGGAGAGGTGTTAGCTCTTCTCTAAACGTTTGATAGAATTCGCCTGTGAAGCCATCTGGTCCTGGGCTTTTGTTTGTTGGAAGATTTTTCATCACAGTTTCAATTTCAGTGCTTGTGATTGGTCTGTTCATATTTTCTATTTCTTCCTGATTCAGTCTTGGCAGGTTGTGCATTTCTAAGAATTTGTCCATTTCTTCCAGATTGTCCATTTTATTGGCATAGAGTTGCTTGTAGTAATCTCTCATGATTTTTTTTATTTCTGCAGTGTCAGTTGTTACTTCTCCTTTTTCATTTCTAATTCTATTGATTTGAGTCTTCTCCCTTTTTTTCTTGATGAGTCTGGCTAATGGTTTATCTATTTTGTTTATCTTCTCAAAGAACCAGCTTTTAGTTTTATTGATCTTTGCTATCATTTCCTTCATTTCTTTTTCATTTATTTCTGATCTGATTTTTATGATTTCTTTCCTTCTGCTAGCTTTGGGGTTTTTTTGTTCTTCTTTCTCTAATTGCTTGAGGTGCAAAGTTAGGTTGTTTATTCGAGATGTTTCCTGCTTCTTAAGGTGGGCTTGTATTGCTATAAACTTCCCCCTTAGAACTGCTTTTGCTGTATCCCATAGGTTTTGGGTCGTTGTGTCTCCATTGTCATTTGTTTCTAGGTATTTTTTTATTTCCTCTTTGATTTCTTCAGTGATCACTTCATTATTAAGTAGTGTATTGTTTAGCCTCCATGTGTTTGTATTTTTTACAGATCTTTTCCTGTAATTGATATCTAGTCTCATAGTGTTGTGGTTGGAAAAGATACTTGATACAATTTCAATTTTCTTAAATTTACCAAGGCTTGATTTGTGACCCAAGATATGATCTATCCTGGAGAATGTTCCATGAGCACTTGAGAAAAATGTGTATTCTGTTGTTTTTGGATGGAGTGTCCTATAAGTATCAATTAAGTCCATCTTGTTTAATGTATCATTTAAAGCTTGTGTTTCCTTATTTATTTTCATTTTGGATGATCTGTCCATGGGTGAAAGTGGGGTGTTAAAGTCCCCTACTATGAATGTATTACTGTCGATCTCCCCTTTTATGGCTGTTAGTATTTGCCTTATGTATTGAGGTGCTCCTATGTTGGGTGCATAAATATTTACAATTGTTATATCTTCTTCTTGGATCGATCCCTTGATCATTATGTAGTGTCCTTGTCTGTTTTAATAGTCCTTATTTTAAAGTCTATTTTGTCTGATATGAGAATTGCTACTCCAGCTTTCTTTTGGTTTCCATTTGCATGTAATATCTTTTTCCATCCCCTTACTTTCAGTCTGTATGTGTCTCTAGGTCTGAAGTGGGTCTCTTGTAGACAGCATATATAAGGGTCTTGTTTTTGTATACATTCAGCCAATCTGTGTTTTTTGGTGGGAGCATTTAGTCCATTTACATTTAAGGTAATTATTGATATGTATGTTCCTATCCCCATTTTCTAAATTGTTTTGGGTTCGTTATTATAGGTCTTTTCCTTCTCTTGTGTTTCTTGTCTAGAGAAGTTCCTTTAGCATTTGTTGTAAAGCTGGTTTGGTGGTGCTGAACTCTGTCAGCTTTTGCTTGTCTGTAAATGTTTTAATTTCTCCATCAAATCTGAATGAGATCCTTGCTGGGTAGAGTAGTCTTGGTTGCAGGTTTTTCTCCTTCATCACTTTCAGTATGTCCTGCCACTCCCTTCTGGGTTGTAGGGTTTCTGCTGAGAGATCAGCTGTTAACCTTATGCGGATTCCCTTGTGTGTTATTTGTTGTTTTTCCCTTGCTGCTTTTAATATGCTTTCTTTGTATTTAATTTTTGACAGTTTGATTAATATGTGTCTTGGCGTATTTCTCCTTGTATTTATCCTGTATGGGACTCTCTGTGCTTCCTGGACTTGATTAACTATTTCCTTTCCCATATTAGGGAAGTTTTCAACTATAATCTCTTCAAATATTTTCTCTGTCCCTTTCTTTATCTCTTCTTCTTCTGGAACCCCTATAATTCGAATGTTGGTGCGTTTGATGTTGTCCCAGAGGTCTCTGAGACTGTCCTCAGTTCTTTTCATTCTTTTTTCTTTATTCTGCTCTGCAGTAGTTATTTCCACTCTTTTATCTTCCAGGTCACTTATCCGTTCTTCTGCCTCAGTTATTCTGCTATTGATCCCATCTAGAGTACTTTTAATTTCATTTATTGCGTTGTTCATCATTGCTTGTTTCATCTTTATTTCTTCTAGGTGCTTGTTAACTGATTCTTGCATTTTGTCCATTCTATTTCCAAGATTTCGGATCATCCTTAGTATCATTATTCTGAATTCTTTTACAGGTAGACTGCCTATTTCCTCTTCATTTGTTAGGTCTGGTGCATTTTTATCTTGCTCCTTCATCTGCTGTGTGTTTTTCTGTCTTCTCATTTTGCTTATCTTACTGTGTTTGGGGTCTCCTTTTTGCCAGCTGCAGGTTCGTAGTTCCCGTTGTTTTTGATGTCTGTCTCCAGTGGCTAAGGTTGTTTCAGTGGGTTGTGTAGGCTTCCTGGTGGAGGGGACTAGTGCCTGTGTTCCAGTGGATGAGGCTGGATCTTGTCTCTCTAGTGGGCAGGTTCACGTCTGGTGGTGTGTTTTGGGGTGTCTGTGGCCTTATTATGATTTTAGGCAGCCTCTCTGCTAATGGGTGGGGTTGTGTTCCTGTTTTGCTAGTTGTTTGGCATAGGTTGTCCAGCACTGTGGCTTGCTGGTCGTTGAGTGAAGCTGGGTGCTGGTGTTAAGATGGAGGTCTCTGGGAGGTGTCCGCCGTTTAATATTATGTGGAGCTGGGAGGTCTCTTGTTGACCAGTGTCCTGAAGTTGGCTCTCCTACCTCAGAGGCAGAGCCCTGACTCCTGGCTGGAGAACCAAGAGCCTTTCATCCACACGGCTCAGAATAAAAGGGAGAAAATGTAGAGAGAATTAGTAGAAGTATGAGGAAAGAAAGAAGGAAAGGAGGAAAGGAAGGAAGGAAGGAAGAAAGAAGCAAAGAAGGAAAGAAAGGAGGGAGGGAGGGAGGAAGGAAGGAAGGAGGGAGGGAAAGAAGGAAAAAAGACAGAAAGAAAGAAGATATAGTAAAAATAAAATAAAGTATAATATAGTTATTGAATTAAAAAATATTTAGAAAAAAAAAGGGACGGATAGAACCTTAGGACAAATGTTGGAAGCAAAGCTATACAGAGAAAATCTTACACAGAAGCATACACATACACCCTCACAAAAAGAGGTAAAGGGGGAAAAATCATAAATCTTGCTCTCAGAGATCACCTCCTCAATTTGGGGTGATTCGTTGTCTAAAGGAGGGAAGGAAGGAAGGAAAGAAAGAAAGAACGAAGGTAAAGTATAATAAAGTTATTACAATTAAAATTAATTACTAAGAAAAGAAATTTTTTAAAAAAAAACCATGGACGGATAGAGCCCTAGGACAAATGGTGGAAGCAAGACTATACAGACAAAATCTCACACAGAAGCATACACGTACACTTTCACAAAAAGAGGAAAAGGGAAAAAAATCATAGATCTCGCTCCTAAAGTCCACCTCTTCAATTTGGGATCATTCCTCGTCTATTCAGGTATTCCACAGATGCAGGGTATATCAAGTTGATTGTGGAGCTTTAATCCGCTGCTTCTGAGGCTGCTGGGAGAGATTTCCCTTTCTCTTCTTTGTTCTCACAGCTCACAGGAGCTCAGCTTTGGATTTGGCCCTGCCTCTGCGTGTAGGTCGCTGGAGGGCGTCTGTTTTTTGCTCAGACAGGACGGGGTTAAAGGAGCCGCTGATTCGGGGGCTCCGGCTCACTCAGGCCGGGGATGGGGGGGGGGGGGG